>NC_081291.1:62199525-62573534 GCF_030435805.1 Mustela lutreola
TTTGACTTTCTCTGCTGATTAAAATATTCTTCATCATCAGCACCTACTGCTCTCCTCTCCTGGTGGTCTCTCCGGAAGGGGTCTTCTCTAGCTCCTCTAGCAGGAGATGGGCACTTGCCCTCTACCCCTGTTGCCTGACCAACCTTACCTATCCTGCAGGGTCAGGTCGGCCTGGCCTTTTA
Organism: Mustela lutreola; assembly: GCF_030435805.1. Lineage (NCBI taxonomy): Eukaryota > Metazoa > Chordata > Mammalia > Carnivora > Mustelidae > Mustela > Mustela lutreola. Next base: position 62,199,708 of record NC_081291.1, read on the forward strand.
TCTGTTGTTCTCTTCTGAGTGGTTAGTTTTTCATAGATACCGTGCTTTGCTTTTTTCAGGATTTACCCTGGACTATCAAAACCCTTTTCTTGTGCCAGTGAAGCCTAAGAAACAGTCCTAATGAGAGAACCAGGAACTCGAACAGATCATATTTATCCTGAATGTTCCGTCCAAATTGAAAAATATATTTCTGAGGAGCCTCACGATCTCTGAGAAGGGAAGTTTCACCCACTCTGTCATGTAGGGGCATCAATTCCGATTCTGTGTCAATTTTCCTCCTTTCCCAGCTAATAATTCTCTACCTCAGAAAGCCCAGTCTCAACCGTTTCCTCTCTCAAAGGCAGTTGCTCTTAGAGTCTGCACATGGCACTTGGGGCCTGCTGGTCGTTGGCTACTGCCCTCTGTACCTTGGGTCTAACAGCTGCGGGGCATCAAGATGAGAACGTCTCTTCTTCTAAGACTTAATATAGTTTGGGGCACATGGTAAGCAATAATCAGTTTTTTAGTTGATCCAAGTGTTCGACCTTTTTTTAATTATTCTAGTACCACAATTTACTTGTCTATGATTTGTCCTCCCGCCCATTTTAATATCTCTTATGGTGGCAATCACCTTGCACTTGATGACGTATCCCACCCTAACTGGGGGCATTACTCTCTTAGTCGATCATAAACTGTAGTGCATCTTACACTTGATGAAAGCTAGGATGCAATTAAATACTCTATTATGGTTACGATTCTGATATTTGAAATCCTCCGGTAGCTCCCTGTGCCCCCACAGTGTAGTACCTCACCTCCTCGGCATAGTATACAAACCATCTCACCCCCAGTGTTAACCCCGGAGCTCAGCCTCCATCCCCAGGTGATGCTGCCAGATCAGCTGTCCGTTGTCCTGAACTTGCTGTAGTTTCCAGAATGCACTGTGCTGCCTCCTGGCACTTTGAAACTTGACACACTCATCCTCATTCTTCGCTTTGCCCTTGTCTATCAACTCCCCTGAAAATCTGTTCCTACGTGGCTTTTCCCAGCTCCAACCTACCCTTGGCAGTCTTTTATCTCCCTGTGGTAAAGCCAGTCACACTGCAGATGGACATGCCCGTTGTCCCGCTGAGAAGAGAAAAGGGACAGTGAGGGCCCCCCAGCATTTGGGGCTCTAGTGCAGAGCCCCATGCCTGGCTTGCAGGAAATGCCAGATCATGAAGACAAACGGAGACCATCCTCTGGCTAAAACCAGCTCTTCTTTGCCTACCGCAGGATCTGGATCAATAAAGAACAGCCAGTTATTATTGCTGTTTTTCTAGGGATTTTTTCACCATATATAGCCCAGGGCTTTACACTTTTTATAGCACTTTAATTCAGGCTTCAACCACTTCCTAGTCAGATCAGGTGAAATCATTTTCCTTCCCATACCCTCGAATATACACACCTAGTAATTTTTTTTTCACGATCTTATTTACCCATTTGACAGATCACAAGTAGGTAGAGAGGCAGGCAGAGGGGGTGGGGAAGCAAGCTCCCCGCTGAGCAGAGATCCCCATGTGGGGCTCCATCCCAGGACCCTGAAATCATGACCTGAGCCGAAGTCAGAGGCCTAAACCACTGAGCCACCCAGGAGCCCCCATATCTGGTAATTTTGAATCAAGGAGGATTGGCTGCATCAAGTAGTTCCTTCTTTTTCAAATATAAATATATAAATATATTGATCAAGTCACTCGCATGTCTTAGGAGAATGTCATACCTTTAGTAGCAAATTTGAAGTCTTGGCCATTGGTTTTGAGTTTTGTTTTGGTGTGATTTGGTTCGGTTTTTGTAATTTTAAAAATCCCTGCAGCCCTTGGCTCTGTCTGACCTGAGTGCTTTCAGCTGTTTCTGCAACAAAACTTTCCCAGCTGGGTCAACTCTCATTGTTTACAGTGGCGCCCCCTTCTGAACACTTTGTTAATAAAAAGCTTTTTTTTTTTTTTTTTTTTTTTTTTTTTGGCTATGGTAAATGTGGAACAACAATGAGATATTTCAGAGAGGTGAACCACAGGTAAATTTCTCTAAGGGTGGTGTGAGGGTTACTCTAAAAGGAACTTGACAAGGCTTTTAAAGATATCGACAATCATTATAACATAACGTGACTGATTGTTACCGTGCTCTGAACTGGGCAAACACTTGTTGGCTTCCAAGAAAGACTATCATAGTTGAGATGGTTCTAGCGGCCTTCTAGCACAGGGTCTCATGAGGCAGTGATTGTAGCCACTGGCTGTGCAAGGCATGAGGCCTGTTAGTAATTCTATTTTTTCTTCTGCAGAATGGGTCTTTCTACATTCCAGGTCCTTTCTACCCCAATGAAAAATGCGGCGATTCTCTCAGTGAGTTGTAATTTGCCTTAAACAGCCAACTATCTCTTAAAAAGGACTTTTGTTTAAAGTCCTTAAAAAAAAAAAGTCCTTTCAAAAAAATCTTTTTTTTTTAATTTTAATTTTTTAATCCCATATGTTTACTCTGATCCTTGAACTTTGTCATTTTGACCTTCTCTGCTGATTAAAATATTCTCCTTCATCAGCACCTACTGCTCTCCTCTCCTGGTGGTTTCTCGGAAGGGGTCTTCTCTAGCTCTTCTAGAAGGATATGGGCACTTGCCCTCTACCCCTGTTGCCGGACCAACCTTACCTATCCTGCAGGGTCAGGTCGGCCTGGCCTTTTATCTGTTGTTCTCTTCTGAGTGGTTAGATTTCATAGATACCGTGCTTTGCTTTTGTCAGGATTTACCCTGAACTATCAAAACCCTTTTCTTGTGCCAGTGAAGCCTAAGAAACAGTCTTGATGAGAGAACCAGGAACTCGAACAGATCATATTTATCCTGAATGTTCCGTCCAAAATGAAAAATACATTTCTGAGGAGCCTCAAGATCTCTGACAAGGGAAGTTTCACCCACTCTGTCATGTAGGGGCATCAATTCCGATTCTGTGTCAATTTTCCTACTTTCCCAACTAGTAATTCTCTACCTCAGAAAGCCCATCTAAACCGTTTCCTCTCTCAAAAGCAGTTGCTCTTAGAGTCTGCACATGGCTCTTGGGGCCTGCTGTTCATTGGCTACTGCCCTCTGTACCTTGGGTCTAACAATGCGGGGCATCAAGATGAAAATGTCTCTTGTTCTAAGAATTAATATTTTGGGGCACATGGTAAGCTATAATCACTTTTTTAGTTGATCCACGTGTTCGACCTTTCATAATTATTCTAGTACCACAGTTTACTTGTTCTAAGTTTTGTCCCCCCCCCCCATTCTAATATCTCTTCAGGTGGCACTCACCTTGCACTTGATGACATATCCTACTTTAACTGACAGCATTTCTCTTTCTTATTCGAACATAAACTATAGTGCATCTTACCCTTGATGAAAGCTAGGATGCAATTAAATACTCTATTATGGTTACGATTCTGATATTTGAAATCCTCCGGTAGCTCCCTGTGCCCTCACAGTGTAGTACCTAACCTCCTCGGCATAGTATAAAAACCATCTCACCCCCAGTGTTAACCCCGGGGCTCAGCCTCGATCCCCAGGTGATGCTGCCAGATCAGCTGTCCGTTGTCATGAACTTGCTGTAGTTTCCCGAATGCACTATGCTGCCTCCTGGCACTTTGAAACTTGACACACTCATCCTCATTCTTCGCTTTGCCCTTGTCTATCACCTCCCTTGAAAATCTGTTCCTACGTGGCTTTTGCCAGCTCCAACCTACCCTTGGCAGTCTTTTATCTCCCTGTGGTAAAGCCTGTCACACTGCACCATGGACATGCCCGTTGTCCCGCTGAGAAGAGAAAAGGGACAGTGAGGGCCCCCCAGCATTTGCGGCTCTAATGCAGAGCCCCATGCCTGGCTTGCAGGAAATGCCAGAGTATGAAGACAAACGGAGATCATCCTCTGGCTAAAGCCAGCTCTTCTTTGCATACCGCAGGATCTGGATCAATAAAGAGCAGCCAGTTTTTATTGCTGTTTTTGTTGGGATTTTTTCCCCCATATTTCCCAGGTCTTTACTCTTTTTATCGCACTTTAATTCAGGCTTCAAACACTTTCTAGTCAGATCAGGTGAAATCATTTTCCTTCCCATACTCGCGAATATTTCACACCTAGTAATTCTATTTTTAAAGATATTATTTACCCATTTGACAGATCACAAGTAGGTAGAGAGGCAGGCAGAAAAAGGGGGGGGGAAGCAGGCTCCCCGCTGAGCAGAGAGCCAGATGTGGGCCTCCATCCCAGGACTCTGAAATCATGTCCTGAGCCGAAGGCAGAGGCCTAAACCCCTGAGGCACCCAGGAGCCTCCATATCTGGTAATTTTTAATCAAGAGGATTTGCTGCATCAAATAGTTCCTTCTTCTTCAAATATAAATATATAAATATATAGATCAAGTCACTCGCATGACTTAGGAGAATGTCACATCTTTAGAAGCAAACTTGAAATCTTGGCTATTGGTTTTGATTTTTGTTTTGGTTTGATTTGGTTCGGTTTTTGTAATTTTAAAATTCCCTCCAGCCCTTCGCTCTGTCTGACCTTAGTGCTTTCAGCTGTTTCTGCAACAAAACTGTACCGGCAGCGAAAACTCTCATTGTTTACTGGGGCACCCCCTTCTGAACACTTTGTTAATAAAAAGCTTTTTTTTTTTTTGGCTATGTAAATGTGGAACAACAATGAGGTATTTCAAAGAGGTGAACCACAGATAAATTTCGCTAAGGGTGGGGTGAGGGTTACTCAAAAAGGAACTTGACAAGGCTTTTAAAGATATCAACAATCATTATAACTTAACGTGACTTTTTGTACCGTACTCTGAAGGGGGCAAACACTTGTTGGCTTCCAAGAAAGACTAACATAGTTGAGATGGTTCTAGCGGCCTTCTAGCACAGGGTCTCATGAGGCAGGGATTGTAGCCACTGGCTGTGCAAGGTATGAGGCCTGTTAGTGATTCTATTTTTTCGTCTGCAGAATGGGCCTTTCCACATTCCAGGTCCTCTACCCCAATAAATAATGCGGTGATTCTCTTAGTGAGTTGTACTTTTGGTTTAAACAGCCAACTGTCTCTTAAAAAGGACTTTTGTTTAACGTCATTAAAAAAAAAAGTCCTTTAAAAAATTTTTGTTTAAAACCATAGGTTTATTCTGATCGTGAACTTTTTTCATTTTTACCTTCTCTGCTGATTAAAATATTCTCTCCAAAATGTCAGTTATTTGCATGTACTTGCACTGTAGACATTCTTTACATATTTTTTTATAAATCCATTCACAATTCTTAGTGAAAATCCCGGGAATCTAACAGACTACCATTTGCTATTCATCGAACAGTTACTGTCTCCACTATGTGACAGGGTTTCAGAGAACGTGAGCTCACAAGAGATGTAAACTTTTTTCCACTTTCTGCTACCATGTTTTTCTATGTTAACCAGAGGAGCCTTCTTTGTAGAAACATATTATCCAATTTTTTAAAGCTGAATTTACATTCTGTCCCTTCATTCCCCACAACGCTTAAAAAGCCAAGCAAATTTTGTTCCATTTTTTAAGAGCCCATAGATGGCATTTTTTTTAGTGTTGCGTTTTTGAGTTTTCATCACTCTTTATGTTACTTCTACTTCACAGATAAACAATTGCTAATGACAATGTGAACTTCCTACAAATGTGCAATCAAAATCCCTAGGTACACATTACTAAAGTTCTTCGTTCCCTTTAAACAGTATTTCTCTCTTGATATGCATTCTCGTTTTGTATTATATTGCATTATACAGTTTTTTTTAACAGACTGCATTTTTTAGAGTAGTTTGGGGATCAAAGTAAAATTCCCTTTCCCCACATACACACAGTCTTCCCCATTATCAACATCCTGTACCACGGTGATAATTTTTCACGCTCACTGACCGTACACTGACACATCATTATCACCCCAAAGTCCACAGTTTACATTAGAGTTCACTCTTGGTGGGGCGCCAGGGTGGCTCAGTGGGTTAAGGCTTCTGTCTTCGGCTCAGGTCATAATCTCACGGTCCTGGGATCGAGCCCCAGACCAGACTCTCTGCTTGGCAGGGAGCCTGCTTTCCCCCAACCCTTGCTTTCCCCGCCTGCCTCTCTGCCTGCTTTGATGCCTGTCAAATAAATTAATAAAATCTTAAAAAAAAACTTTTCTCATAGAGTTCACTCTTGGTATAGTATCTTATGCATTTTGACAACTGTGTAGCGATATATATCTAAAATATCATACATATCATAGAGAACATTTTCACTGGCCTAAAAATCCTCTGTGCTCTGCCTGTTCATCCTCCTCCTCTCCTAACTGCTACAAACTGCTGACCTTTATACCATTTGCATAGTTCTGCCTTTTCTAGAAGGTCATATAGTTGGAACCTTGCAACATGAAGCTTTTTCAAATTGACTTCTTTCACTTATTATGACGGATTTTAAGTTTGTTCCATGTCTTTTCATTGCTTGATAACCATTTCTCTTTATCGCTGAATCATATACCATTGTTTCAATGGACCACAGTTTATCTATCCATTCTCCTCCTGAAGGACATCTTGGTTACTTCCAACTCTTGGCACTTATGGGTAAAGCTGTTACAAACACAGGTTTATATGCAGGATTCTGTGTACACAAAGTTTTCGCTCTTTTGGGTGAGTACAAAGGAGCACGATTGCTGGATCATATGGTAAGAATATGTTTAGTTTTGTAAGAAACTGCCCAACTGTCTTCCAAAGGGGTAGCACCATTTTGGTGTTCTCACCAGAATGAATGAGAGTTTCTCTTGTTCCTCATCGTCAAAAGCATTTTATGTTGTCAGCATTTTGGATTTTAGCCATTCTAATAGATGTGTAGTGATATATCATTGTTTTATTTATTTATTTATTTATTTTTTTAAAAGATTCTATTTATTTATTTGACAGAGAGAGATCACAAGAACACAGAGAGGCAGTCAGAGAGAGAGAGAAAGAGAAGCAGGCTCCTGCTGAGCAGAGAGCCCAACGTGGAACTCGATCCCAGGACCCTGAGATCATGACCTGATCCAAAGGCAGCGGCTTAACCCACTGAGCCATCCAGGCACCCCTCATTGTTCTTTTAATTTACAATTCCTTAATTAGATATGCTGTGGATCATCACAGCATCTTTTCATATCATTATTGCCATGTCAATATCTTCTTCAGTGAGGTGTCTGTTCCAGTATTTGCCAATTTTTCAATCAGGTCATTCATTTTCTTTGAGTTTGAGTTTCTTTGAGTTTCTTTGTTTGCGTTAAGAAATAAATACATAATAATAATAAATAAATAAATAATAAATGAATGAATGTATTTATTATATATATTATATATGTTATATATAGTATATTATATATATTATTATATATTAAATAATACTTTATTAAAAATAAATTTACTAATGAGGCCAAGAATTCAGAATCACAAATATTTCAGAATTAATAATAACTGCCATCACTTGATGTTATTCTATAAGATAAATCCTACGATCAAGTTTCAATTTTAAATTGTTACAATTTTAAATTCTTAAATCCTTATGAAGAAGCATCATTTGGAGGGAGCAGTTTTCATAATTTAGCATCCATCAGCCTTTTTTTAAAGATTTTATTTATTTATTGGACACCGAGAGAGAGAGGGAGAGAGAGATTACAAGTAAGCAGAGAGGCAGGCAAGCAGGGAGGGAAGCAGGCTTCCTTTTGAGCAGAGCCCGATGTGGGGCTGGATCCCAGGACCCAGAGACCATGACTTGAGATGAAGGCAGAGGCTTAACCCATCCCCCACGTGATGAGAGAGCCCCTCAGGTGCCCCTCATCCATCAGCCTTAATTGTTTGGAGGAAAATGTGTGGATGAATAATGCCTTAGGGAGCTAATCTCTCTAAAGAATTTTCAAGTCTTTACCCATTCAAGGTTTTTGTACAGTTCTGATAGCCTCTAAACATCCAGCTGATTTCTACAGTGACAGGCCTGTTAAAAACTGTCCTCAAACCAGGAATAGAGCTTGAAACATACCAGTCAAGAGCAACTTTGAGTCTTTTAAGGAATTTATCATCATTTCTTTGTTTTTGGTTCATATCTGAAATAGTTCCATAGTACACTTGCAAAATTTCTCCAGAACTGACTTTGAAGGAGGCATTCAGGTCCAGCTAGTTCCATATTTTGGCAAGAACTATAATTCTATTAAAAAAAAAAACATAATTTAGGGTGCCTGGGTGGCTCAGTGGGTTAAAATCTCTGCCTTCGTCTCAGGTCATGATTCCAGGTTCCTGGGATTGAGTCCCACAGTGGGCTCTCTTCCCAGCAGGGAGCCTGCTTCCATTCCTCTCTCTCTACCTGCCTCTTTGCCTTCCTGTTATCTCTGTCAAAGAAATAAATAAAATTTTTAAAAAAACATATTTTATACTAGTTATTCATGTTTATTAACTAAGATATCACAATACAAATAATACAAACTGTTGCTCTTTATTAATACCAAGATCAAAAAAATATGTCATATTTTCTCCAATAATTTTATATCATCTGATAGGTCAGATATATATAAAATTGCACTTAAAGTTTTAAAAATATCAACAAATATTTTCATTTAAATGCAAATTTCAATGAAAAGCTACTTTTCCAAACACGACTTTTTATCTTATTTTTTTAAATTTTATCGACAACTGATAAAATGTTTAGTAGACTATAAATGTTAGATCGAAAAAAATGATTAATAGATGTAGGTTCAAATTATTATGTTCCATTAAAAATGATTTAGTCTTTGATGAACATCTGTTTGGTAATGTGTTGTATCCAGATATAGTAAATTAATGACATATATAAAATTATAGGGAAATGACACCTTCCATTCCATTATGAGTAGAGCTTTTAAAATGCTATTTGTCACAACCTGTCATCTTGTCATTATGTAGCATTATGTAGCATTTAAAAAATGTATACTCTTTACTATGAAGTCTTTCAGAAATCTAAAATATGACTTTCTAAGGATTGTGTTTCCATATTTCTTTATTGCCAGTTTGAACAAATCCACATGCTTTGATTCAAAGGTAATAAATTCCTCTTATTTGGAAAAATGATGTTTATTTTTGTTCTCTCACCCTTAGCAGGTGGTTTCATTTTAGCACATTTCAGAGTTATAATTTCATGCTTATTAAAAACATTTATTATGATCTACATAGATGAATGAAACTTTTATTTTATTAAATTATTTGCCAAAAAATCTGTTATTTTTAAAAACGTTTTTCCTTTGAAGGGTTATTTTAGAGCACTCAGAGAGGATATAGGAGTGTCATATTATGCAATTTTTAGGTAGGTTTATTTATATGGTTGTTTATATGGTTGTTTCTTTAAGGCTTTTGCTTATTTTTTTTGTCTTATTTTGTCTTATTTTGTCCATTATATGCTATAAAATATTTTGAAAGTAAATTTAAGGTACGTTTTACATAGTCTATTTTTGGAAAATATATTGAAATGACTTATGAAATTCAGTATACTCTCAACATTAATTTTTTTCTGTAATTCACCGATTATCTACTGAGCCTATTATATGGCAGATATTACTTCAGACTACACTGGTAAATGAAATACTTGGCTTTGTAGAACTTTTATTTTAATGGGTGAGACAATTAAAAGCTATAAACCTTAATAAAAATTGCATAGTGCATTCAAAAATGATGAGTACAATGGGGAAAAAGAAAAATTCGATCAGGGTGAGAAAAATCAAGGTTGCTAGGCAGGGGATGGGGAGTTAAAAATTTTAATAGGAAGATCAGGGTAGTTACAATGAAGCTGACAATTGAACAAAGGTATGGAAAGGTGATGAATTTGCCCAGAACTATCAGCAATCAGGTCACTCCAGACAAAGGAATTGGCTATCTTGAAGGCCATAAGGTGGATCGTGCCTGGCATATCTGAGGAATAGCAAGGAGGCCACTGTGAGGGACTGAAGAGTAGCAGGGAAAGAGGTCACAGAGGTTAAATGAGTGCCTAGATCATGTAAAAGCTTAGAAGTCATTGTAAAACTCTGGCTTTTATATTTGGAAATTTACTGTGTGATAGAATTTCTTCTAATAACTGAGAGTTCAAATGTCCATAAAATTTCAAGGATTCTTTTTCTTGTAAGACAGAATAAAGAGAATTTTCATATTTTCACATGGTGTAACAAATGCTCGGAGATCCAAGTGTAGGAAGCTATGGGAGCACAGAAGAAGGCACTAAAATCACACCAATATATTTGATGACTGTGACTATATATAAATTTGTATTTTCTAGATTTTTTTATAGTCATGGAATCACACAGTATATACTATTCATTGCCTGGCTTTTCTTTTCTCAGCATCATTACTTTGAGAATCTCCAATTGTAAATAGTTCATTTTGATGTTGAATAGTAATCTCTTTAATGAATAGATCATAATTTGTCTTTGCTCTATTGATGGACATTGATGAACATTTCACTGTTTTCAATTATAAAAATAAAGCTGCTATGAAATTCATATACAAGTCCTTGTATGAACATAGGGTTTGTTTCTCTTGGTTAAATGCCTAGTAGTAAAATGGCTATTCGTGTAACTGCAACATATTTTGCATTTAAAATATTTTCTCTATTTTCTAAAGTGGTGGTATCATGATATATGCCAACAACAGTTTAGTTTTTTTGTCGTTTCTCAATCTAGCTCAGACGAAGTACAATTAGCCTTTATAATTTTAGCCATTCTAATAGATATGTAAGCATGTCTCATTATGATTTTAATTTGTATTTCTTTAATGTCTAAATGTTGAGAAATTTGTCATGTGCTTATTAGCCATCCATATCCTTTTGTTGACATGTATCTTCAATCATTTTCTTCACATGTAAAATTGGATACTCTGTTTGGTTATTAGTAAGGTATTTTATTTTTATGCATTTTTTAATAATCAGAGTTGATGTCCATTATCAGATATATAATTTGCAAATCCCTTCTACATCTTTATGGTTTCTCAATGGAGCTTTGATAGCTGTGTCTTTCAAGAAATATGCTACTTCTTTCCTGGTACGCGGAGGTATGACTAGAACATTATCAATGTTGACCTTTGCAAAGAAAATCATGGTTTAAGATATACGTAGTCTGCGGTAGTTGGGAGTGTTCTGTAATATCAAGCATATCTAGCTAGTTGATAATTTTGTTCAAGTCTTACATATCTTACCAATTTGATGACCATTTGTCTATATAATCTTAAAATAAAGGTGTTGAAATTTTTTTCCATTTCTCTTCTAAGGTGTTTTTTTCTCCAGAAATTAAATGCATGATTATCACACAATTATAAAATACTTGTGTCAGAAATTTTTATTCAAAAAGTAATAAGGGAAGCAGATATTAAAACTAGTTCACACGGTTATTTGGGATATAAGCAGAGTTGTGCAGCAGAAGTACTCTGGGCCCATGATTTGGGATATAGAATTTATGTTTCCTAATGAAAAATCACTAACTTGCATTATTGTTAACAAGAATCTTGTGCATTACCATCAGTTTTCTACATTATAACCTCTTGCTCTACAGTTTGTAAATAACTTTGTCAATAGCAAGCTAATAAACGGGGTGACTCCAATGGATTGAGATAATCTCCAGAGTTTCTGCTACATAATGCCCAGGACTCCATTGAAAGGACACCTAAGAATTTATTTTGCCCAACAATTTGATCATTTTTTTCACTGTCCTTACCTATTTTCCAAACCTAGTCCTTTTGCTTCACCTTTCAGTCTGCAGACAACCCTATATCTGACTGACTTGTTAATTCTGGGAATGTCTTGCAGATTAATTTGCTTTCCAGAGGTGGTTCCTCTAATTGATGTCTAAGAACCCTAATTAGTTAAGAAAACTTTTTTTTAACATTTTCATTGCTATTTATTATTATTATTATTATTATTGCTAATATCTCTATTATAAATAATTCACAAGGGCATCTTTCTGACAAAAGACAAAGAGCTGGCTGCTAGTAGAAAAAGTACATTTGACTCTGTCAGTGAAAGTGGTAAAGGGATTTGAGAAAATAAGGCAAAGCACTGGAATTATGTGTTAAAACTTTAAATATTATAGACACATTTACTTAATTTCTAATACTGTTGTTGCTTATAATTAAATAAGATGTTTTCCATGAACCACGCATTACAGCAAATATATTGTTTATACAGATTAAATTTTCATCAAAAGGGACGCCTGGGTGGCTCAGTTGGTTAAGCAGCTGCCTTTGGCTCAGGTTATGATCCCAGCGTCCTGGGATCGAGTCCCGCTTCGGGCTCCTTGCTCGGCCGGGAGCTTGATTCTCCCTCTGCCTCTGCCTGCCATTCTGTCTGCCTGTGCTTGCTCTCTCGCCCACTCTCTCGGATAAATAAATAAAATCTTAAAATAAATAAATTAATTTTCATCAAAAAATTGTAAGTGTATTTTATTGTAGGATCATGATCAGCATTTTGCAGATGAGAAAAGTGAAATTTAGAAAAGTATGTCTCTTCTAATCCCTCATACAATATCTGGCCTGGATAGAAGGATATACTATCACAATTGAGGAAGATAATTGAGATTACTTAAAATGATAAACTTTACTGTATAGGGTTTTTTTAAAGTTTGCCACAGATTCAGATTCTTTTAAAATATGTATCTATTTTGTGCAAAGAGAATGCACTGAGAAGTAAAAAGAAAGTGATATATCAGTGCTACCAACTAATGGCTATAATATCATCACCTTATTTATGAACAATGAAACAGTGTGCAATATTTAAATAAATTTAAATAAATTCCTATTTATTTTATATATTTAGAAATTTAAATAAATTCCTATTTATTTATTATTAAAGAAATTCCTCTAACAAACAGTATGTTTTGAAGGTTGCTAGCAGCAAAGTGTTGTACTACATGGAAGTAATCAGAAAATATGATCTAAAATTCTGCTTTCAAGGGCGCCTGGGTGGCTCAGGGGGTTAAAATTCTGCTTTCAAGAAGCTATAACAGTAAGTACTGAGCATTAGCTATTATATGCTATGGATGAATAACTGAAATCTACATTTGAAACTAATGGTACACTATACGTTAACTAATTGAATTTTAAAAAGTTAATTAAAAAAACCCACTATTTTATAAAACAATATATTCCCAACAGGCTCTTTTGATTTAAAATACTCACTTTGTAATGAGAGTCATTACTTTTGTCTAGCCAATTCTTACATCACTGTTTATCCCTTCCCTGCTTTATCCCTTCCCAGTATCAATAAAGGCTCACTTGGGTTACCTAGAAGCCATGAGAAAGCTTGTAATAGATCTGGCTGGTTTTCACCAGCAATTTGACCACCATGTGCACAGGGAAGTCTATTGATAAAGGCTTTATTGCAATAAATTGCAAATACATGGATGATTTTGAATTCTCTTTCTTGAGGTCTTGTTTCATGAGAATAAATTTAGGGTGGCTTATTGGAATGGATGTAATTAACATATTTTCATAGTTCTAAGTACATGGAATTGTAAAATAGATTAATGAATGTGGCATTACTGACAACTGTCCTCATTTTGAAATCAAATTACAGTGTACTAAGATGAGGAAGCAAAGCAGATTTGGGATTATGAGTGAAATAATTTAAAAAAGTCTTAGGGGTATGATCAGACTATTGGGTAATTCAGTAGAAAAATGTCAACTGATTGAGATTCTGTGTTCCCTGATTTCAGAGAGAAATTAACATAAATAAGTAACACGAGGAGACTAGGAAGCCAAACATAAGTGATAATTTTGTGCCAGGGTGTGTATACATCTGTTTATCTTCTTGTTTTACCACTAAGGTTGCTCCTAGAGGAGAGTTTAAATATGTGTTGGAGCTAATCTCTGTGGATGACACAAGAAACCACATCCTACAGCTCTCCCTGAAACACCCCTTATGATTTTAATGTAATTTGGTTTTTGCATTTTTAGAAATAGCAAAATACTTTGCAAACTCATCTACTTTATTACCACCACAAGTGAGTCAGCTGACTCCACATTTTAACACAGTGACAGTCACAGAGGAATGGAGGAATGAGTAGAGTTATCAATATATGTGCTTTTTTTTTTTTTTTTTTTTTTTTTAGTTTTGTCTCTTTTTTTTTTTTTTTTTTTTTATAAACATATATTTTTATCCCCAGAGGTACAGGTCTGTGAATCACCAGGTTTACACACTTCACAGCACTCACCAAATCACATACCCTCCCCAATGTCCATAATCCCACCCCCTTCTCCCAAACCGCCTCCCCCCGGCAACCCTCAGTTTGTTTCGTGAGATTAAGAGTCACTTATGGTTTGTCTCCCTCCCAATCCCATCTTGTTTCATTTATTCTTCTTCTACCCACTTAAGCCTCCATAGAAGTGTGACAGGGTAGCAGCTATTTCCAGGAACCAAAACATGGGTCAGCAGCTGTGCAGGAAAAGTGATGGAATAAATGACTCATTTCAGAGGAGTTCTATAACATATTGTTTCTATAATGTATCTTCAGCACCCAATTATCCGCTTTGATCTAAAGATAAGGATTTACAGTTAAGGTCCCATTTATGATTTGACTGGTAGGGTCTGAATCATGTTTACTATTGTTTTGACTATTACTTGAAACCTATAGTAGTACTTGGGATATGTGTTGTGTATTCTGTGAACATGTGCTATTTTTAGGTTAGATAATTCCTGTCTCGAACCCCTGTTAATTTGTTTGTTTTTGTTTATTTGATAGTGGTTTCAGTAAATGGATATATCTGAAAAATTGCAAAGCCACTATTATAATAAGTTATTATTATATATAGCATGGAATTGCACATTCCTCCTTTGAATCCGACAGAGCTTCACCATATCCTTAACAATTTGGAAAAGCATGCTATTATTTTTCTTTATAAAATTTCTCCTGTCAGGCTGTGATGGTGGTCATCAGCAGTAACTCCTCTGAAGGCTTTGTCAAAAGAGTTGAAAAAACTGGAAAGGTGTGAATGAAGCTGTTTGCTGAATATAAAGAAAAGAGCATTGAAGTACAAAATTCACACTCTTACTTCTCCTTCTATGCTTTCAGATGGTTGACATTTGAAAATTTTGCTTCTAGAAGAGATGCCCTATATAATTCTTACTTTAAGGAGCAAGTTGCTTTTATAATTTTATTTTTATTATTCTACCATTCAAGTATTTCCATTTAAATTAAATTCAATACCATTTAAAAAAAATCAAAAGTGCAGCCAGTATTCAATTCTTGGGCTAAATAATTTTAGAAAGCTTTGTGTTATTGAACCTACGGGGGTTTTCTGTAGTTTTAACTCTTTCTTTCTGTGATTTTTCCCATTAGTCACGTAAGTGACTGCAATATAAAAAACATTGAGGATAAAGAACGACTGAATAGAACAATCCTTGGCCTCATGAAGTTGAGAATCTAGCAAGGGAGTCAAACAATTCAATCATTCAGAGACAATTTATTGAGTGCCTGGCCTAAGATGAGCACAACAAAACCCCAGCCCAGAGGAATCATTTTAATGGGAGAGATAGATAATAGGTAAGCCAACTTTAAAAAGAAAAAAATCGTACTGGTTTTTCTTTAATAGTGATGCATATTTGAACTAAATAAGCACACTTTAGAAAGAGCAGTGATTGAGAAGAGGTTTTGTAACTGAGTGGTCCGAAAGGGCCTCCCTGAAAAAGTCTGTGTTGAACAGATTTCTGAATAATATCAGCTAGGAAGCTGCGTAAAAATCTCAGGGATGGGTGATTTTTCCAGTGAAAAAACTGTAAAGGCTCCAAAGTCACAATACAGCTGTAAGTTTCTCTAATAAAGTAGCTTCTGACAAAGAATGAGAAGAAATAACTAACCCAGGTTTGAAAGAAAAGGGACAGACTTTCTATGGAATTAATATTTAATTAAAGCTCTAAAGGACAAAAATACAATAGAGCAAAATTCTGGTGACGCTGATATACCTAATGAAAGTTCATAAACAAGGTGCGGGTAGCAAAGAGTGTGTGGGAATGTTGGTAAGAACAGTGGGGAAGAGTCATCCCTGAACATGTTCTTAAATGAAGCAATTCTTGTGTTGTTTTAAAGGGTAAATTGGAGTTTGCCTAATGATTAGAGACGGATGCCTCAGCTTATGGAAGTTCAAAGTGATAAACTACTGGAGATATTTTCATGTATATTTGTTGTTGCTTCTAGTAATGGTGATCTAAAAACTCCTACTTAAGACAACTTAAAAATCCAGACAAAATAGCTTTTAAAGTTAAAAATATCAGAATGATTATAAAAATAAGTGAGGGATTACTGGGCCAAAATACGAAACACAATGAGAGTCTAGAGATATATGCCTGAAGCCATTTTAGCTATGAGAGCATTTGAAAATGCTAAAACACACTGAGCTGTGTTTTTAATAGACACTTGATACTAGAGAAACAAAATTCAAAATCCAGCAGCAATCAAATTTGAAAACTTTGGTACAACCCAAATTTAAGTTGAGATCTCCAAGGCAAAAGGAGAAGCAGATATAAGACTATAGCCTACCTTGCCTTCTGTGTAAACTGAGAAAGTCAATCACTGAATTTGGAATATGATTGTCTTGTAGAGTCTCAGATATAAGAGAAAATCCTGCCAAGGAGGACCATACCATTATTATAGCTCTTAATTATCCCTACTCATTAAGAGTTTCAAATATAATGCCTTGAACATCGCAAAATGTAACAAAGCACATAAAGAAAAACCATTAACAAGATTTGATAGACAAAATGGGATTAAGTATGATGTTAATATGATCAATAAAGATTGTAAAATGGCTTGATTACTCTGAGCAAAGAAATGAGAGGGGAAGCAAATTGAAAAAAAACTGAAACTAAAAATGATATTGAGAAAGATTTTATAAATGTATTAAATGGATACTCTAGAACTTTAAAGATCTGACAGCTAATTTAAGATACCACAGGGGTGCTTGGGTGGCTCACTTAATTAAACCTCCAATTCTTTTTCCTTTTTTTTTTTAACACCTTAATTTTATTTTATTTCTTTCATTTTGGCTCAGGTCACGATGTCAGGGATGTGAAATAGAGCCCAGAGTTGGGCTCTGTGCTGAGCCTGGAGCCTGCTTAAGATTCCTTTCCCTTCTTTTTCTATCCCTCCCTGCGCTCTCACTTGCTCGCTCTCTCTTGCTTGCAAATAAATAGATAGATAGATAGATAATAGACAAAGCAAAATAAAAGCAGATTATGAAAATAAATATACAGACTTTGAAATGAAAACAGGTTCAAAACAAAATAGAGAAGACCTACACAGCTAAAAGTTCATTCAGAAAATCTACTATTCAAGAAGTCAGTATGACACAATGTAAAGATATCAAAAGATTTGAGCATGTACTTTACAGAAAGGGTAATCCAAATGGCCACTCATATATAAAAACTGTTTATCTTTATTATGAATCTGGAACTAAATTAAATTAAAAATAAATTAAAACCTAGAATGACATACTATTACACACTTACCATATTGGGCAACAGTGAAAATGTCTTGCAAGAATGTGAAGGAATGACAGTGCACATAATAAAAACATATGAGGTAAGTTGGACAATATTTAGAAAACTTAAAAATTAAAAAAAAATTTGGTCCATTTCTAGAAATACATCATGGAACTGAATGAATATTTTCACCAGGATATGCAAACATGATTATAGTTATTTCATTCATAACGGGAGATCAGTAGTGGTATATTTGCACAATGTTACATTAAATAAGAGCGAATATTAACAAACTGGGAGGAGGGGCTAGGTTGTTATCATAAACAGATCTTCTATGGTGCTAATTATGTTCTATTTCTCAAAATCTTTAAGTTGAAAAAGTTTTCAAATTTATATCTAGATAGATAGATAGATAGGTAGATGATAGATAGATATCCCAGAAGCTGCAATGCTCTGCTATGACAAGGCTTTAAAGGGCTTTTCTATGCTCTACTAAATACTTTAAACCATTCATTATATCATAGCTCAGTGTTCAAATCTCCATTTGTTTCCTCAGTTTCCTAATATTTATCTTAGGGTGACCTGATCCAGACTTTTGATCACCTTTGTCTAAATATTTCTATTTTAACAAAGTCCTTTGGAACATTCAGAGACTAAAACTTAGAAAAATACTCTGATTGTTATCTCACTCGAGTGGAAAATATATAGTTACCCATTAAGTAATGATATCCATGACATTTTTAATTCTTGGGAGCTTTTGGTTAAATGAATTTTTTAAGCTACCTTTAAATGAAGCTTTAAGCCATCACCACATGAATAAAATTAAAGAACTAAATGAAAACAAGCCAAGTATTTACAGAGTAATAGAATGTGCAGTGGAAAGAGTACAATTCTGAAATCATAAAGCCTAAATTAGTGTGATGCATCTTTACTAGCCATGTAATCATAAACCAGTTATCTAGCCTCAGTTTTTTCACCCATGAAATGGTGATGATAATACTTATTATGCAGAGTTGTTGTGTGGATGTAATGAAGCATGGAGCATGAGAGTCTCATATTCCATGCGAAAATGATAGCTATTTTTATACTTATAATAATTCTAATAGTAGTAATTAAATTGTTCAAAATGATAATATTCATTTATATTGAGGCATTGTATTGACATTCATAGACACATTTACCAAAATAAATTTCATTTTACTTTACCCCCTCTGAGGATATATATTCCCTAATTCAATATGAATCTCATTATGAATAATAATTATCATAATAAATATGCTGATTTTTCTTCTTTTGAGGGAAGTATCCTTTACTGTTGAACATAAAGAAACTTAAGCAAGTCTGTCTTATTCAAAATTTGCATGCTGCTTTCTTATGAAACTAGATTATAGAGTTGTATGAAATAAATTCATGCAGTTAAGACATTTATGTTTGGAAAAATGGGTGGTCAGTTTAGTATTTCAAAAGAAGATTTTAAATTTAAACCTTAAAACTGAGCTCTTTCAGCCTTATTTATAGACCATCCTTCATGCTTCCTAAGTACTCCTTCATTGTAAACTAAGTAATAGTTTTTGTCACAGTGTCGATAACTAAAATGGATTTTATATTCTATTATTTCAGAGTTAGTTGCAGTTTCTACTTCCTTACTTCCTTTTCTGAAAAATAGATTAATTCTACAAAAAGCTTTTTCCAGCTTTATTGAAAAATAATCGACATATTATACTTTGTAAATATAAGAAATGATTTCTTATAACATTGCAAACTTTTAACATTGTGTAAATTTTGTACAATTTGATAAATTGGCATACATCTGTATTGCAATATAATCTACATAAAAATTTAATACATCTACTATCTCATATAGTTGCCACTGTTTTTTATGCATGTATGGTAAGGAATTTTAAGATCTACTCTCTTAGCAACTTTTATGTATATGGTACAGTAGAGATGAACTTCAGAGGTCTTGTGGGTTTTGTTCCAGACCGCCTCAATAAAGTGATTATCTCAATAAACTAAGTCAAATTATTATTATTTTTTTTGGTTTCCCAGTCCAAATAAAAAATTATGTTTCCCAGTGCATATAAAAAATAAACACTATACTGTACTGTTCAAAAGCATTATGCCTTAAAGGAAAAACAATGTATATACCTTAAGTAAACTAGTTCTGAGTTTTCAGTGGGTCATAATTACTGATCACAGATCACCATAACAAATACAATAATAATGAAAAAACTTGAAATATTGCAAGAATTACCAACATGTGACAGAGAGACACAAAATGAACAAATGTTCTTAGAAAAATGGTGGCAGCAGACCTCTTTTATACAAGATTGCTAAAAACTTTCAACTTGTAAGAATGTAATATATGCAAAGTTTAATAAAGGGAAGCACAATAAAAATGGATGTATATATTATTAACTATGATCATCATGCTGTACATTAGATCCCCAGAACTTTTTCATATTAAGGTTGCAAGTTTGTACCCTTTGACCACCTTATTCCACCCCAGGTTCACCTCTTGTCAACTCAACTCTAAGTTTCCATTAGTTTGCTTTTTCTTCAGATTCTTTATGTAAGGGATATCAAAATACATAAATTAAAATATATATAAAATCTTTGAAATATTTCACTGAGTATAATACCTTCAAGATCCATCCATGCTGTTGTAAATGGCAGTATTTCTTAATTTTTCATGGTTCAGTAGTATTCCATAGTGTATATTTACCATACTTATTTTATCCATTCATCCATTAATGGATACTGAAGTTATTTCCATCTCTTGCTTAGAGTTAATAATTTTATAATGAACATAAGAGTGGAGATATGTCTTCGAATAGTGACTTCGTTTCCTTTAGATATATACCTAGAGGTGGGATTACTGAATCATATGGTAATTTTACTTTTAATAATATGAATAATCTCCATACTGTTTTCCATACAAATTTATATCCCTATCACAGTGCATAAGTTCCCCATTTTCCCCAATATTTACTAAAATTTGTTAGTTTTAATTTTTTGGTAGTATATATTCTAATAGGTAGTAATATCTTGTTGTGTTTTTTAGAGGTAAACAACAACAACAACAACATAATGACTTTGCCCTGAGTTTTTACGTTGAGCACTTTTTAATGCTCCTGTTGGTCATTTATATAACTTTTTTGAAAAAAAAGTCTATTGAGATCCTTTTGCTATTTTTTTAATTATATATATTTTTCTATTTGTATCTGTTGGTTATTAACCTCTTTTCAGATATAAGATTTGTAAGTATTTTCTTCCATTCTGTGGATTGTGTTTTCATTCCCCCCCTTTTTTTTTTTTGGCAATGCAGAAACTTTAGTTTGATGTAATAGCATTTATTTATTTTTGCTTCTTTTGCTTGTGTTTTTGGCCTGGTATCCAAAAAACTATTGGCAAGACCAATGTCAAGGAGAATTTTCCCTATGTTTTCCTTTAGGAAATTTAGTTTCATGCATCACATTTATGTCTTTAATTTATTTCAAGTTAAGATTTATGAGTGATATAAGGTTCCAGTTTCATGCTGGTTTATGTGACTATTCAGTTTTAAATATCATTTATTGAACAGACTTCCTTTACCCTTTATATATGTAGGCACCTGTCAAATATTAGGTGACTGTATGAAAGGCTCTATTTCTGGATCTCAATTCTGTTCAACTAGTTTATTGGTCTGTTTTTATGCCAGTATACTTTATTGTTTAGAGCATGAGGGCTTTGTAGGTGCTGAGGAGACCAGCTCAGGCAAACAGGAGCATGCCTCAGACCGGACACTGATTTCCCAAAGAATGCTGTGCTTTTCCAGAGGAGATGCCAGGACAAAGAGGCTTTCGCTCTATGCGGGTTTCTCCGATCGTGCTGCGAATACTAGGCTAAGGCAAGCAGCAACAGCAGCCCTCAGAACCGACTCTGATTTCCCAGCGACTGCTATGCTTTCGCAGAGATTTTCAGCTTGGCACGAACCGCACTTCGCTGCTGCTTCCTCAGAAAGGCTTTGGGTGTTCACTCTGCGTGGCAGGGAAGAAGAGCCGCGGGAGAGCTTGTGCCTCTTGGGACTTGCTTTCCTGGGCTCCGAGTTTACGCCCGGGATTCACCTTGCTATTCAGAACTAAGCAGACACAGTCACAACCCTGCAGCAGCGTGCTTGGCCTAGCATGGCACTCTATGCCTATTACCATCTCCTGGGCTAGGTTAGGCTTTGCTTTTTGCTCCGGCTCTCAGGCAGACTTGGGGTCTAAGCCAGTGCCTTCACCACAGGAGAGAGGAGGCGACAGGATCCCTGCACACGGCCCGTGCACAGGTTATGGAGCTTTGGGCGACTGTGCCCACTTCTTCCCCTTAAACCCCGTGCCTCTACCAAGCTTCCACATCATGGAGGAAGATGGCATCTGACACCCCGTTATTTCAGGGAGCTGTTTCCGCGAGGTCAGCGTAGGCGCCTGGTGGCTAGCGCATGTCTGCCCCAGGGACAGGTGGCCAAGGAGCTGCTGTCTCCTTGGGCCCAGAGGCGCAGGACAGGCATGCTTTCGGCCCAGACTCCTTCCTAAGAGTGGAGCATGCGCCCTGCCCTACTCATCCTCTCCTGTCTCCTTAGCAACCAGGCTTTTGTCTCTCTGCACTGGGAGCGGGTGATACTTGTATTGCCAGCTCTCCTTTATCGCAACCGTTTCCAGACCAGAAGGCCAACGGCTCCTGCTCTTCTCCCCGGGCAGCGGGCTGCACCTTCCACTGACATGCTCCTGGGGAGTGCAGTGAAAATCATTTCCCTTTCCTTAAGGCTCTTTCCACAGGCGCCACCGTGCTTCTCTCTCAGGTAGAGGGGATGCATAGGAATAGAGGATTTAGCTCCATGCGTGTTTATTACACCGTGCTGCGAAGACCAGCTCAGGCAACAGGAGCATCCCTCAGACTGGACTCTGGATTCCCAAAGAATGCTGTGCTTTTACTGAGGGGCAAAGAGGCTTTCTCTCTATGCGGGTTTCTCACATAGTGTTGCGAATACTAGGCTAAAGCAAGCCACAAAAGCATTCCAAAGGACTGACTCTGATTTCCCAGCGACTGCGATGCTTTTGAAGAGGTTTTCAGCTTGGCGGGAAGCGCACTTCTCTGCTGCTTTCTCAGCCAGGCTTTGGGTGTTCGCTCTGTCGCATCAGGGAAGGAGAGTCACGGGAGAGCTGGTATCTCTTGGACCTTGCTTTCCCGGGCTCTGTGATGGCGCCCTGGGTTCACCCTGCCAGGCCGAACTAAGCAGACACAGTCACAACCCTGCAGCAGCGTGCGTGGCCTAAGATGGCACTCTATGCACACTACCATCTCCCGGTGTAGGCAACGCTTGGCCTTTGGCACTGGACCTCAGGCGGATTCGCGGACAAGGCCAGTGCCTTCCCCACAGGAGAGGAGAGGCGACAGGTTCCCTGAACACCGCCCGTTCACTGGAATGGGGAGCTTTGGGGGATTGTCCCCACTCCTTCCCCTGCAAACCCCCTGCAACCTAAAACGCTGTCACATGTTGGAGGAAGATGGCATCTGACTGCCCGTTTCTCGAGGGAGCTGTTTCTGCGAGTTCCGGGTATGGCGCCTGGTAGCTAGCCCAAGTCTGCCCTAAGGACAGATGGTGAAGGAGATGCTGTCCCCTTGGGACCAGAGGCACAGAACAGGCCTGCCTTCTGCCCACACTCCTTCCTCAGTGTGGAGCACGCGTCCCTGCCTTAATCGTCCCCTCATGTCTCCTTAGGAACCAGGCTTTGTCTCTCTGCACAGAGGGCGGGTGACACTTGTCTTGCCACCGGCCTGCTCTTCCTGCCATGGCAGGCTACCCTGCTTCCCGTCCTTTTCCCGACCACAAGGCCAACGGCTCCTTCTCTTCTCTGGGGGCGGCGTGCTGCGCCTTCCCCAGACTTGCTCCTGGGGAGTGCAGTGACAGACGTGTGCAATCACGCTTCTCTCTCAGATCTCAAATACACAACATAACCCTACACCTAAAGGAGTTGGAGAAAGAACAACAAAGGAAGCCTAAACCCAGCAGGAGAAGAGGAATAATAAAGATCAGAGCAGAAATCAATGAAATAGAAACAAACAAAAACCACAAAACAACAACAACAACAACAACAAAAAAACAATAGAACAAATCAACGAAACTAGGAGCTGGTTCTTTGAAAGAATTAAAAAGATTGATAAACCCCTTTCCAGACTTATCAAAAAGAAAAGAGAAAGAACCCAAATAAATAAAATCATGAATGCAAGAGGAGAGATCACAACCAACACCAAAGAAATACAAACAATTATAAGAACATACTATGAGCAACTCTACGCCAACAAATTCAACAATCTGGAAGAAATGGATACATTCCTAGAGACATATAAACTACCACAACTGAACCAGGAAGAAATAGAAAACCTGAACAGACCCATAACCAGTACGGAGATTGAAACAGTCATCAAAAATCTCCAAACAAACAAAAGCCCTGGGCCAGATGGCTTCCCAGGGGAATTCTACCAAACATTTAAAGAAGAATTAATTCCTATTCTCATGATACTGTTCCAAAAAAATAGAAATGGAAGGAAAACTCCCAATCTCTTTTTTTTTCTGAGGCCAGCATCACCTGGATCCCCAAACCAGACAAGGATCCCATCAAAAAAGAGAACTACAGACCAATATCCTTGATGAACACAGATGCGAAAATTCTCACCAAAATACTAGCCAATAAGATTCAACAGTACATTAAAAGGATTATTCACCACGACCAACTGGGATTTATTCCAGGGCTACAAGGTTGGTTCAACATCTGCAAATCAATCAATGTGATACAACACATCAATAAAAGAAAGAACAAGAACCATATGATACTCTCCAGAGATGCTGAAAAAGCATTTGGCAAAGTGCAGTATCCCTTCCTGCTTAAAACTCTTCAAAGTGGGGCGCCTGGGTGGCTCAGTGGGTTAAGCCTCTACCTTCGGCTCAGGTCATGATCCCAGGGGCCTGGGATCGAGTCCTGCATTGGGCTTTCTGCTCAGCGGGGAGCCTGCTTCTCCTCATCTCTCTCTCTGTCTGTCTCTCTGCCTATTTGTGATCTCTCTCTCTGTCAAATAAATAAATAAAATCTTTAAAAAAAAACTCTTCAAAGTGTAGCGATAGAGGGCACATATTATCAATATTATCAAAGCCATCTATGAAAAACCCACTGCAAATCTCATTCTCAATGGAAAAAAACTGAATACTTTTCCGCTGAGGTCAGGAACACGGCAGGGATGTCCGTTATCACCACTGCTATTCAACATTGTACTAGAAGTCCTAGCCTCAGCAATCAGACAACAAAAAGAAATTAAAGGCATCCAAATTTTGCCAAATTGGCAGAAGAGAAGTCAAACTATCCCTGTTTGCAGATGATATGATACTGTATGTGGAAAACTTAAAGGACTCCACTCCAGATCTGCTATAGCTTGTATAGAAATTCTGTAAAGTGTCAGGATATAAATCAATGAACAGAAATTGGTTGCATTTTTTTTTTATACCAACAAAACTGAAGAAATAGAAACTAAGGAGTGAATCCCATTTACAATTGCACCCAAAACCCTAAGATACCTAGGAATAAACCTAACAAAGAATCTATACTCAGAAAACTCTAAAGTACTCATGAAAGAAATTGAAGAAGACACAAAGAAATGGAAAAATGTTCCATGCTCCTGTATTGGAAGAACAAATATTGTGAAAATGTCTATGCTACCTAAAGCAATCTACACATTTAATGCAATCCCTATCAAAATCCCATCCATTTTTTTTTTCAAAGAAATGGGACAAATCATCCAGAAAATACCTCGAATATCCAGAGGAATATTGAAAAAGAAAGCCAAAGTTGTTGGCATCACAATTCCAGACTTCAAGCTCTATTACAAAGTTGTCATCATCAAGATAGTAGGGAACTGTCCCCAAAACAGACATAGATCAATGGAACAGAATAGAGAGCCCAGAAATACACCCTCAACTCTATGGTCAACTAATCTTCAACAAAGCAGGAAGGAATGTCCTATGGAAAAAAGACAGCCTCTTCAACAAATGGTGTTGGGAAAATTGAACAGCCACATGCAGAAAAATGAAATTGGACCGTTTCTTTACATCACACATGAAAATAGACTGGAAATGGATGAAGAAGCATAATGTGAGAAAGGAATCCATCAAAATCCTTGAGGAGAGAACAGGTAGCAACCTCTTTGACCTCAGCAGCAGCAACTTCTTCCTAGGAACATCGCCAAAGGCAAGGGAAGCAAGGGCAAGAATGAACGACTGGGATTTCATCAGATCAAAAAGCTTTTGCACAGCAAAGGAAACAGTTAACAAAGCCAAAAGATGACTGTCAGAAGTTATCTGGGAGAAGATATTTGCAAATGACATACCAGATAAAGGGCCAGTATCTATCCAAAATCTATAAAGAGCTTATCAAACTCAACACCCTAAGAACAAATAATCGAATGTAAAAATGGGCAGAGGACATGAACAGACATTTCTGAAAAGAATACATCCAAATGGCCAACAGACACATGAAAAAATGCTCCACATCACTCGGCATCAGGGAAATACAAATCAAAACCAGAATGAGATACCACCTCACACCTTTCAGAATGGCTAAAATGAACAAGTCAGTCAATGACAGATGCTGGCGAGGATGTGGAGAAAGGGCAACCCTCCTACACTGTACGTGGGAATGCAAGCTGGTGCAACCACTCTGGAAAACAGCGTGGAGGTGCCTCAAAAAGCTGAAAATAGAACTACCCTATGACCCAGTGCTGTAGTACTGGATATATACCCTAAAGATACAAACGGGGCATTCTGAAGGGGCACATGCACCCAAATGTTTATAGCAGCAATGTCCACAATAGTTAAACTATGGAAAGAACCTAAATGTCCTTCAACAGATCAATCAATAAATAAGATATGGTATATATGTACAATGGGATACTGTGCAGCCATCAAAAGAAATGAAATCCTGCTATTTGTGATGACATGGATGGAACTAGAGAGCATTATGCTTGGCGAAATAAGTCAATCTGAGAAAGACAACTATCATATGATCTCCCTGATATGATGAAGTGGAGATGCAACACAGGCGCTTTCGGGCGTACGAAAAGAAAAATAAAAGAAGATAGGATTGGGAGGGAGACAAACCAACAAAGACTGAATCTCACAAAACAGACTGAGGGTTGCTGGGGGAAGGGATGTTGGGAGAGGATGGTGGGGGTATGGACATTGGGGAGGGCAGGTGCTATGGTGAGTGATGGTGAGTGCTGTGAAATGTGTAAACCTGGTGATTCACAGACCTGTACCCCCAGGGATAAAAACACATTATATGTTTATAAAAAATTTTAAAAAATAATTTAAAAAGTCCATTAATGAAAAAACACATATTGCAAGCCCAGAGCTAATCTCATATTCAATCAAAAAAGTTTGAAAGTTTTCCCCTTAAAGATCAGAAAAAAGACAAGTGTGTCCACTTTCACTACTCTCATTTGACATAGTACTGGATGTCCTAGCCAGAGAAACAAGGAACACAAAGAAATAAAAGACTACAAAAAAAAAAAAAAAGGAAGAAGTAAAATTTTCTTTTTTTGGATAACATGAACTTACATGTAAAAAAATCCTAAAAACTTCACAAAAAATTTTGAATAAACAAATTTAATAAAGCTGCCAAATACAAGATCCATATATAAAAGACAGGAATTTTGTTTTGTTTCGTTTTTTTAAAATAGTTTTTCATGTCATCCTTGCTCAGTGATCATGCTAATCTTCTCTGCATCATTCCAATTTTAGTATATGTGCTGCCAAAGTAAGCACAAGACAGGAGCATTTTAACACTCTAATGATGAACTATCTGAAAAAATAAAGAGAACAATCTAATTCTCAATAGCATCAAAAATAATAAAATACTTCGGAAAAGATTTAACTAACAAGATGAAAGATCTGTACCCCATAAACTATGACATTGATAAAGAATTTGAAGGAGACATAAATGGAAAGATAGCTCATATTTATGAATGGTAAGAATTAACATTGTTAAAATGTCCATACTACCGAAAACCACCTGTAAATTCAATTCCTATCAAAAATCCAATGTTAGGGGCGCCTGGGTGGCTCAGTGGGTTAAGCCGCTGCCTTCGGCTCAGGTCATGATCCCAGGGTCCTGGGATCGAGAACTGCATCAGGCTCTCACCTCAGCAGGAAGCTGCTAACTCTTCTCTCTCTGCCTGCCTCTCTGCCTGCTTGTCATCTCTCACTGTCAAATAAATAAATAAAAAATATTTTTAAAAAATCCAATATTTTTTTTTACAGAAGTAAGTAAAGAATCCTAAAATTTATATGAGACCATAAAAGACAACAAATAATTAAAGTAATTCTGAGAAAGAATGAAGAAGCGAAATTACACTTCTTGATTTGAAACTATACTACAAAGCCCTCATGCTCAAAACAATAAAGTATACTGGCATAAAAACAGACCAATAAACAAGTTGAACAGAATTGAGATCCAGAAATAAATCCTTTGATACAGTCACCTAATATTTGACAGGGGCCAACATATATAATGGGTAAAGATAGTCTGTTCAATAAATGATATTTAAAACTGAATAGTCACATAAACCAGCATGAAACTGGAACCTTATATCACTCATAAATATTAACGTGAAATAGATTAAAGACGTAAATGTGATGCATGAAACTAAATTTCCTAAAGTAAACAAAGGAAAAATTCTCCTTTAGCTATTCGAGGTCTTTTCTGGTTCCATATAAATTTTAGAATTATTTGTTCCATTTCTTTGAAAAAGATGGATGGTACTTTGATAGGAATTGCATTAAATGTGTAGATTGCTTTAGGTAGCATAGACATTTTCAAAATATTTATTCTTCCAATCCAGGAGCATGGCACATTTTTCCATTTCTTTGTGTCTTCCTCAATTTCTTTCATGAGTACTTTATAGTTTTCTGAGTATAGATTCTGTGTCTCTTTGGTTAGGTTTATTCCTAGGTATCTTATGGTTTTGGGTGCAATTGTAAATGGGATTGACTCCTTAATTTCCCTTTCTTCTGTCTTGCTGTTGGTGTAGAGAAATGCAACTGATTTCTGTGCATTGATTTTATATCCTGACACTTTACTGAATTCCTGTATAAGTTCTAGCAGTTTTGGAGTGGAGTCTTTTGGGTTTTCCACATATAGTATCATATCATCTGCGAAGAGTGATAATTTGACTTCTTCTTTGCCGATTTGGATGCCTTTAATTTCCTTTTGTTGTCTGATTGCTGAGGCTAGGACCTCTAGTACTATGTTGAATAGCAGTGGTGATAATGGACATCCCTGCCGTGTTCCTGACCTTAGTGGAAAAGCTTTCAGTTTTTCTCCATTGAGAATGATATTTGCGGTGGGTTTTTCATAGATGGCTTTGATGATATTGAGGTATGTGCCCTCTATCCCTACACTTTGAAGAGTTTTGATCAGGAAGGGATGCTGTACTTTGTCAAATGCTTTTTCAGCATCTATTTAGAGTATCATATGGTTCTTGTTCTTACTTTTATTGATGTGTTGTATCACATTGACTGATTTGCGGATGTTGAACCAACCTTGCAGCCCTGGAATAAATCCCACTTGGTCGTGGTGAATAATCTTTTTAATGTACTGTTGAATGCTATTGGCTAGTATTTTGTTGAGTATTTTCGCATCTGTGTTCATCAAGGATATTGGTCTATAGCTCTCTTTTTTGGTGGGATCCTTGTCTGGTTTGGGGATCAAGGTGATGCTGGCCTCATAAAATGAGTTTGGAAGTTTTCCTTCCATTTCTATTTTTTGGAACAGTTTTAGGAGAATAGGAATTAGTTCTTCTTTAAATGTTTGGTAGAATTCCCCCGGGAAGCCGTCTGGCCCTGGGCTTTTGTTTGTTTGGAGATTTTTAATGACTGTTTCAATCTCCTTACTGGTTATGGGTCTGTTCAGGCTTTCTATTTCTTCCTGGTTCAGTTGTGGTAGTTTATATGTTTCTAGGAATGCATCCATTTCTTCCAGATTGTCAAATTTATTGCCGTAGAGTTGCTCATAGTATGTTCTTATAATAGTTTGTATTTCTTTGGTGTTAGTTGTGATCTGTCCTCTTTCATTCATGATTTTATTTATTTGGGTCCTTTCTCTTTTCTTTTTGATAAGTCTGGCCAGGGGTTTATCAATTTTATTAATTCTTTCAAAGAACCAGCTCCTACTTTCGTTGATTTGTTCTATTGTTTTTTTGGTTTCTATTTCATTGATTTCTGCTCTGATCTTTATGATTTCTCTTCTCCTGCTGGGCTTAGGGTTTCTTTCTTGTTCTTTCTCCAGCTCCTTTAGGTGTAGGGTTAGGTTGTGTACCTGAGACCTTTCTTGTTTCTTGAGAAAGGCTTGTACCGCTATATATTTTCCTCTCAGGACTGCCTTTGTTGTGTCCCACAGATTTTGAACCGTTGGTATCAAAAGATTGGGATCATTCCCTGCATATTTTCAGACCACAATGCTCTAAAGCTAGAACTCAACCACAAAAGGAAGTTTGGAAAGAACCCAAATACATGGAGACTAAACAGTATCCTTCTAAAGAATGAATGGGTCAACCGGGAAATTAAAGAAGAATTGAAAAAAATCATGGAAACAAATGATAACAAAAGTCCTTTTTAAGAGACAGTTGGCTGTTTAAACCAAAAGTACAACTCACTGAGAGATTCGCCGCATTATTTATTGGGGTAGAAAGGACCTGGAATGTAGAAAGACTCATTCTGCAGAGGAAAAAATAGAATCACTAACAGGCCTCATGCCTTGCACAGCCAGTGGCTAGAATCCCTGCCTCACGAGACCCTGTGCTAGAAGGCCGCTAGAACCATCTCAACTATGTTAGTCTTTCTTGGAAGCCAACAAGTGTTTGCCCAGTTCAGAGCACGGTAACAATCAGTCACGTTATGTTATAATGATTGTCGATATGTTTAAAAGCCTGTCAAGTTCCTTTTTGAGTAACCCTCACCCCACCCTTAGAGAAATTTATCTGTGGTTCACCTCTTTGAAATACCTCATTGTTGTTCCACATTTAAGACACAATGAAAAAAAAAATTGGCAATGAGTTCCAGATTTTAAAAGTCACTTGCCATTCAATCCAAATTGTGAGTTTGATTGGTTACCGAACACTTTATAATGCACCCCCGGTAATATTACGGAGATTATTTTTTTCTTACCAATTCTTGATTATTCTTTCTTGCAATACAGAGAAAGCTAACTAATTGAAAATAAACTTCCGTTTATTTTGATTGTTATAAACTTAAAATTGATTAATTTCCATATACAGAGTTTAAAATGTTCACAATTTACATTAAATATATATTCTGTGTATATCTTGGAAAAATTATACTGAAAATTGAAATTGAAATGATGTTGTATATAGCTGCAAGTAGCCACCTGTCCCATTTCATCTTACTATATAAGTTGTGTCAGGTAATTTATAAAATCCCTACTGCATAACAAATCTATTTTTGTTGGAATGGGTAGTAATGTTTGTTGTTATTTCAAGATAAGAGTTGGTCTATGAGTGCATCTGCAACTTATTTTTTCTAAGTGGCTTCATGGTCTTGAACTGAGAAATCTCAGAACATTAAACATCAAAATAATATAATTTGACACAATTAGACATCAAGGAAATGCAATTAAAATGACACTTAGATATCTCTAGGCACTTATTAGAATGGCTAAAATAAAATAGAATGACAAGACCAAAAGAAAAAAATATACCATTTTATGATACACAATGGCAAGTTGTACCATAACTTAACCATCTTAGACTAGTGTAGTGTTAAATTTTTTTTTCTAAGCAATGTTTTGGGTCACTTACCACTTTTCAAGGATTTAAAGTGCTATCATTTTACTGAAAACTGTGAAATTTGGTCAGATTTAAATTTCAGTTTATGTTAAAACATTCTGTAAACTGTGTTAAACTTTGACATTTGTTCCCTCTGTTCAGTGAATAACACTATATCATATTTTGAAAAATACACTAATTTTCATTTTGAAAAATATCCCTTTTTCCTCTCATGGTAATTATTAATATGAATTAATAGTAGAATTTGATATGGTTCCATATGAACATAAATACTTTATTGTATATTATCAAATTTAATAATGAATATAATGTACTTCTTTGGACAATTTTTAAAGACCAGTCTACTCTTAAAAAAAAAAATGGAGACGCACTTCTTCAGTTCACACAAATTTCATTTTATTATATATAACCTCAGATAAATTTCAACAAATCATAATTTATTAAAATTATGTCTACTTAAAAATCTCATAGAAGGGTAAAACCATCAAAAATAAAAATAAACACACACACATCACCCACGTATTGGCAAATCAAAATTGCTGTAACAATACATCAGACATTCCACAGTTAAGGGCTATCAAAATTTCCATCAGTGACAAAAAGATTTGTATCCAAATGGACTGATTTTCCAGAATCCAAGAAAAAGTCTCCTAGGGTTTATTTAAAGAGAAATATTGGAACAAATACTTCTTAAATTTAGGAAATTCAGAACATACGATTAAAGAATATTTGCAGTGCAGACTATATTCAATCCTTCCTTCAAAATGTGCCTTTGAGTACATAATTCTGTTTTCTCTATCTAAATTGAGCTGTCCTCCAAGGAAGTTTTCTAAAATGTGTGTCTCTGTGTGATAAATGTTCTAAACCTAACACGCTTCATTGTATTTTTACTGTGCTCTCAAATTTAATCAATAATTTGGCTTGATATATAATATCTAGTTTCAAATATCTTTTCCATCTCTACAAACACCCAGCTGTGTCCTTTATATGCTATTACTATTGAGAATTCTGCTGTCAGTATTATTCTTGTACATTTTAGGTGATCTGTTCTTGTCTTGGGCATCATTTATGCTCTTCTCTGTTTTTGATATACTTAAAACTCACCATAATATATATGAGCGTTTTTTTAAAGATTTTATTTAATTATTTGACAGAAAGAAATCACAAGTAGTTGGAGAGGCAGGCAGAGAGAGAGAGAGGAGGAAGCAGGCTCCCCGCCGAGCAGAGAGCCCCATGTGGGACTGGATCCCAGGACCCTGAGATCATGACCTGAGCCGAAGGCAGCGGCTTAACCCACTGAGCCACCCAGGCACCCTATATGAGTGGTTTTTTTGGTGTGTGGTTTTTGTTTTGTTTTGTTTGTGATTTCTCATGTTTGGCATCATGTTAAGTCTGGTATCTTTTATCTTTCTTTAATTCTCCAAAATTTATCTCAGTACTTATTTAAATATTTTCTTTATTTTTTTTCTCTTCTGCTGCATTTGGGCAGAAGTCATTAATTTGTTTGTTTGTTTGTTTTTAGCAACTCACTTATTCATTTTACAGCTATATTCATCTTAGTCTCCATTTATTGTATTCTTTATTTCAACAATTTTCACTTAATTTATATTCACAGTATAGTATCTTTCTTTTCTTTGTATATGTATATCATTATTTTATCATATACATTTAAGCTATTTTTTAAAATATTTTATTTATATATTTGACAGTGAGAAATCACAAGTAGGCAGAGAGGCGGGCAGAGAGAGAGGAAGGGAAGCAGGCAACCTGCTGAGCAGAAAGCCTGATGTGGGGCTTGATCCCAGGACCCTGAGATCATGACTTGAACTGAAGGCAGCGGCTTAACCCACTGAGCCACCCAGGTGCCCCTTTTAAGCTATTTTTTAAAAGTACAGTCATTCTTTTTTTTTTAAGATTTTATTTATTTATTTATTTATTTGACAGAGAGAGAGATCACAAGTAGATGGAGGGCAGGCAGAGAGAGAGAGAGAGAGAGAAAAGCAGACTCCCTGCTGAGCAAAGAGCCTGATGCAGGATTTGATCCCATGACCCTGAGATCATGACCTGAGCTGAAGGCAGTGGCTTAATCCACTGAGCCACCTAGGCGTCCCTAAGCTATTTTTTAAAATTCCTGTTCCAATAACACTTGGATTGCCATATAAAGTTAACCACATCATCTTTTTTAGGTCAGTAATTGTACTTTTTATGTGCATAGTTATTTTGGTCCATGAGTTCAGCTCCTCTTAGGATCATCAAATCTCTGTAAAGTCTGGGTATGCTAAGATTTTCTAAGCAACAATAAAATACATTGAATCCTGGTAGCTTAATTATAATAATGTTTTCTTTCTCAATCATTCACAATAGCATTACATTCTGAGTAGCTTCCTTCTATTTTGCAGCTATACTGTTTGGAAAAACTTGAATTGTGATATCACTGTGATAATGTGAATTAGTCAGGGTTTTTCAGAGAATCGGGAAGAGAAAAAAAAAAAAAAAGGAAGATATTCTCCAGGGCCAACTCTAGAAGTGACTATTAAAACATTTGTCCAAATTCAATTGAACAAAGCTCAGAAATGCCATCTCCAGTGAAATACAAAGAAGATTATATATAGTTCTGGGCACACACATCTCATTTGACCCAATGATGTACATCAATGAAAGACTGAAGGCCAATCACCACTCCATGGGAGAATTTAAAAATAAATTTACTAATGAGGCCAAGAATTCAGAATCACAAATACTTCAAATCTAATAATAACTGCCTTCACTTGATGTTATTCTGTAACATAAATCCTACGATCAAGTTTCAAATTTAAATTCTTACAATTTTAAATTCTTAAATCCTTATGAAGAAGCACCATATGGAGGGAGCAGTTTTCATAATTTATCATCCATCAGCCTTTTTTTTAAGATTTTATTTATTTATTGGACACACAGAGAGAGAGAGAGAGAGAGAGAGAGAGAGAGATTACAAGTAAGCAGAGAGGCAGGCAAGCAGGGAGGGAAGCAGGCTTCCTTTTGAGCAGAGCCCGATGTGGGGCTGGATCCCAGGACCCAGAGACCATGACTTGAGATGAAGGCAGAGGCTTAAACCACCACCCACGTGATGAGAGAGCCCCTCAGGTGACCCTCATCCATCAGCCTTAATTCTTTGGAGGAAAATGTGTGGATGAATAATGCCTTAGGAAGCTAATCTCCCTAAAGAATTTTCAAGTCTTTACCCCTTCAAGGTTTTTGTACAGTTCTGATAGCCTCTAAACATCCAGCTGATTTCTACAGTGACAGGCCTGTTAAAAACTGTCCTCAAACCAGAAATAGAGCTTGAAACATACCAGTCAAGAGCAACTTTGAGTCACTTAAGGAATTTGTCATCATTTCTTTGTTTTTGGTTCATATCTGAAATAGTTTTATATTACACTTGCATAATTTCTCCAGAGCTGACTTTGAAGGAGGCATTCAGTTCCAGCTAGTTCCATATTTTGGCAAGAACTATAATTCTATATAAAAAAAGAACATATTTTAGAGCGCCTGGGTGGCTCAGTGGGTTGAAATCTCTGCCTTCGGCTCAGGTTATGATTCCAGGTTCCTGGGATTCAGTCCCACAATGGGCTCTCTTCTCAGCAGGGAGCCTGCTTCCATTCCTCTCTCTCTGCTTGCCTCTCTGCCTTCCTGTGTTCTCTGTCAAGGAAATAAATAAAATTTTTAAAAAAACATATTTTATTCCAATTATTCATGTTTATCAACTAAGACATCACAATACAAATAATACAAACAGTTGCTCTTTATTAATACCTTCAACCAAGATCAAAAAAATATTCATATTTTCTCCAAAAGTTTTATATCAACTGATAGGTCAGATATATATAAAATTACATTTAACGTTTTAAAAATATCAGCAAATATTTCCATTTAATGCAAATTTCAAAGAAAATCTACTTTTCCAAACACGACTTTTTATCCTATTTTTTTTTAATTTTGTCGACAACTGATAAAATGTTTAGCGAGACTATAAATGTTAGATCGACAAAATGATTAATAGATGTAGGTTCAAAATATTATGTTCCATTAAAAATGATTTAGTCTTTGATGAACATCTGATTGGTAATATGTAGTATCCAGATACAGTAAATTAATGACATATATAAAATTATAGGGAAATGAAACCTTCCGTTCCATTATGAGTAGAGCTTTTATTTTATTTTTTTTAAAGATTTTATTTATTTACTTGTCAGAGATAGAGGGAGAGAGTGCAAGTGAGCACAAGCAGACAGAGAGGCAGGCAGAGGCAGAGGGAGAAGCAGCCTCCCTGCTGAGCAAGGAGCCCGATGTGGGACTCGATCCCAGGGTGCTGGGGTCATGACCTGAGCCGAAGGCAGCTGCCCAACCAATGAGCCACCCAGGCGTCCCATGAGTAGAACTTTTAAAATGCTATTTGTCACAACCTGTCATCTTGTCATTATGTAGCATTATGTAGCATTTCAAAAATGTATATTCTTCACTTTGAAGTCTTTTAGAAATCTAAAATATGACATTCTATGGATTGTGTTTCCATATTCCTTTATTGCTAGGTTGAACAAATCCACATGTTTCGATTCAAAGGTAATAAATTCCTCTTATTTGGAAGAATGATGTTTATTTTTGTTCTCTCACCCTTAGAAGGTGGTTGCATTTTAGCACACTTCAGAGTTATAATTTCATGCTTATTAAAAACATTTATTATAATCTACATACATGAATGAAACTTTTATTTTATTAAATTCTTTGCCAAAAAATCTGTTATATTTAAAAATGTATTTCCTTTGAAGGGTTATTTTTGAGCATTCAGAGAGGATCTAGGAGTGTGGTATTATGCAATTTTTAAGTAGGTATGAAATGGTTATTTATATGATTGTTTCTTTAAGGCTTATGTATATCGTCCATTATATGCTGTAAAATATTGTGAAAGGAAATTTAAGGCATGTTTTACATAGTTTATTGTTTGGAAAAAAATATTGAAATGACTTATGAAATTCAGTATACTCTCAACATTAATTTTTTCTGAAATTTACCAATTGTCTACTGAACCTAATATATGGCAGATATTACTTCAGGGGCATCAATTCCGATTCTGTGTCAATTTTCCTACATTCCCAACTAGTAATTCTCTACCTCAGAAAGCCCACTCTCAACCGTTTCCTATCTCAAAGGCAGTTGCTCTTAGAGTCTGCACATGGCACTTGGGGCCTGCTGGTCGTTGGCTACTGCCCTCTGTACCTAGGGTCTAACAGCTGCGGGGCATCAAGATGAGAATGTCTCTTCTTCTAAGACTTAATATAGTTTGGGGCACATGGTAAGCTATAATCACTTTTTTAGGTGATCCAAGTGTTCGACCTTTTTTAAATTATTCTAGTACCACAATTTACTTGTCTAAGATTTGTCCTCCCGCTCATTTTAATATCTCTTATGGTGGCACTCACCTTACACTTGATGACTTATCGCACCCTAAGTGAGAGCATTACTCTCTTAGTCGATCATAAACTGTAGTGCATCTTACCCATGATGAAAGCTAGGATGCAATTAAATACTCTATTATGGTTACGATTCTGATATTTGAAATCCTCCGGTAGCTCCCTGTGCCCCCACAGTGTAGTACCTCACCTCCTCGGCATAGTATACAAACCATCTCACCCCCAGTGTTAACCCCGGGGCTCAGCCTCCATCCCCAGGTGATGCTGCCAGATCAGCTGTCCGTTGTCATGAACTTACTGTAGTTTCCCGAATGCACTGTGCTGCCTCCTGGCACTTTGAAACTTGACACACTCATCCTCATTCTTCGCTTTGCCCTTGTCTATCACCTCCCTTGAAAATCTGTTCCTACGTGGCTTTTGCCAGCTCCAACCTACCCTTGGCAGTCTTTTATCTCCCTGTGGTAAAGCCTGTCACACTGCACCATATACATGCCCGTTGTCCCGTTGAGAAGAGAAAAGGGACAGTGAGAGCCCCCCCAGCATTTGTGGCTCTAGTGCAGAGCCCCATGCCTGGCTTGCAGGAAATGCCAGATCATGAAGACAAATGGAGATCATCCTCTGGCTCAAACCAGGTCTTTTTTGCCTACCGCAGGAACTGGATCAATAAAGAGCAGCCAGTTATTATTGCTGTTTTCTAGGGATTTTTTTCCCCATATATTTCCCAGGGCTTTACTCTTTTTATAGCACTTTATTTCAGGCTTCAACCACTCCCTAGTCAGATCAGGTGAAATCATTTTCCTTCCCATACCCTCGAATATACACACCTAGTAATTTTTTTTTCACGATCTTATTTACCCATTTGACAGATCACAAGTAGGTAGAGAGGCAGGCAGAGGGGGTGGGGAAGCTGGCTCCCCGCTGATTAGAGAGCCCGATGTGGGGCTCCATCCCAGGACCCTGAAACATGACCAGAGCCGAAGGCAGAGGCCTAAACCA
Source organism: Mustela lutreola (assembly GCF_030435805.1). Lineage (NCBI taxonomy): Eukaryota > Metazoa > Chordata > Mammalia > Carnivora > Mustelidae > Mustela > Mustela lutreola. The sequence goes on from NC_081291.1 coordinate 62,237,474, forward strand.
CTTAGCCAACGAGGAACCCCCATATCTGGTAAATTTTAATCAAGGAGGATTTGCTGCATCAAGTAGTTCCTTCTTTTTCAAATATAGATATATAAATATATTGATCAAGTCACTCGTATGTCTTAGGAGAATGTCATACCTTTAGTAGCAAACTTGAAATCTTGGCCATTGGTTTTGATTTTTGTTTTGGTTTGATTTGGTTCCGTTTTTGTAATTTTAAAAATCCCTGCAGCCCTTGGCTCTGTCTGACCTGAGTGCTTTCAGCTGTTTCTGCAACAAAACTGTCCCAGCTGGGAAAACTCTCATTGTTTACAGTGGCGCCCCCTTCTGAACACTTTGTTAATAAAAAGGTTTTTTTTTTTTTTTTTTTTTTTTTTTTTTTGCTATCGTAAATGTGGAACAACAATGAGGTATTTCAAAGAGGTGAACCACAGATAAATTTCTCTAATGGTGGGGTGAGGGTTACTCAAAAAGGAACTTGACAAGGCTTTTAAAGATATCTATAATCATTATAACATAACGTGACTGATTGTTACCCTGTTCTTAACTGGGCAAACACTTGTTGGCTTCCAAGAAAGACTATCATAGTTGAGATGGTTCTACCGCCCTTCTAGCACAGGGTCTAATGAGACAGGGACTCTAGCCACTGGCTGTGCAAGGCATGAGGCCTATTATTGATTCTATTTTTTCCTCTGCAGAATGGGTTTTTCTACATTCCAGGTCCTTTCTACTCCAATAATGCGGTGATTCCCTCAGTGAGTTGTACTTTTGGTTAAAACAGCCAACTGTCTCTGAAAAAGGACTTTTGTTTTAAGTCCTTAAAAAAAAAAAGTCCTTTCAAAAAAATCTTTTTTTAATTTTTTAATCCCATATGTTTACTCTGACCCTGGAAGTTTGTCATTTTGACCTTCTCTGCTGATGAAAATATTCTTCATCATAAGCACCTACTGCTCTCCTCTCCTGGTGGTCTCTCCGGACGGGGTCTTCTCCAGCTCTTCTAGCAAGAGATGGGCACTTCCCCTCTACGCCTGTTGCCAGACCAAGCTTACCTATCCTGCAGGGTCAGGTCGGCCTGGACTTTTATCTGTTGTTCTCTTCTGAGTGGTTAGTTTTTCATAGATACCGTGCTTTGCTTCTGTCAGGATTTACCCTGGACTATCAAAACCCTTTTCTTGTGCCAGTGAAGCCTAAGAAACAGACCTAATGAGAGAACCAGGAACTCGAACAGATCATATTTATCCTGAATGTTCCGTCCTAAATGAAAAATACATTTCTGAGGAGCCTCACGATCTCTGAGAAGGGAAGTTTCAACCAATCTGTCATGTAGGGGCATCAATTCCGATTCTGTGTCAATTTTCCTACTTTCCCAGCTAATAATTCTCTACCTCAGAAAGCCCAGTCTCAACCGTTTCCTCTCTCAAAGGCAGTTGCTCTTAGAGTCTGCACATGGCACTTGGGGCCTGCTGGTCGTTGGCTACTGCCCTCTGTACCTTGGGTCTAACAGCTGCGGGGCATGAAGATGAGAACGTCTCTTCTTCTAAGACTTAATATAGTTTGGGGCACATGGTAAGCTATAATCACTTTTTTAGGTGATCCAAGTGTTTGACCTTTTTTAAATTATTCGAGTACCACAATTTAATTGTCTAAGATTTGTCCTCCCGCCCAATTAATATCTCTTACGGTGGCACTCACCTTGCACTTGATGACTTATCCCACCCTAACTGAGAGCATTACTCTCTTAGTCGATCATAAACTGTAGTGCATCTTACCCTTGATGAAAGCTAGGATGCAATTAAATACTCTATTATGGTTACGATTCTGATATTTGAAATCCTCCGGTAGCTCCCTGTGCCCCCACAGTGTAGTACCTCACCTCCTCGGCATAGTATACAAACCATCTCACCCCTAGTGTTAACCCCGGGGCTCAGCCTCCATCCACAGGTGATGCTGCCAGATCAGCTGTCCGTTTTCATGAACTTACTGTAGTTTCCCGAATGCACTGTGCTGCCTCCTGGCACTTGGAAACTTGACATACTCATACTCATTCTTCGCTTTGCCCTTGGCTATCACCTCCCTTGAAAATCTGTTCCTACGTGGCTTTTGCCAGCTCCAACCTACCCTTGGCAGTCTTTTATCTCCCTGTGGTAAAGCCTGTCACACTGCACCATGGACATGCCCGTTGTCCCGCTGAGAAGAGAAAAGGGACAGTGAGGGCCCCCCAGCATTTGTGGCTCCTGTGCAGAGCCCCATGCCTGGCTTGCAGGAAATGCCAGATCATGAGACAAACAGAGATCATCCTCTGGCTAAAACCAGCTCTTCTTTGCCTAGCGCAGGATCTGGATCAATAAAGAGCAGCCAGTTATTATTGCTGTTTTTCTAGGGATTTTTTCCCCATATATTTCCCAGGGCTTTACTCTTTTTATAGCACTTTAATTCAGGCTTCAACCACTTCCTAGTCAGATCAGGTGAAATCATTTTCCTTCCCATACCCTCGAATATACACACCTAGTAATTTTTTTTTCACGATCTTATTTACCCATTTGACAGATCACAAGTAGGTAGAGAGGCAGGCAGAGGGGGTGGGGAAGCAAGCTCCCCGCTGAGCAGAGATCCCCATGTGGGGCTCCATCCCAGGACACTGAAATCATGACCTGAGCCGAAGGCAGAGGCCTAAACCACTGAGCCACCCAGGAGCCCCCATATCTGGTAATTTTGAATCAAGGAGGATTGGCTGCATCAAGTAGTTCCTTCTTTTTCAAATATAAATATATAAATATATTGATCAAGTCACTCGCATGTCTTAGGAGAATGTCAAAACTTTAGTAGCAAACTTGAAGTCTTGGCCATTGGTTTTGATTTTTGTTTTGGTTTGATTTGGTTCGATTTTGTAATTTTAAAAATCCCTGCAGCCCTTGGCTCTGTCTGACCTGAGTGCTTTCAGCTGTTTCTGCAACAAATCTGTGCCAGCTGGGAAAACTCTCATTGCTTAGAGTGGCGCCCCCTTCTGAACACTTTGTTAATAAAAAGCTTTTTTTTTTTTTTTTTTTTTGTGGCTATGGTAAAAGTGGAAAAACAATGAGGTATTTCAAAGAGGTGAACCTCAGATAAATTTCTCTAAGGGTGGGGTGAGGGTTACTCAAAAAGGAACTTGAAAAGGCTTTTAAAGATATCTATAATCATTATAACATAACGTGACCGATTGTTACCCTGTTCTTAACTGGGCAAACACTTGTTGGCTTCCAAGAAAGACTATCATAGTTGAGATGGTTCTAGCGGCCTTCTAGCACAGGGTCTCATGAGGCAGTGATTCTAGCCACTGTCTTTGCAAGGCATGAGGCCTGTTATTGATTCTATTTTTTCCTCTGCAGAATGGGTTTTTCTACATTCCAGGTCCTTTCTACTCCAATAAATAATGCGGTGATTCTCTCAGTGAGTTGTACTTTTGGTTTAAAGAGCCAACTGTCTCTTAAAAAGGACTTTTGTTGTAAGTCCCTTAAAAAATAAAAGTCCTTTCAGAAAAATATTTTTTTTTAAATATTTTAATCCCATATGTTTACTCTGATCCTTGAACTTTGTCATTTTGACCTTCTCTGCTGATGAAAATATTCTTCATCATCAGCACCTACTGCTCTTTTCTCCTGGTGGTCTCTCCGGAAGGGGTCTTCTCCAGCTCTTCTAGCAGGAGATGGGCACTTGCCCTCTACCCCTGTTGCCGGACCAACCTTACCTATCCTGCAGGGTCAGGTCGGCCTGGCCTTTTATCTGTTGTTCTCTTCTGAGTGGTTCGTTTTTCATAGATACCGTGCTTTGCTTTTGTCAGGATTTACCCTGGACTATCAAAACCCGTTTCTTGTGCCAGTGAAGCCTAGGAAACAGTCCTAATGAGAGAACCAGGAACTCGAACAGATCATATTTATCCTGAATGTTCCGTCCAAAATGAAAAATACATTTCTGAGGAGCCTCACGATCTCTGAGAAGGGAAGTTTCACCCACTCTGTCATGTAGGGGCATCAATTCCGATTCTGTGTCAATTTTCCTACTTTCCCAGCTAATAATTCTCTACCTCAGAAAGCCCAGTCTCAACCGTTTCCTCTCTCAAAGGCAGTTGCTCTTAGAATCTGCACATGGCACTTGGGGCCTGCTGGTCTTGGCTACTGCCCTCTGTACCTTGGGTCTAACAGCTGCGGGGCATCAAGATGAGAATGTCTCTTCTTCTAAGACTTAATATAGTTTGGGGCACATGGTAAGCTATAATCACTTTTTTAGGTGATCCAAGTGTTCGACCTTTTTTAAATTATTCTAGTACCACAATTTACTTGTCTAAGATTTGTCCTCCCGCCCATTTTAATATCTCTTACGGTGGCACTCACCTTGCACTTGATGACATATACCACCCTAACTGAGCGCATTACTCTCTTAGTCGATCATAAACTGTAGTGCATCTTACCCTTGATGAAAGCTAGGATGCAATTAAATACTCTATTATGGTTACGATTCTGATATTTGAAATCCTCCGGTAGCTCCCTGTGCCCCCACAGTGTAGTACCTCACCTCCTCGGCATAGTATACAAACCATCTCACCCCCAGTGTTAACCCCGGGGTTCAGCCTCCATCCCCAGGTGATGCTGCCAGATCAGCTGTCCGATGTCATGAACTTACTGTAGTTTCCCGAATGCACTGTGCTGCCTCCTGGCACTTTGAAACTTGACACACTCATCCTCATTCTTCGCTTTGCCCTTGGCTATCACCTCCCTTGAAAATCTGTTCCTACGTGGCTTTTGCCAGCTCCAACCTACCCTTGGCAGTCTTTTATCTCCCTGTGGTAAAGCCTGTCACACTGCACCATGGACATGCCCGTTGTCCCGCTGAGAAGAGAAAAGGGACAGTGAGGGCCCCCCAGCATTTGTGGCTCTAGTGCAGAGCCCCATGCCTGGCTTGCAGAAAATGCCAGATCATGAGACAAACAGAGATCATCCTCTGGCTAAAACCAGCTCTTCTTTGCCTAGCGCAGGATCTGGATCAATAAAGAGCAGCCAGTTATTATTGCTGTTTTTCTAGGGATTTTTTTCCCCATATATTTCCCAGGGCTTTACTCTTTTTATAGCACTTTAATTCAGGCTTCAACCACTTCCTAGTCAGATCAGGTGAAATCATTTTCCTTCCCATACCCTCGAATATACACACCTAGTAATTTTTTTTTCACGATCTTATTTACCCATTTGACAGATCACAAGTAGGTAGAGAGGCAGGCAGAGGGGGTGGGGAAGCAAGCTCCCCGCTGAGCAGAGATCCCCATGTGGGGCTCCATCCCAGGACACTGAAATCATGACCTGAGCCGAAGGCAGAGGCCTAATCCACTGAGTCACCCAGGAGCCCACATATCTGGTAATTTTGAATCAAGGAGGATTGGCTGCATCAAGTAGTTCCTTCTTTTTCAAATATAGATATATAAATATAATGATCAAGTCACTCGCATGTCTTAGGAGAATGTCAAAACTTTAGTAGCAAAGTTGAAGTCTTGGCCATTGGTTTTGATTTTTGTTTTGGTTTGATTTGGTTCGGTTTTTGTAATTTTAAAAATCCCTGCAGCCCTTGGCTCTGTCTGACCTGAGTGCTTTCAGCTGTTTCTGCAACAAATCTGTGCCAGCTTGGAAAAATCTCATTGTTTACAGTGGCGCCCCCTTCTGAACACTTTGTTAATAAAAAGCTTTTTTTTTTTTTTTTTGTGGCTATGGTAAAAGTGGAAAAACAATGAGGTATTTCAAAGAGGTGAACCTCAGATAAATTTCTCTAAGGGTGGGGTGAGGGTTACTCAAAAAGGAACTTGACAAGGCTTTTAGAGATATCTATAATCATTATAACATAACGTGACTGATTGTTACCCTGTTCTTAACTGGGCAAACACTTGTTGGCTTCCAAGAAAGACTATCATAGTTGAGATGGTTCTAGCGGCCTTCTAGCACAGGGTCTCATGAGGCAGTGATTCTAGCCACTGTCTTTGCAAGGCATGAGGCCTGTTATTGATTCTATTTTTTCCTCTGCAGAATGGCTTTTTCTACATTCCAGGTCCTTTCTACTCCAATAAATAATGCGGTGATTCTCTCAGTGAGTTGTACTTTTGGTTTAAAGAGCCAACTGTCTCTTAAAAAGGACTTTTGTTTTAAGTCCCTTAAAAAATAAAAGTCCTTTCAGAAAAATCTTTTTTTTTAAATATTTTAATCCCATATGTTTACTCTGATCCTTGAACTTTGTCATTTTGACCTTCTCTGCTGATGAAAATATTCTTCATCATCAGCACCTACTGCTCTTTTCTCCTGGTGGTCTCTCCGGAAGGGGTCTTCTCCAGCTCTTCTAGCAGGAGATGGGCATTTTCCCTCTACCCCAGTTGCCGGACCAACCTTACCTATCCTGCAGGGTCAGGTCGGCCTGGCCTTTTATCTGTTGTTCTCTTCTGAGTGGTTAGTTTTTCATAGATACCGTGCTTTGCTTTTGTCAGGATTTACCCTGGACTATCAAAACCCTTTTCTTGTGCCAGTGAAGCCTAAGAAACAGTCCTAATGAGAGAACCAGGAACTCGAACAGATCATATTTATCCTGAATGTTCCGTCCTAAATGAAAAATACATTTCTGAGGAGCCTCACGATCTCTGAGAAGGGAAGTTTCACCCACTCTGTCATGTAGGGGCATCAATTCCGATTCTGTGTCAATTTTCCTACTTTCCCAGCTAATAATTCTCTACCTCAGAAATCCCAGTCTCAACCGTTTCCTCTCTCAAAGGCAGTTGCTCTTAGAGTCTGCACATGGCACTTGGGGCCTGCTGGTCGTTGGCTACTGCCCTCTGTACCTTGGGTCTAACAGCTGCGGGGCATCAAGATGAGAACGTCTCTTCTTCTAAGACTTAATATAGTTTGGGGCACATGGTAAGCTATAATCACTTTTTTAGGTGATCCAAGTGTTTGACCTTTTTTAAATTATTCTATTACCACAATTTACTTGTCTAATATTTGTCCTCCTGCCCGTTTTAATATCTCTTACGGTGGCACTCACCTTGCGCTTGATGACTTATCCCACCCTAACTGAGAGCATTACTCTCTTAGTCGATCATAAACTGTAGTGCATCTTACCCTTGATGAAAGCTAGGATGCAATTAAATACTCTATTATGGTTACGATTCTGATATTTGAAATCCTCCGGTAGCTCCCTGTGCGCCCACAGTGTAGTACCTCACCTCCTCGGCATAGTATACAAACCATCTCACCCCCAGTGTTAACCCCGGGGCTCAGCCTCCATCCACAGGTGATGCTGCCAGATCAGCTGTCCGTTGTCATGAACTTACTGTAGTTTCCCGAATGCATTGTGCTGCCTCCTGGCACTTTGAAACTTGACATACTCATACTCATTCTTCGCTTTGCCCTTGTCTATCACCTCCCTTGAAAATCTGTTCCCACGTGGCTTTTGCCAGCTCCAACCTACCCTTGGCAGTCTTTTATCTCCCTGTGGTAAAGCCTGTCACACTGCACCATGGACATGCCCGTTGTCCCGCTGAGAAGAGAAAACGGACAGTGAGGGCCCCCCAGCATTTGTGGCTCTAGTGCAGAGCCCCATGCCTGGCTTGCAGGAAATGCCAGATCATGAGACAAACAGAGATCATCCTCTGGCTAAAACCATCTCTTCTTTGCCTAGCGCAGGATCTGGATCAATAAAGAGCAGCCAGTTATTATTGCTGTTTCTCTAGGGATTTTTTCCCCATATATTTCCCAGGGCTTTTCTCTTTTTATAGCACTTTAATTCAGGCTTCAACCACTTCCTAGTCAGATCAGGTGAAATCATTTTCCTTCCCATACCCTCGAATATACACACCTAGTAATTTTTTTTTCACGATCTTATTTACCCATTTGACAGATCACAAGTAGGTAGAGAGGCAGGCAGAGGGGGTGGGGAAGCAAGCTCCCCGCTGAGCAGAGATCTCCATGTGGTGCTCCATCCCAGGACACTGAAATCATGACCTGAGCCGAAGGCAGAGGCCTAAACCACTGAGCCACCCAGGAGCCCCCATATCTGGTAATTTTGAATCAAGGAGGATTGGCTGCATCAAGTAGTTCCTTCTTTTTCAAATATAAATATATAAATATATTGATCAAGTCACTCGCATGTCTTAGGAGAATATCATACCTTTAGTAGCAAACTTGAAGTCTTGGCCATTGGTTTTGAGTTTTGTTTTGGTTTGATTCGGTTCGGTTTTTGTAATTTTAAAAATCCCTGCAGCCCTTGGTTCTGTCTGACCTGAGTGCTTTCAGCTGTTTCTGCAACAAATCTGTGCCAGCTGGGAAAACTCTCATTGTTTACAGTGGCGCCCCCTTCTGAACACTTTGTTAATAAAAAGCTTTTTTTTTTTTTTTTGGCTAAGGTAAAAGTGGAAAAACAATGAGGTATTTCAAAGAGGTGAACCTCAGATAAATTTCTCTAAGGGTGGGGTCGGGGTTACTCAAAAAGGAACTTGACAAGGCTTTTAAAGATATCTATAATCATTATAACATAACGTGACTGATTGTTACCCTGTTCTTAACTGGGCAAACACTTGTTGGCTTCCAAGAAAGACTATCATAGTTGAGATGGTTCTAGCGGCCTTCTAGCACAGGGTCTCATGAGGCAGTGATTCTAGCCACTGTCTTTGCAAGGCATGAGGCCTGTTATTGATTCTATTTTTTCCTCTGCAGAATGGGTTTTTCTACATTCCAGGTCCTTTCTACTCCAATAAATAATGCGGTGATTCTCTCAGTGAGTTGTACTTTTGGTTTAAAGAGCCAACTGTCTCTTAAAAAGGACTTTTGTTTTAAGTCCCTTAAAAAATAAAAGTCCTTTCAGAAAAATATTTTTTTTAAATATTTTAATCCCATATGTTTACTCTGATCCTTGAACTTTGTCATTTTGACCTTCTCTGCTGATGAAAATATTCTTCATCATCAGCACCTACTGCTCTTTTCTCCTGGTGGTCTCTCCGGAAGGGGTCTTCTCCAGCTCTTCTAGCAGGAGATGGGTACTTGCCCTCTACCCCTGTTGCCGGACCAACCTTACCTATCCTGCAGGGTCAGGTCGGCCTGGCCTTTTATCTGTTGTTCTCTTCTGAGTGGTTAGTTTTTCATAGATACCGTGCTTTGCTTTTGTCAGGATTTACCCTGGACTATCAAAACCCTTTTCTTGTGCCAGTGAAGCCTAAGAAACAGTCCTAATGAGAGAACCAGGAACTCGAACAGATCATATTTATCCTGAATGTTCCGTCCTAAATGAAAAATACATTTCTGAGGAGCCTCACGATCTCTGAGAAGGGAAGTTTCACCCACTCTGTCATGTAGGGGCATCAATTCCGATTCTGTGTCAATTTTCCTACTTTCCCAGCTAATAATTCTCTACCTCAGAAAGCCCAGTCTCAACCGTTTCCTCTCTCAAAGGCAGTTGCTCTTAGAGTCTGCACATGGCACTTGGGGCCTGCTGGTCGTTGGCTACTGCCCTCTGTACCTTGGGTCTAACAGCTGCGGGGCATCAAGATGAGAACGTCTCTTCTTCTAAGACTTAATATATTTTGGGGCACATGGTAAGCAATAATCACTTTTTTAGTTGATCCAAGTGTTCGACCTTTTTTAATTATTCTAGTACCACAATTTACTTGTCTAAGATTTGTCCTCCCGCCCAATAAATATCTCTTACGGTGGCACTCACCTTGCACTTGATGACTTATCACACCCTAACAGAGCGCATTACTCTCTTAGTCGATCATAAACTGTAGTGCATCTTACCCTTGATGAAAGCTAGGATGCAATTAAATACTCTATTATGGTTACGATTCTGATATTTGAAATCCTCCGGTAGCTCCCTGTGCCCCCACAGTGTAGTACCTCACCTCCTCAGCATAGTATACAAACCATCTCACCCCCAGTGTTAACCCCGGGGCTCAGCCTCCATCCACAGGTGATGCTGCCAGATCAGCTGTCCGTTGTTATGAACTTGCTGTAGTTTCCCGAATGCACTGTGCTGCCTCCTGGCACTTTGAAACTTGACACACTCATCCTCATTCTCGCTTTGCCCTTGTCTATCACCTCCCTTGAAAATCTGTTCCTACGTGGCTTTTGCCAGCTCCAACCTACCCTTGGCAGTCTTATATCTCCCTGTGGTAAAGCTTGTCACACTGCACCATATACATGCCCGTTGTCCCGCTGAGAAGAGAAAAGGGACAGTGAGGGCCCCCCCAGCATTTGTGGCTCTAGTGCAGAGCCCCATGCCTGGCTTGCAGGAAATGCCAGATCATGAGACAAACAGAGATCATCCTCTGGCTAAAACCATCTCTTCTTTGCCTAGCGCAGGATCTGGATCAATAAAGAGCAGCCAGTTATTATTGCTGTTTCTCTAGGGATTTTTTCCCCATATATTTCCCAGGGCTTTTCTCTTTTTATAGCACTTTAATTCAGGCTTCAACCACTTCCTAGTCAGATCAGGTGAAATCATTTTCCTTCCCATACCCTCGAATATACACACCTAGTAATTTTTTTTTCACGATCTTATTTACCCATTTGACAGATCACAAGTAGGTACTGAGGCAGGCAGAGGGGGTGGGGCAGCAAGCTCCCCGCTGAGCAGAGATCCCCATGTGGGGCTCCATCCCAGGACACTGAAATCATGACCTGAGCGGAAGGCAGAGGCCTAAACCACTGAGCCACCCAGGAGCCCCCATATCTGGTAATTTTGAATCAAGGAGGATTGGCTGCATCAAGTAGTGCCTTCTTTTTCAAATATAAATATATAAATATATTGATCAAGTCACTCGCATGTCTTATGAGAATGTCATACCTTTAGTAGCAAACTTGAAGTTTTGGCCATTGGTTTTGATTTTTGTTTTGGTTTGATTTGGTTCGGTTTTTGTAATTTTAAAAATCCCTGCAGCCCTTGGCTCTGTCTGACCTGAGTGCTTTCAGCTGTTTCTGCAACAAATCTGTGCCAGCTGGGAAAACTCTCATTGTTTACAGTGGCGCCCCCTTCTGAACACTTTATTAATAAAAAGCTTTTTTTTTTTTTTTTTTTTTTTTGGCTATGGTAAATGTGGAAAAACAATGAGGTATTTCAAAGAGGTGAACCTCAGATAAATTTCTCTAAGGGTGGGGTGAGGGTTACCCAATAAGGAACTTGAAAAGGCTTTTAAAGATATCTATAATCATTATAACATAACGTGACTGATTTTTACCCTGTTCTTAACTGGGCAAACACTTGTTGGCTTCCAAGAAAATCAACATAGTTCAGATGGTTCTAGCGGCCTTCTAGCACAGGGTCTCATGAGGCAGTGATTCTAGCCACTGGCTGTGCAAGGCATGAGGCCTGTTAGTGATTCTATTTTTTCCTCTGCAGAATGGGCCTTTCCACATTCCAGGTCGTTCTACCCCAATAAATAATGCGGTGATTCTCTTAGTAAGTTTTACTTTTGGTTTAAACAGCTAACTGTCTCTTAAAAAGGACTTTTGTTTGAAGTCCTTTAAAAAAAAAAAAGTCCTTTCAAAAAATTTTTTTTTAAAATTTTTTAATCCCATATATTTACTCTGATCCTTGAACTTTGTCATTTTGACCTTCTCTGCTGATTAAAATATTCTTCATCATCAGCACCTACTGCTGTTTTCTCCTGGTGGTATCTCCGGAAGGGGTCTTCTCTAGCTCTTCTAGCAGGAGATGGGCACTTCCCCACTACCCCTGTTGCCGGACCAACCTTACCTATCCTGCAGGGTCAGGTCGGCATGGCCTTTTATCTGTTGTTCTCTTCTGAGTGGTTAGTTTTCATAGATACCGTGTTTTGCTTCTGTCAGGATTTACACTGGACTATCAAAACCCTTTTCTTGTGCCAGTGAAGCCTAAGAAACACTCCTAATGAGAGAACCAGGAACTCGAACAGATCATATTTATCCTGAATGTTCCGTCCAAAATGAATAATACATTTCTGAGGAGCCTCACGATCTCTGAGAAGGGAGTTTCACCCACTCTGTCATGTAGGGGCATCAATTCCGATTCTGTGTCAATTTTCCTACTTTCCCAGCTAATAATTCTCTACCTCAGAAAGCCCAGTCTCAACCGTTTCCTCTCTCAAAATCAGTTACTCTTAGAGTCTGCACATGGCACTTGGGGCCTGCTGGTCGTTGGCTACTGCCCTCTGTACCTTGGGTCTAACAGCTGCGGGGCATGAAGATGAGAACGTCTCTTCTTCTAAGACTTAATATAGTTTGGGGCACATGGTAAGCTATAATCACTTTTTTAGTTGATCCAAGTGTTCGACCTTTTTTAAATTATTCTAATACCACAATTTACTTGTCTAAGATTTGTCCTCCCGCCCATTTTAATATCTCTTACGGTGGCACTCACCTTGCACTTGATGACATATCCCACCCTAACTGAGCGCATTACTCTCTTAGTCGATCATAAACTGTAGTGCATCTTACCCTTGATGAAAGCTAGGATGCAATTAAATACTCTATTATGGTTACGATTCTGATATTTGAAATCCTCCGGTAGCTCCCTGTGCCCCCACAGTGTAGTACCTCACCTCCTCGGCATAGTATACAAACCATCTCAACCCCTGTATTAACCCCGGGGCTCAGCCTCCATCCCCAGGTGATGCTGCCAGATCAGCTGTCCTTTGTCATGAACTTACTGTATTTTCCCGAATGCACTGTGCTGCCTCCTGGCACTTTGAAACTTGACACACTCATCCTCATTTTTCGCTTTGCCCTTGGCTATCACCTCCCCTGAAAATCTGTTCCTACGTGGCTTTTGCCAGCTCCAACCTACCCTTGGCAGTCTTTTATCTCCCTGTGGTAAAGCCTGTCACACTGCACCATGGACATGCCCGTTGTCCCGCTGAGAAGAGAAAAGGGACAGTGAGGGCCCCCCAGCATTTGCGGCTCTAGTGCATAGCCCCATGCCTGGCTTGCAGGAAATGCCAGATCATGAAGACTAACGGAGATCATCCTCTGGCTAAAACCAGCTCTTCTTTGCCTACCGCAGGATCTGGATCAATAAAGAGCAGCCAGTTATTATTGCTGTTTTTTTGGGATTTTTTCCCCATTATTTTTCCCAGGGCTTTACTCTTTTTATAGCACTTTAATTCAGGCTTCAACCACTTCCTAGTCAGATCAGGTGAAATCATTTTCCTTCCCATACCCTCGAATATACACACCTAGTAATTTTTTTTTCACGATCTTATTTACCCATTTGACAGATCACAAGTAGGTAGAGAGGCAGGCAGAGGGGGTGGGGAAGCAAGCTCCCCGCCGAGCAGAGATCCCCATGTGGGGCTCCATCCCAGGACACTGAAATCATGACCTGAGCCGAGGGCAGAGGCCTAAACCACTGAGCCACCCAGGAGCCCACATATCTGGTAATTTTGAATCAAGGAGGATTTGCTGCATCAAGTAGTGCCTTCTTTTTCAAATATAAATATATAAATATATTGATCAAGTCACTCGCATGTCTTAGGAGAATGTCATACCTTTAGTAGCAAACTTGAAGTCTTGGCCATTGGTTTCGATTTTTGTTTTGGTTTGATTTGGTTCGGTTTTTGTAATTTTAAAAATCCCTGCAGCCCTTGGCTCTGTCTGACCTGAGTGCTTTCAGCTGTTTCTGCAACAAATCTGTGCCAGCTGGGAAAACTCTCATTGTTTACAGTGGCGCCCCCTTCTGAACACTTTGTTAATAAAAAGCTTTTTTTTTTTTTTTTTTGGCTATGGTAAATGTGGAACAACAATGAGGTATTTCAAAGAGGTGAACCACAGATAAATTTCTCTAAGGGTGGGGTGAGGTTTACTCAAAAAGGAACTTGACAAGGCTTTTAAAGATATCGACAATTATTATAACTTAACATGACTTATTGTTACCGTGCTCTTTACTGGGCAAACACTTGTTGGCTTCCAAGAAAGACCAACAGAGTTCAGATGGTTCTAGCGGCCTTCTAGCACAGGGTCTCATGAGGCAGTGATTCTAGCCACTGGCTGTGCAAGGCATGAGGCCTGTTATTGATTCTATTTTTTCCTCTGCAGAATGGGCCTTTCCACATTCCAGGTCCTTCTACCCCAATAAATAATGCGGTGATTCTCTTAGTAAGTTGTACTTTTGGTTTAAACAGCTAACTGTCTCTTAAAAAGGACTTTTGTTTGAAGTCCTTTTAAAAAAAAAGTCCTTTCAAAAAATCTTTTTTTAAAATTTTTTAATCCCATATATTTACTCTAATCCTTGAACTTTGTCATTTTGACCTTCTCTGCTGATTAAAATAATCTTCATCATCTGCACCTACTGCTGTTTTCTCCTGGTGGTATCTCCGGAAGGGGTCTTCTCTAGCTCTTCTAGCAGGAGATGGGCACTTCCCCACTACCCCTGTTGCCGGACCACCCTTACCTATCCTGCAGGGTCAGGTCGGCCTGGCCTTTTATCTGTTGCTCTCTTCTGAGTGGTTAGTTTTCATAGATACCGTGTTTTGCTTCTGTCAGGATTTACCCTGGACTATCAAAACCCTTTTCTTGTGCCAGTGAAGCCTAAGAAACACTCCTAATGAGAGAACCAGGAACTCGAACAGATCATATTTATCCTGAATGTTCCGTCCAAAATGAAAAATACATTTCTGAGGAGCCTCACGATCTCTGAGAAGGGAAGTTTCACCCACTCTGTCATGTAGGGGCATCAATTCCGATTCTGTGTCAATTTTCCTACTTTCCCAACTAGTAATTCTCTACCTCAGAAAGCCCAGTCTCAACCGTTTCCTCTCTCAAAATCAGTTGCTCTTAGAGTCTGCACATGGCACTTGGGGCATGCTGGTCGTTGGCTACTGCCCTCTGTACCTTGGGTGTAACAGCTGCGGGGCATGAAGATGTGAACGTCTCTTCTTCTAAGACTTAATATAGTTTGGGGCACATGGTAAGCTATAATCACTTTTTTAGTTGATCCAAGTGTTCGACCTTTTTTAAATTATTCTAATACCACAATTTACTTGTCTAAGATTTGTCCTCCCGCCCATTTTAATATCTCTTACGGTGGCACTCACCTTGCACTTGATGACATATCCCACCCTAACTGAGAGCATTACTCTCTTAGTCGATCATAAACTGTAGTGCATCTTACCCTTGATGAAAGCTGGGATGCAATTAAATACTCTATTATGGTTACGATTCTGATATTTGAAATCCTCCGGTAGCTCCCTGTGCCCCCACAGTGTAGTACCTCACCTCCTCGGCATAGTATACAAACCATCTCAACCCCAGTGTTAACCCCGGGGCTCAGCCTCCATCCCCATGTGATGCTGCCAGATCAGCTGTCCGTTGTCATGAACTTGCTGTAGTTTCCCGAATGCACTGTGCTGCCTCCTGGCACTTTGAAACTTGACACACTCATCCTCATTCTTCGCTTTGCCCTTGGCTATCACCTCCCCTGAAAATCTGTTCCTACGTGGCTTTTGCCAGCTCCAACCTACCCTTGGCAGTCTTTTATCTCCCTGTGGTAAAGCCTGTCACACTGCACCATGGACATGCCCGTTGTCCCGCTGAGAAGAGAAAAGGGACAGTGAGGGCCCCCCAGCATTTGCGGCTCTAGTGCAGAGCCCCATGCCTGGCTTGCAGGAAATGCCAGATCATGAAGACCAACGGAGATCATCCTCTGGCTAAAGCCAGCTCTTCTTTGCATACCGCAGGATCTGGATCAATAAAGAGCAGCCAGTTATTATTGCTGCTTTTGTTGGGATTTTTTCCCCCACATTTCCCAGGTCTTTACTCTTTTTATTCCACTTTAATTCAGGCTTCAAACACTTTCTAGTCAGATCAGGTGAAATCATTTTCCTTCCCATACTCGCGAATATTTCACACCTAGTAATTCTATTTTTAAAGATATTATTTACCCATTTGACAGATCACAAGTAGGTAGAGAGGCAGGCAGAGAAAGGGGGGGGAAGCAGGCTCCCCGCTGAGCAGAGAGCCAGATGTGGGCCTCCATCTCAGGACTCTGAAATCATGTCCTGAGCCGAAGGCAGAGGCCTAAACCCCTGAGGCACCCAGGAGCCTCCATATCTGGTAATTTTTAATCAAGAGGATTTGCTGCATCAAATAGTTCCTTCTTCTTCAAATATAAATATATAAATATATTGATCAAGTCACTCGCATGACTTAGGAGAATGTCACATCTTTAGAAGCAAACTTGAAATCTTGGCTATTGGTTTTGATTTTTGTTTTGGTTTGATTTGGTTCGGTTTTTGTAATTTTAAAATTCCCTCCAGCCCTTCGCTCTGTCTGACCTGAGTGCTTTCAGCTGTTTCTGCAACAAAACTGTACCGGCAGCGAAAACTCTCATTGTTTACTGGGGCACCCCCTTCTGAACACTTTGTTAATAAAAAGCTTTTTTTTTTTTGGCTATGTAAATGTGGAACAACAATGAGGTATTTCAAAGAGGTGAACCACAGATAAATTTCGCTAAGGGTGGGGTGAGGGTTACTCAAAAAGGAACTTGACAAGGCTTTTAAAGATATCAACAATCATTATAACTTAACGTGACTTTTTGTACCGTACTCTGAAGGGGGCAAACACTTGTTGGCTTCCAAGAAAGACTAACATAGTTGAGATGGTTCTAGCGGCCTTCTAGCACAGGGTCTCATGAGGCAGGGATTGTAGCCACTGGCTGTGCAAGGCATGAGGCCTGTTAGTGATTCTATTTTTTCGTCTGCAGAATGGGCCTTTCCACATTCCAGGTCCTCTACCCCAATAAATAATGCGGTGATTCTCTTAGTGAGTTGTACTTTTGGTTTAAACAGCCAACTGTCTCTTAAAAAGGACTTTTGTTTAACGTCATTAAAAAAAAAAGTCCTTTAAAAAAATTTTTGTTTAATCCCATAGGTTTATTCTGATCGTGAACTTTTTTCATTTTTACCTTCTCTGCTGATTAAAATATTCTCTCCAAAATGTCAGTTATTTGCATGTACTTGCACTGTAGACATTCTTTACATATTTTTTTATAAATCCATTCACAATTCTTAGTGAAAATCCCGGGAATCTAACAGACTACCATTTGCTATTCATCGAACAGTTACTGTCTCCACTATGTGACAGGGTTTCAGAGAACGTGAGCTCACAAGAGATGTAAACTTTTTTCCACTTTCTGCTACCATGTTCTTTCTATGTTAACCAGAGGAGCCTTCTTTGTAGAAACATATTATCCAATTTTTTAAAGCTGAATTTACATTCTGTCCCTTCATTCCCCACAACGCTTAAAAAGCCAAGCAAATTTTGTTCCATTTTTTAAGAGCCCATAGATGGCATTTTTTTTAGTGTTGCGTTTTTGAGTTTTCATCACTCTTTATGTTACTTCTACTTCACAGATAAACAATTGCTAATGACAATGTGAACTTCCTACAAATGTGCAATCAAAATCCCTAGGTACACATTACTAAAGTTCTTCGTTCCCTTTAAACAGTATTTCTCTCTTGATATGCATTCTCGTTTTGTATTATATTGCATTATAAAGTTTTTTTTTAACAGACTGCATTTTTTAGAGTAGTTTAGGGATCAAAGTAAAATTCCCTTTCCCCACATACACACAGTCTTCCCCATTATCAACATCCTGTACCACGGTGATAATTTTTCACGCTCACTGACCATACACTGACACATCATTATCACCCCAAAGTCCACAGTTTACATTAGAGTTCACTCTTGGTGGGGCACCAGGGTGGCTCATTGGTTAAGGCTTCTGCCTTCAGCTCAGGTCATAATCTCACGGTCCTGCGATCGAGCCCCAGACCAGACTCTCTGCTTGGCAGGGAGCCTGCTTTCCCCCAACCCTTGCTTTCCCCGCCTGCCTCTCTGCCTGCTTTGATGCCTGTCAAATAAATTAATAAAATCTTAAAAAAAAAAAACTTTTCTCCTAGAGTTCACTCTTGGTATAGTATCTTATGCATTTTGACAACTGTGTAGCGATATATATCTAAAATATCATACATATCATACAGAACATTTTCACTGGCCTAAAAATCCTCTGTGCTCTGCCTGTTCATCCTCCTCCTCTCCTAACTGCTACAAACTGCTGACCTTTATACCATTTGCATACTTCTGCCTTTTCTAGAAGGTCATATAGTTGGATCCTTGCAACATGAAGCTTTTTCAAATTGACTTCTTTCACTTAATATGACGGATTTTAAGTTTGTTCCATGCCTTTTCATTGCTTGATAGCCATTTCTCTTTATCGCTGAATCATATCCCATTGTTTCAATGGACCACAGTTTATCTATCCATTCTCCTCCTGAAGGACATCTTAGTTACTTCCAACTCTTGGCACTGATGGGTAAAGCTGTTACAAACACAGGTTTATATGCAGGATTCTGTGTACACAAAGTTTTCGCTCTTTTGGTTGAGTACAAAGGAGCACGATTGCTGGATCATATGGTAAGAATATGTTTAGTTTTGTAAGAAACTGCCCAACTGTCTTCCAAAGGGGTAGCACCATTTTGGTGTTCTCACCAGAATGAATGAGGGTTTCTCTTGTTCCTCATCGTCAAAAGCATTTCATGTTGTCAGCATTTTGGATTTTAGCCATTCTAATAGATGTGTAGTGATATATCATTGTTTTATTTATTTATTTATTTATTTTTTAAAAAGATTCTATTTATTTATTTGACAGAGAGAGATCACAAGAACACAGAGAGGCAGTCGGAGAGAGAGAGAAAGGGAAGCAGGCTCCTGCTGAGCAGAGAGCCCAACGTGGAACTTGATCCCAGGACCCTGAGATCATGACCTGATCCAAAGGCAGCGGCTTAACCCACTGAGCCATCCAGGCACCCCTCATTGTTCTTTTAATTTACAATTCCTTAATTAGACATGCTGTGGATCATCACAGCATCTTTTCATATCATTATTGCCATGTCAGTATCTTCTTCAGTGAGGTGTCTGTTCCAGTATTTGCCAATTTTTCAATCAGGTCATTCATTTTCTTTGAGTTTGAGTTTCTTTGAGTTTCCTTGTTTGCGTTAATAAATAAATACAAATTAATAAATAAATAAATTAAAAATGAATGAATGTATTTATTATATATATTATATATGTTATATATAGTATATTATATATATTATTATATATTAAATAATACTTTATTAAAAATAAATTTACTAATGAGGCCAAGAATTCAGAATCACAAATATTTCAGAATTAATAATAACTGCCATCACTTGATGTTATTCTATAAGATAAATCCTACGATCAAGTTTCAATTTTAAATTGTTACAATTTTAAATTCTTAAATCCTTATGAAGAAGCATCATTTGGAGGGAGCAGTTTTCATAATTTAGCATCCATCAGCCTTTTTTTAAAGATTTTATTTATTTATTGGACACCGAGAGAGAGAGGGAGAGAGAGATTACAAGTAAGCTGAGAGGCAGGCAAGCAGGGATGGAAGCAGGCTTCCTTTTGAGCAGAGCCCGATGTGGGGCTGGATCCCAGGACCCAGAGACCATGACTTGAGATGAAGGCAGAGGCTTAACCCATCCCCCACGTGATGAGAGAGCCCCTCAGGTGCCCCTCATCCATCAGCCTTAATTGTTTGGAGGAAAATGTGTGGATGAATAATGCCTTAGGGAGCTAATCTCTCTTAAGAATTTTCAAGTCTTTACCCCTTCAAGGTTTTTGTACAGTTCTGATAGCCTCTAAACATCCAGCTGATTTCTACAGTGACAGGCCTGTTAAAAACTGTCCTCAAACCAGGAATAGAGCTTGAAACATACCAGTCAAGAGCAACTTTGAGTCTTTTAAGGAATTTATCATCATTTCTTTGTTTTTGGTTCATATCTGAAATAGTTCCATAGTACACTTGCAAAATTTCTCCAGAACTGACTTTGAAGGAGGCATTCAGTTCCAGCTAGTTCCATATTTTGGCAAGAACTATAATTCTATTAAAAAAAAAACATAATTTAGGGCGCCTGGGTGGCTCAGTGGGTTAAAATCTCTGCCTTCGTCTCAGGTCATGATTCCAGGTTCCTGGGATTGAGTCCCACAGTGGGCTCTCTTCCCAGCAGGGAGCCTGCTTCCATTCCTCTCTCTCTACCTGCCTCTTTGCCTTCCTGTGATCTCTGTCAAAGAAATAAATAAAATTTTTAAAAAAACATATTTTATACCAGTTATTCATGTTTATTAACTAAGATACCACAATACAAATAATACAAACTGTTGCTCTTTATTAATACCAAGATCAAAAAAATATGTCATATTTTCTCCAATAATTTTATATCATCTGATAGGTCAGATATATATAAAATTGCACTTAAAGTTTTAAAAATATCAACAAATATTTTCATTTAAATGCAAATTTCAATGAAAAGCTACTTTTCCAAACACGACTTTTTATCTTATTTTTTTAAATTTTGTCGACAACTGATAAATTGTTTAGTAGACTATAAATGTTAGATCGAAAAAAATGATTAATAGATGTAGGTTCAAATTATTATGTTCCATTAAAAATGATTTAGTCTTTGATGAACATCTGTTTGGTAATGTGTTGTATCCAGATATAGAAAATTAATGATATATATAAAATTATAGGGAAATGACACCTTCCGTTCCATTATGAGTAGAGCTTTTAAAATGCTATTTGTCACAACCTGTCATCTTGTCATTATGTAGCATTATGTAGCATTTAAAAAATGTATACTCTTTACTATGAAGTCTTTCAGAAATCTAAAATATGACTTTCTAAGGATTGTGTTTCCATATTTCTTTATTGCCAGTTTGAACAAATCCACATGCTTTGATTCAAAGGTAATAAATTCCTCTTATTTGGAAAAATGATGTTTATTTTTGTTCTCTCACCCTTAGCAGGTGGTTTCATTTTAGCACACTTCAGAGTTATAATTTCATGCTTATTAAAAACATTTATTATGATCTACATAGATGAATGAAAATTTTATTTTATTAAATTATTTGCCAAAAAATCTGTTATTTTTAAAAACGTTTTTCCTTTGAAGGGTTATTTTAGAGCACTCAGAGAGGATATAGGAGTGTCATATTATGCAATTTTTAGGTAGGTTTATTTATATGGTTGTTTATATGGTTGTTTCTTTAAGGCTTTTGCTTATTTTTTTTGTCTTATTTTGTCTTATTTTGTCCATTATATGCTATAAAATATTTTGAAAGTAAATTTAAGGTACGTTTTACATAGTCTATTTTTGGAAAATATATTGAAATGACTTATGAAATTCAGTATACTCTCAACATTAATTTTTTTCTGTAATTCACCGATTATCTACTGAGCCTATTATATGGCAGATATTACTTCAGACTACACTGGTAAATGAAATACTTGGCTTTGTAGAACTTTTATTTTAATGGGTGAGACAATTAAAAGCTATAAACCTTAATAAAAATTGCATAGTGCATTCAAAAATGATGAGTACAATGGGGAAAAAGAAAAATTCGATCAGGGTGAGAAAAATCAAGGTTGCTAGGCAGGGGATGGGGAGTTAAAAATTTTAATAGGAAGATCAGGGTAGTTACAATGAAGCTGACAATTGAACAAAGGTATGGAAAGGTGATGAATTTGCCCAGAACTATCAGCAATCAGGTCACTCCAGACAAAGGAATTGGCTATCTTGAAGGCCATAAGGTGGATCGTGCCTGGCATATCTGAGGAATAGCAAGGAGGCCACTGTGAGGGACTGAAGAGTAGCAGGGAAAGAGGTCACAGAGTTTAAATGAGTGCCCAGATCATGTAAAAGCTTAGAAGTCATTGTAAAACTCTGGCTTTTATATTTGGAAATTTACTGTGTGATAGAATTTCTTCTAATAACTGAGAGTTCAAATGTCCATAAAATTTCAAGGATTCTTTTTCTTGTAAGACAGAATAAAGAGAATTTTCATATTTTCACATGGTGTAACAAATGCTCGGAGATCCAAGTGTAGGAAGCTATGGGAGCACAGAAGAAGGCACTAAAATCACACCAATATATTTGATGACTGTGACTATATATAAATTTGTATTTTCTAGATTTTTTTATAGTCATGGAATCACACAGTATATAGTATTCATTGCCTGGCTTTTCTTTTCTCAGCATCATTACTTTGAGAATCTCCAATTGTAAATAGTTCATTTTGATGTTGAATAGTAATCTCTTTAATGAATAGATCATAATTTGTCTTTGCTCTATTGATGGACATTGATGAACATTTCACTGTTTTCAATTCTTAAAAATAAAGCTGCTATGAAATTCATATACAAGTCCTTGTATGAACATAGGGTTTGTTTCTCTTGGTTAAATGCCTAGTAGTAAAATGGCTATTCGTGTAACTGCAACATATTTTGCATTTAAAATATTTTCTCTATTTTCTAAAGTGGTGGTATCATGATATATGCCAACAACAGTTTAGTTTTTTTGTCATTTCTCAATCTAGCTCAGACGAAGTACAATTAGCCTTTATAATTTTAGCCATTCTAATAGATATGTAAGCATGTCTCATTATGATTTTAATTTGTATTTCTTTAATGTCTAAATGTTGAGAAATTTGTCATGTGCTTATTAGCCATCCATATCCTTTCGTTGACATGTATCTTCAATAATTTTCTTCACATGTAAAATTGGATACTCTGTTTGGTTATTAGTAAGGTATTTTATTTTTATGCATTTTTTAATAATCAGAGTTGATGTCCATGATCAGATATATAATTTGCAAATCCCTTCTCCATCTTTATGGTTTCTCAATGGAGCTTTGATAGCTGTGTCTTTCAAGAAATATGCTACTTCTTTCCTGGTACGCAGAGGTATGACTAGAACATTATCAATGTTGACCTTTGCAAAGAAAATCATGGTTTAAGATATATGTAGTCTGCGGTAGTTGGGAGTGTTCTGTAATATCAAGCATATCTAGCTAGTTGATAATTTTGTTCAAGTCTTACATATCTTACCAATTTGATGACCATTTGTCTATATAATCTTAAAATAAAGGTGTTGAAATTTTTTTCCATTTCTCTTCTAAGGTGTTTTTTTCTCCAGGAAATTAAATGCATGATTATCACACAATTATAAAATACTTGTGTCAGAAATTTTTATTCAAAAAGTAATAAGAGAAGCAGATATTAAAACTAGTTCACACGGTTATTTAGGATATAAGCAGAGTTGTGCAGCAGAAGTGCTCTGGGACCATGATTTGGGATATAGAATTTATGTTTCCTAATGAAAAATCACTAACTTGCATTATTGTTAACAAGAATCTTGTGCATTACCATCAGTTTTCTACATTATAACCTCTTGCTCTACAGTTTGTAAATAACTTTGTCAATAGCAAGCTAATAAACGGGGTGACTCCAATGGATTGAGATAATCTCCAGAGTTTCTGCTACATAATGCCCAGGACTCCATTGAAAGGACACCTAAGAATTTATTTTGCCCAAAACTTTGATCATTTTTTTCACTGTCCTTACCTATTTTCCAAACCTAGTCCTTTTGCTTCACCTTTCAGTCTACGGACAACCCTGTATCTGACTGACTTGTTAATTCTGGGAATGTCTTGCAGATTAATTTGCTTTCCAGAGGTGGTTCCTCTAATTGATGTCTAAGAACCCTAATTAGTTAAGAAAACTTTTTTTAACATTTTCATTGCTATTTTTTATTATTATTATTGCTAATATCTCTATTATAAATAATTCACAAGGGCATCTTTCTGACAAAAGACAAAGAGCTGGCTACTAGTAGAAAAAGTACATTTGACTCTGTCAGTGAAAGTGGTCAAGGGATTTGAGAAAATAAGGCAAAGCACTGGAATTATGTGTTAAAACTTTAAATATTATAGACACATTTACTTAATTTCTAATACTGTTGTTGCTTATAATTAAATAAGATGTTTTCCATGAACCACGCATTACAGCAAATATATTGTTTATACAGATTAAATTTTCATCAAAAGGGACGCCTGGGTGGCTCAGTTGGTTAAGCAGCTGCCTTTGGCTCAGGTTATGATCCCAGCGTCCTGGGATCGAGTCCCGCTTCGGGCTCCTTGCTCGGCCGGGAGCTTGATTCTCCCTCTGCCTCTGCCTGCCATTCTGTCTGCCTGTGCTTGCTCTCTCGCCCACTCTCTCGGATAAATAAATAAAATCTTAAAATAAATAAATTAATTTTCATCAAAAAATTGTAAGTGTATTTTATTGTAGGATCATGATCAGCATTTTGCAGATGAGAAAAGTGAAATTTAGAAAAGTATGTCTCTTCTAATCCCTCATACAATATCTGGCCTGGATAGAAGGATATACTATCACAATTGAGGAAGATAATTGAGATTACTTAAAATGATAAACTTTACTGTATAGGGTTTTTTTAAAGTTTGCCACAGATTCAGATTCTTTTAAAATATGTATCTATTTTGTGCAAAGAGAATGCACTGAGAAGTAAAAAGAAAGTGATATATCAGTGCTACCAACTAATGGCTATAATATCATCACCTTATTTATGAACAATGAAACAGTGTGCAATATTTAAATAAATTTAAATAAATTCCTATTTATTTTATATATTTAGAAATTTAAATAAATTCCTATTTATTTATTATTAAAGAAATTCCTCTAACAAACAGTATGTTTTGAAGGTTGCTAGCAGCAAAGTCTTGTACTACATGGAAGTAATCAGAAAATATGATCTAAAATTCTGCTTTCAAGGGCGCCTGGGTGGCTCAGGGGGTTAAAATTCTGCTTTCAAGAAGCTATAACAGTAAGTACTGAGCATTAGCTATTATATGCTATGGATGAATAACTGAAATCTACATTTGAAACTAATGGTACACTATACGTTAACTAATTGAATTTTAAAAAGTTAATTAAAAAAACCCACTATTTTATAAAACAATATATTCCCAACAGGCTCTTTTGATTTAAAATACTCACTTTGTAATGAGAGTCATTACTTTTGTCTAGCCAATTCTTACATCACTGTTTATCCCTTCCCTGCTTTATCCCTTCCCAGTATCAATAAAGGCTCACTTGGGTTACCTAGAAGCCATGAGAAAGCTTGTAATAGATCTGGCTGGTTTTCACCAGCAATTTGACCACCATGTGCACAGGGAAGTCTATTGATAAAGGCTTTATTGCAATAAATTGCAAATACATGGATGATTTTGAATTCTCTTTCTTGAGGTCTTGTTTCATGAGAATAAATTTAGGGTGGCTTATTGGAATGGATGTAATTAACATATTTTCATAGTTCTAAGTACATGGAATTGTAAAATAGATTAATAAATGTGGCATTACTGACAACTGTCCTCATTTTGAAATCAAATTACAGTGTACTAAGATGAGGAAGCAAAGCAGATTTGGGATTATGAGTGAAATAATTTTAAAAAGTCTTAGGGGTATGATCAGACTATTGGGTAATTCAGTAGAAAAATGTCAACTGATTGAGATTCTGTGTTCCCTGATTTCAGAGAGAAGTTAACATAAATAAGTAACATGAGGAGACTAGGAAGCCAAACATAAGTGATAATTTTGTGCCAGGGTGTGTATACATCTGTTTATCTTCTTGTTTTACCACTAAGGTTGCTCCTAGAGGAGAGTTTAAATATGTGTTGGAGCTAATCTCTGTGGATGACACAAGAAACCACATCCTACAGCTCTCCCTGAAACACCCCTTATGATTTTAATGTAATTTGGTTTTTGCATTTTTAGAAATAGCAAAATACTTTGCAAACTCATCTACTTTATTACCACCACAAGTGAGTCAGCTGACTCCACATTTTAACACAGTGACAGTCACAGAGGAATGGAGGAATGAGTAGAGTTATCTATATATGTGCTTTGAAGAAGTATGACAGGGTAGCAGCTATTTCCAGGAACCAAAACATGGGTCAGCAGCTGTGCAGGAAAAGTGATGGAATAAATGACTCATTTCAGAGGAGTTCTATAACATATTGTTTCTATAATGTATCTTCAGCACCCAATTACCCGCTTTGATCTAAAGATAAGGATTTACAGTTAAGGTTCCATTTATGATTTGACTGGTAGGGTCTGAATCATGTTTACTATTGTTTTGACTATTACTTGAAACCTATAGTAGTACTTGGGATATGTGTTGTGTATTCTGTGAACATGTGCTATTTTTAGGTTAGATAATTCCTGTCTCGAACCCCTGTTAATTTGTTTGTTTTTGTTTATTTGATAGTGGTTTCAGTAAATGGATATATCTGAAAAATTGCAAAGCCACTATTATAATAAGTTATTATTATATATAGCATGGAATTGCACATTCCTCCTTTGAATCCGACAGAGCTTCACCATATCCTTAACAATTTGGGAAAAGCATGCTATTATTTTTCCTTATAAAATTTCTCCTGTCAGGCTGTGATGGTGGTCATCAGCAGTAACTGCTCTGAAGGCTTTGTCAAAAGAGTTGAAAAAACTGGAAAGGTGTGAATGAAGCTGTTTGCTGAATATAAAGAAAAGAGCATTGAAGTACAAAATTCACACTCTTACTTCTCCTTCTATGCTTTCAGATGGTTGACATTTGAAAATTTTGCTTCTAGAAGAGATGCCCTATATAATTCTTACTTTAAGGAGCAAGTTGCTTTTATAATTTTATTTTTATTATTCTACCATTCAAGTATTTCCATTTAAATTAAATTCAATACCATTTAAAAAAAATCAAAAGTGCAGCCAGTATTCAATTCTTGGGCTAAATAATTTTAGAAAGCTTTGTGTTATTGAACCTACGGGAGTTTTCTGTAGTTTTAACTCTTTCTTTCTGTGATTTTTCCCATTAGTCACGTAAGTGACTGCAATATAACAGACATTGAGGATAAAGAAGGACTGAATAGAACAATCCTTGGCCTCATGAAGTTGAGAATCTAGCAAGGGAGTCAAACAATTCAATCATTCAGAGACAATTTATTGAGTGCCTGGCCTAAGATGAGCACAACAAAACCCCAGCCCAGAGGAATCATTTTAATGGGAGAGATAGATAATAGGTAAGCCAACTTTAAAAAGAAAAAAATCGTACTGGTTTTTCTTTAATAGTGATGCATATTTGAACTAAATAAGCACACTTTAGAAAGAGCAGTGATTGAGAAGAGGTTTTGTAACTGAGTGGTCCGAAAGGGCCTCCCTGAAAAAGTCTGTGTTGAACAGATTTCTGAATAATATCAGCTAGGAAGCTGCATAAAAATCTCAGGGATGGGTGATTTTTCCAGTCAAAAAACTGTAAAGGCCCCAAAGTCACAATACAGCAGTAAGTTTCTCTAATAAAGTAGCTTCTGACAAAGAATGAGAAGAAATAACTAACCCAGGTTTGAAAGAAAAGGGACAGACTTTCTATGGAATTAATATTTAATTAAAGCTCTAAAGGACAAAAATACAATAGAGCAAAATTCTGGTGACGCTGATATACCTAATGAAAGTTCATAAACAAGGTGCGGGTAGCAAAGAGTGTGTGGGAATGTTGGTAAGAACAGTGGGGAAGAGTCATCCCTGAACATGTTCTTAAATGAAGCAATTCTTGTGTTGTTTTAAAGGGTAAATTGGAGTTTGCCTAATGATTAGAGAAGGATGCCTCAGCTTATGGAAGTTCAAAGTGATAAACTACTGGAGATATTTTCATGTATATTTGTTGTTGCTTCTAGTAATGGTGATCTAAAAACTCCTACTTAAGACAACTTAAAAATCCAGACAAAATAGCTTTTAAAGTTAAAAATATCAGAATGATTATAAAAATAAGTGAGGGATTACTGGGCCAAAATACGAAACACAATGAGAGTCTAGAGATATATGCCTGAAGCCATTTTAGCTATGAGAGCATTTGAAACTGCTAAAACACACTGAGCTGTGTTTTTAATAGACACTTGATACTAGAGAAACAAAATTCAAAATCCAGCAGCACTCAAATTTGAAAACTTTGGTACAACCCAAATTTAAGTTGAGATCCCCAAAGCAAAAGGAGAAGCAGATATAAGACTATAGCCTACCTTGCCTTCTGTGTAAACTGAGAAAGTCAATCACTGAATTTGGAATATGATTGTCTTGCAGATTCTCAGATATAAGAGAAAATCCTGCCAAGGAGGACCATACCATTATTATAGCTCTTAATTATCCCTACTCATTAAGAGTTTCAAATATAATGCCTTGAACATAGCAAAATGTAACAAAGCACATAAAGAAAAACCATTAACAAGATTTGATAGACAAAATGGGATTAAGTATGATGTTAATATGATCAATAAAGATTGTAAAATGGCTTGATTACTCTGAGCAAAGAAATGAGAGGGGAAGCAAATTGAAAAAAAACTGAAACTAAAAATGATATTGAGAAAGATTTTATAAATGTATTAAATGGATACTCTAGAACTTTAAAGATTTGACAGCTAATTTAAGATACCACAGGGGTGCTTGGGTGGCTCACTTAATTAAACCTCCAATTCTTTTTCCTTTTTTTTTTTTTTAACACCTTAATTTTATTTTATTTCTTTCATTTTGGCTCAGGTCACGATGTCAGGGATGTGAAATAGAGCCCAGAGTTGGGCTCTGTGCTGAGCCTGGAGCCTGCTTAAGATTCCTTTCCCTTCTTTTTCTATCCCTCCCTGCGCTCTCACTTGCTCGCTCTCTCTTGCTTGCAAATAAATAGATAGATAGATAGATAATAGACAAAGCAAGATAAAAGCAGATTATGAAAATAAATATACAGACTTTGAAATGAAAACAGGTTCAAAACAAAATAGAGAAGACCTACAAAGCTAAAAGTTCATTCAGAAAATCTACTATTCAAGAAGTCAGTATGACACAATGTTAAGATATCAAAAGATTTGAGCATGTACTTTACAGAAAGGGTAATCCAAATGGCCACTCATATATAAAAACTGTTTATCTTTATTATGAATCTGGAACTAAATTAAATTAAAAATAAATTAAAACCTAGAATGACATACTATTACACACTTACCATATTGGGCAACAGTGAAAATGTCTTGCAAGAATGTGAAGGAATGACAGTGCACATAATAAAAACATATGAGGTAAGTTGGACAATATTTAGAAAACTTAAAAATTAAAAAAAAATTTGGTCCATTTCTAGAAATACATCATGGAACTGAATGAATATTTTCACCAGGATATGCAAACATGATTATAGTTATTTCATTCACAACGGCAGATCAGTAGTGGTATATTTGCACAATGTTACATTAAATAAGAGAGAATATTAACAAACTGGGAGGAGGGGCTAGGTTGTTATCATAAACAGATCTTCTATGGTGCTAATTATGTTCTATTTCTCAAAATCTTTAAGTTGAAAAAGTTTTCAAATTTATATCTAGATAGATAGATAGATAGATAGGTAGATGATAGATAGACAGATATCCCAGAAGCTGCAATGCTCTGCTATGACAAGGCTTTAAAGGGATTTTCTATGCTCTAATAAATACTTTAAACCATTCATTATATCATAGCTCAGTGTTCAAATCTCCATTTGTTTCCTCAGTTTCCTAATATTTATCTTAGGGTGACCTGATCCAGACTTTTGATCACCTTTGTCTAAATATTTCTGTTTTAACAAAGTCCTTTGGAACACTCAGAGACTAAAACTTAGAAAAATATTCTGATTGTTATCTCATTCGTGTGGAAAATATATAGTTACCCATTAACTAATGATATCCATGACATTTTTAATTCTTGGGAGCTTTTGGTTAAATGAATTTTTTAAGCTACCTTTAAATGAAGCTTTAAGCCATCACCACATGAATAAAATTAAAGAACTAAATGAAAACAAGCCAAGTATTTACAGAGGAATAGAATGTGCAGTGGAAAGAGTACAATTCTGAAATCATAAAGCCTAAATTAGTGTGATGCATCTTTACTAGCCATGTAATCATAAACCAGTTATCTAAATGTGTTAGCCTCAGTTTTTTCACCCATGAAATGGTGATGATAATACTTATTATGCAGAGTTGTTGTGTGGATGTAATGAAGCATGGAGCATGAGAGTCTCATATTCCATGCGAAAATGATAGCTATTTTTATACTTATAATAATTCTAATAGTAGAAATTAAATTGTTCAAAATGATAATATTCATTTATATTGAGGCATTGTATTGACTATTCATAGACACATTTACCAAAATAAATTTCATTTTACTTTACCCCCTCTGAGGATATATATTCCCTAATTGAATATGAATCTCATTAAGAATAATAATTATCATAATAAATATGCTGATTTATCTTCTTTTGAGGGATGTATCCTTTACTGTTGAACATAAAGAAACTTAAGCAAGTCTGTCTTATTCAAAATTTGCATGCTGCTTTCTTATGAAACTAGATTATAGAGTTGTATGAAATAAATTCATGCAGTTAAGACATTTATGTTTGGAAAAATGGGTGGTCAGTTTAGTATTTCAAAAGAAGATTTTAAATTTAAACCTTAAAACTGAGCTCTTTCAGCCTTATTTATAGACCATCCTTCATGCTTCCTAAGTACTCCTTCATTGTAAACTAAGTAATAGTTTTTGTCACAGTGTCGATAACTAAAATGGATTTTATATTCTATTATTTCAGAGTTAGTTGCAGTTTCTACTTCCTTACTTCCTTTTTTGAAAAATAGATTAATTCTACAAAAAGCTTTTTCCAGCTTTATTGAAAAATAATCGACATATTATAATTTGTAAATATAAGAAATGATTTCTTATAACATTGCAAACTTTTAACATTGTGTAAATTTTGTACAATTTGATTAATTGGCATACATCTGTATTGCAATATAATCTACATAAAAATGTGAATACATCTACTATCTCATATAGTTGCCACTGTTTTTTATGCATGTATGGTAAGGAATTTTAAGATCTACTCTCTTAGCAAATTTTATGTATATGGTACAGTAGAGATGAACTTCAGAGGTCTTGTGGGTTTTGTTCCAGACCGCCTCAATAAAGTGATTATCTCAATAAACTAAGTCAAATTATTTTTTTTTTTTTTTGGTTTCCCAGTGCAAATAAAAACTTATGTTTCCCAGTGCATATAAAAAATAAACACTATACTGTACTGTTCAAAAGCATTATGCCTTTAAGGAAAAACAATGTATATACCTTAAGTAAACGAGTTCTGAGTTTTCAGTGGGTCATAATTACTGATCACAGATCACCATAACAAATACAATAATAATGAAAAAACTTGAAATATTGCAAGAATTACCAACATGTGACAGAGAGACACAAAATGAACAAATGTTGTTAGAAAAATGGTGGCAGCAGACCTCTTTTATACAAGATTGCTATAAACTTTCAACTTGTAAGAATGTAATATATGCAAAGTTTAATAAAGGGAAGCACAATAAAAATGGATGTATATTTTATTAACTATGATCATCATGCTGTACATTAGATCCCCAGAACTTTTTCATATTAAGGTTGCAAGTTTGTACCCTTTGACCACCTTATTCCACCCCAGGTTCACCTCTTGTCAACTCAACTCTAAGTTTCCATTAGTTTGCTTTTTCTTCAGATTCTGTATGTAAGGGATATCATAATACATAAATTAAAATATATATAAAATCTTTGAAATATTTCACTCAGTATAATACCTTCAAGATCCATTCATGCTGTTGTAAATGGCAGTATTTCTTAATTTTTCATGGTTCAGTACTATTCCATAGTGTATATTTACCATAGTTATTTTATCCATTCATCCATTAATGGATACTGAAGTTATTTCCATCTCTTGATTAGAGTTAATAATTTTATAATGAACATAAGAGTGGAGATATGTCTTCGAATAGTGACTTCGTTTCCTTTAGATATATACCTAGAGGTGGGATTACTGAATCATATGGTAATTTTACTTTTAATAATATGAATAATCTCCATACTGTTTTCCATACAAATTTATATCCCTATCACAGTGCATAAGTTCCCCATTTTCCCCAATATTTACCAAAATTTGTTAGTTTTAATTTTTTTGGTAGTATATATTCTAATAGGTAGTAATATCTTGTTGTGTTTTTTAGAGGTAAACAACAAAAACAACAACATAATGACTTTGCCCTGAGTTTTTACGTTGAGCACTTTTTAATGCTCCTGTTGGTCATTTATATAACTTTTTTGAAAAAAAAATCTATTGAGATCCTTTTGCTATTTTTTAAATTATATATATTTTTCTATTTGTATCTGTTGGTTATTAAACTCTTTTCAGATATAAGATTTGTAAGTATTTTCTTCCATTCTGTGAATTGTGTTTTCATTCCCCCCCCTTTTTTTTTTTTGGCAATGCAGAAACTTTAGTTTGATGTAATAGCATTTATTTATTTTTGCTTCTTTTGCTTCTGTTTTCGGCCTAGTATCCAAAAAACTATTGGCAAGACCAATGTCAAGGAGAATTTTCCCTATGTTTTCCTTTAGGAAATTTAGTTTCATGCATCACATTTATGTCTTTAATCTATTTCAAGTTAAGATTTATGAGTGATATAAGGTTCCAGTTTCATGCTGGTTTATGTGACTATTCAGTTTTAAATATCATTTATTGAACAGACTTCCTTTACCCTTTATATATGTAGGCACCTGTCAAATATTAGGTGACTGTATGAAAGGATTTATTTCTGGATCTCAATTCTGTTCAACTAGTTTATTGGTCTGTTTTTATGCCAGTATACTTTATTGTTTAGAGCATGAGGGCTTTGTAGGTGCTGAAGAGACCAGCTCAGGCAAACAGGAGCATGCCTCAGACCGGACACTGATTTCCCAAAGAATGCTGTGCTTTTCCAGAGGAGATGCCAGGACAAAGAGGCTTTCGCTCTATGCGGGTTTCGCCAATCGTGCTGCGAAAACTAGGCTAAGGCAAACAGCAACAGCAGCCCTCAGAACCGACTCTGATTTTCCAGCGACTGCTATGCTTTCGCAGAGATTTTCAGCTTGGCACGAAACGCACTTCGCTGCTGCTTCCTCAGAAAGGCTTTGGGTGTTCACTCTGCGTGGCAGGGAAGAAGAGCCGCGGGAGAGCTTGTGCCTCTTGGGACTTGCTTTCCTGGCCTCCGAGTTTACGCCCGGGATTCACCTTGCTATTCAGAACTAAGCAGACACAGTCACAACCCTGCAGCAGCGTGCTTGGCCTAGCATGGCACTCTATGCCTATTACCATCTCCTGGGGTAGGTTAGGCTTTGCTTTTTGCTCCAGCTCTCAGGCAGACTCGGGGTCTAGGCCAGTGCCTTCACCACAGGAGAGAGGAGGAGACAGGATCCCTGCACACGGCCCGTGCACAGATTAGGGAGATTTGGGGGACTGTGCCCACTCCTTCCCCTTAAACCCCGTCCCTCCTCCAAGCTTCCACATCCTGGAGGAAGATGGCATCTGACTGCCCGTTATTTTGGGAGCTGTTTCTGCGAGTTCAGCGTAGGCAACTGGTGGCTAGCGCATGTGTGCCCCAGGGACAGGTGGCCAAGGAGCTGCTGTCTCCTTGGGCCGAGAGGCTCAGGACAGGCATGCTTTCTGCCCAGACTCCTTCCTAAGAGTGGAGCACGCACCTCTGCCCTAGTCGTCCCCTCATGTCTCCTTAGCAACCAGGCTTCTATCTCACAGCACAGGGAGCGGGTGACTCTTGTCTTGCCACCGGCCTGCTGTTCGTGGCAGGGCTGGCTATCCGGCTTCCCGAGCGTTTGCCGACCCTAAGGCCAACGGCTCCTTCTCTTCTCCGGGTGCGGTGTGCTGCGCCTTCCCCACCCTTGGCTTCTCTCTCAGGCATAGTGGATGCTAGGTCAAAGAGTATTTCGCTCCATGCGCGTATCTTCCACCGAGCTGCCGAGACTAGCTCAGCCAAGCAGCCGCAGCAGCCCCAAAACCAACTCTGATTTCCCAAGGAACGCTGTGCTTTCCCAGGGGAGTTGCCCAGGCAAAGAGGCTTTCGCTGTATGCGGATTTCTCCCACCGCGAGACTGGGCTCAGGCAAGCAGCAGCAGCCCGCAGAACATTTCTCAGCGAATGCTGTGCTTTCCCAGAGGCTTTGGCTTGGAGCGAAGTGCACTTTGCTGCTGCTTCCTCAGCAAGGCTTCAGTCGCGACAGGGAAGAAGAGCTGCGGGAGGTGTTCGCTCTTTCGCATCAGGGAAGGAGAGTCGCAGGAGAGCTGGTATCTCTTGGACCTTGCTTTCCCGAGCTCCATGTTGGCGCCCTGGGTTCACCCTGCCAGGCCAAACTAAGCAGACACAGCCACAACCCTGCAGTAGCGTGCGTAGCCTAGGATGGCACTCTATGCACACTACCATCTCCCAGTGTAGGCATCGCTTGGCCTTTTACTCTGGCGCTCAGGCGGATTCTCAGACTAGGCCAGTGCTTTCCCCACAGGAAAGAAGAGGTGACAGGATCCCTGCACACCGCCCGTGAACTGAATAGGGAGCGAAGGGGGACAGTGCCCACTCCTTCCCCTTAAACCCCGTGCCTCTACCAAGCTTCCACATCATGGAGGAAGATGGAATCTGACACCCCGTTATTTCAGGGAGCTGTTTCCACGAGGTCAGCGTAGGCGCCTGGTGGCTAGCGCATGTCTGCCCCAGGGACAGGTGGCCAAGGAGCTGCTGTCTCCTTGGGCCCAGAGGCTCAGGACAGGCATGCTTTCTGCCCAGACTCCTTCCTAGAGTGGAGCACGCGCCCTGCCCTACTCATCCCCTCCTGTCTCCTTAGCAGCCAGGCTTCTGTCTCTCTGCACAGGGAGCGGGTGATACTTGTATTGCCGGCTCTCCTTTTCGCAACCGTTTCCAGACCAGAAGGCCAACGGCTCCTGCTCTTCTCCCCGGGCAGCGGGCTGCACCTTCCACTGACATGCTCCAGGGGACCGCAGTGAAAATTGTGTCCCTTTCCTTAAGGCTCTTTCCACAGGCGCCACCGCGCTTCTCTCTCAGGCAGAGGGGATGCCCAGGAATAGAGGATTTAGCTCCATGCGTGTTTATTACACCGTGCTGCGAAGACCAGCTCAGGCAACAGGAGCATCCCTCAGACTGGACTCTGATTTCCCAAAGAATGCTGTGCTTTTACTGAGGGGCAAAGAGGCTTTCTCTCTATGCGGGTTTCTCCCATAGTGTTGCGAATACTAGGCTAAAGCAAGCAACAAAAGCATTCCCCAGGACTGACTCTGATTTACCAGCGACTGCTATGCTTTTGCATAGGTTTTCAGCTTGGCGGGAAGCGCACTTCTCTGCTGCTTTCTCAGCAAGGCTTTGGGTGTTTGCTCTGTCGCATCAGGGAAGGAGAGTCGCGGGAGAGCTGGTGTCTCTTGGACCTTGCTTTCCCGGGATCCATGTTGGCGCCCTGGGTTCACCCTGCCAGGCCGAACTAAGCAGACACAGTCACAACCCTGCAGCAGCGTGCGTGGCCTAAGATGGCACTCTATGCACACTACCATCTCCCGGTGTAGGCAACGCTTGGCCTTTGGCACTGGACCTCAGGCGGATTCACGGACAAGGCCAGTGCCTTCCCCACAGGAGAGGAGAGGCGACAGGTTCCCTGAACACCGCCCGTTCACAGGAATGGGGAGCTTTGGGGGATTGTCCCCACTCCTTGCCCTGCAAACCCCCTGCAACCTAAAACGCTGTCACATGTTGGAGGAAGATGGCATCTGACTGCACGTTTCTCGAGGGAGCTGTTTCTGCGAGTTCCGGGTATGGTGCCTGGTAGCTAGCCCAAGTCTGCCCTAAGGACAGATGGTGAAGGAGATGCTGTCCCCTTGGGACCAGAGGCACAGGACAGGCCTGCCTCTGCCCACACTCCTTCCTCAGTGTGGAGCACGCGTCCCTGCCTTAATCGTCCCCTCATGTCTCCTTAGGAACCAGGCTTTGTCTCTCCGCACAGAGGGCGGGTGACACTTGTCTTGCCACCGGCCTGCTCTTCCTGCCATGGCAGGCTACCCTGCTTCCCGTCCTTTTCCCGACCACAAGGCCAACGGCTCCTTCTCTTCTCTGGGGGCGGCGTGCTGCGCCTTCCCCAGACTTGCTCCTGGGGAGTGCAGTGACAGACGTGTGCAATCACGCTTCTCTCTCAGATCTCAAATACACAACATAACCCTACACCTAAAGGAGTTGGAGAAAGAACAACAAAGGAAGCCTAAACCCAGCAGGAGAAGAGGAATAATAAAGATCAGAGCAGAAATCAATGAAATAGACACAAACAAAAACCACACAACAACAACAACAACAACAACAAAAAAACAATAGAACAAATCAACGAAACTAGGAGCTGGTTCTTTGAAAGAATTAATAAGATTGATAAACCCCTTTCCAGACTTATCAAAAAGAAAAGAGAAAGAACCCAAATAAATAAAATCATGAATGCAAGAGGAGAGATCACAACCAACACCAAAGAAATACAAACAATTATAAGAACATACTATGAGCAACTCTACGCCAAAAAATTCAACAATCTGGAAGAAATGGATACATTCCTAGAGACATATAAACTACCACAACTGAACCAGGAAGAGATAGAAAACCTGAACAGACCCATAACCAGTACGGAGATTGAAACAGTCATCAAAATTCTCCAAACAAACAAAAGCTCCGGGCCAGATGGCTTCCCAGGGGAATTCTACCAAACATTTAAAGAAGAATTAATTCCTATTCTCATGATACTGTTCCAAAAAAATAGAAATGGAAGGAAAACTCCCAATCTCTTTTTTTTTCCTGAGGCCAGCATCACCTTGATCCCAAAACCAGACAAGGATCCCATAAAAAAAGGGAACTACAGACCAATATCCTTGATGAACACAGATGCGAAAATTCTCACCAAAATACTAGCCAATAAGATTCAACAGTACATTAAAAGGATTATTCACCACGACCAACTGGGATTTATTCCAGGGCTACAAGGTTGGTTCAACATCTGCAAATCAATTAATGTGATACAACACATCAATAAAAGAAAGAACAAGAACCATATGATACTCTCTATAGATGCTGAAAAAGCATTTGGCAAAGTGCAGTATCCCTTCCTGCTTAAAACTCTTCAAAGTGGGGCGCCTGGGTGGCTCAGTGGATTAAGCCTCTACCTTCGGCTCAGGTCATGATCCCAGGGGCCTGAGATCGAGTCCTGCATTGGGCTTTCTGCTCAGCAGGGAGCCTGCTTCTCCTCATCTCTCTCTCTGTCTGTCTCTCTGCCTATTTGTGATCTCTCTCTCTGTCAAATAAATAAATAAAATCTTTAAAAAAAAACTCTTCAAAGTGTAGCGATAGAGGGCACATATTATCAATATTATCAAAGCCATCTATGAAAAACCCACTGCAAATATCATTCTCAATGGAAAAAAACTGAATACTTTTCCGCTGAGGTCAGGAACACGGCAGGGATGTCCGTTATCACCACTGCTATTCAACATTGTACTAGAAGTCCTAGCCTCAGCAATCAGACAACAAAAAGAAATTAAAGGCATCCAAATTTTGCCAAATTGGCAGAAGAGAAGTCAAACTATCCCTGTTTGCAGATGATATGATACTGTATGTGGAAAACTTAAAGGACTCCACTCCAAATCTGCTATAGCTTTTATAGAAATTCTGTAAAGTGTCAGGATATAAATCAATGAACAGAAATTGGTTGCATTTTTTTTTATACCAACAAAACTGAAGAAATAGAAACTAAGGAGTGAATCCCATTTACAATTGCACCCAAAACCCTAAGATACCTAGGAATAAACCTAACAAAGAATCTATACTCAGAAAACTCTAAAGTACTCATGAAAGAAATTGAAGAAGACACAATGAAATGGAAAAATGTTCCATGCTCCTGTATTGGAAGAACAAATATTGTGAAAATGTCTATGCTACCTAAAGCAATCCCTATCAAAATCCCATCCAATTTTTTTTTCAAAGAAATGGGACAAATCATCCTTATATATATAAGGAACCAGAAAATACCTCGAATATCCAGAGGAATATTGAAAAAGAAAGCCAAAGTTGTTGGCATCACAATTCCAGACTTCAAGCTCTATTACAAAGTTGTCATCATCAAGATAGTAGGGAACTGTCCCCAAAACAGACATAGATCAATGGAACAGAATAGAGAGCCCAGAAATACACCCTCAACTCTATGGTCAACTAATCTTCAACAAAGCAGGAAGGAATGTCCTATGGAAAAAAGACAGCCTCTTCAACAAATGGTGTTGGGAAAATTGAACAGCCACATGTAGAAAAATGAAATTGGACCATTTCCTTACATCACACATGAAAATAGACTGGAAATGGATGAAGAAGCATAATGTGAGAAAGGAATCCATCAAAATCCTTGAGGAGAGAACAGGTAGCAACCTCTTTGACCTCAGCAGCAGCAACTTCTTCCTAGGAACATCGCCAAAGGCAAGGGAAGCAAGGGCAAGAATGAACGACTGGGATTTCATCAGATCAAAAAGCTTTTGCACAGCAAAGGAAACAGTTAACAAAGCCAAAAGATGACTGTCAGAAGTTATCTGGGAGAAGATATTTGCAAATGACATACCAGATAAAGGGCCAGTATCTATCCAAAATCTATAAAGAGCTTATCAAACTCAACACCCTAAGAACAAATAATCGAATGTAAAAATGGGCAGAGGACATGAACAGACATTTCTGAAAAGAATACATCCAAATGGCCAACAGACACATGAAAAAATGCTCCACATCACTCGGCATCAGGGAAATACAAATCAAAACCAGAATGAGATACCACCTCACACCTTTCAGAATGGCTAAAATGAACAAGTCAGTCAATGACAGATGCTGGCGAGGATGTGGAGAAAGGGCAACCCTCCTACACTGTACGTGGGAATGCAAGCTGGTGCAACCACTCTGGAAAACAGCGTGGAGGTGCCTCAAAAAGCTGAAAATAGAACTACCCTATGACCCAGTGATTGTAGTACTGGATATATACCCTAAAGATACAAACGTGGCATTCTGAAGGGGCACATGCACCCAAATGTTTATAGCAGCAATGTCCACAATAGTTAAACTATGGAAAGAACCTAAATGTCCTTCAACAGATCAATCAATAAATAAGATATAGTATATATGTACAAGGGGATACTGTGCAGCCATCAAAAGAAATGAAATCCTGCTATTTGTGATGACATGGATGGAACTAGAGGGTATTATGCTTGGCGAAATAAATCAATCTGAGAAAGACAACTATCATATGATCTCCCTGCTATGATGAAGTGGAGATGCAACACAGGCGCTTTCGGGCGTACGAAAAGAAAAGTAAAAGAAGATAGGATTGGGAGGGAGACAAACCAACAAAGACTGAATCTCACAAAACAGACTGAGGGTTGCTGGGGGGAGGTATGTTGGGAGAGGATGGTGGGGGTATGGACACTGGGGAGGGCAGGTGCTATGGTGAGTGATGGTGAGTGCTGTGAAATGTGTAAACCTGGTGATTCACAGACCTGTACCCCCAGGGATAAAAACACATTATATGTTTATAAAAAATTTTAAAAAATAATTTAAAAAGTCCATTAAAGAAAATACACATATTGCAAGCCCAGAGCTAATCTCATATTCAATCAAAAAAGTTTGAATGTTTTCCCCTTAAAGATCAGAAAAAAGACAAGTGTGTCCACTTTCACTACTCTCATTTGACATAGTACTGGATGTCCTAGCCAGAGAAACAAGGAACACAAAGAAATAAAAGACTCCAAAAACAAAAAAAAAAAAAAAAAAAAGGAAGAAGTAAAATTTTCTTTTTTTGGATAACATGAACTTACATGTAAAAAAAATCCTAAAAACTTCACAGAAAATTTTGAATAAACAAATTTAATATAGCTGCCAAATACAAGATCAATATATAAAAGACAGGAATTTTGTTTTGTTTCGTTTTTTTAAAATAGTTTTTCATGTCATCCTTGCTCAGTGATCATGCTAATCTTCTCTGCATCATTCCAATTTTAGTATATGTGCTGCCAAAGTAAGCACAAGACAGGAGCATTTTAACACTGTAATGATGAACTATCTGAAAAAATAAAGAGAACAATCTAATTCTCAATAGCATCAAAAATAATAAAATACTTCGGAAAAGATTTAACTAACAAGATGAAAGATCTGTACCCCATAAACTATGACATTGATAAAGAATTTGAAGGAGACATAAATGGAAAGATAGCTCATATTTATGAATGGTAAGAATTAACATTGTTAAAATGTCCATACTACCGAAAACCATCTGTAAATTCAATTCCTATCAAAAATCCAATGTTAGGGGCGCCTGGGTGGCTCAGTGGGTTAAGCCGCTGCCTTCGGCTCAGGTCATGATCCCAGGGTCCTGGGATCGAGAACTGCATCAGGCTCTCAGCTCAGCAGGAAGCTGCTAACTCTTCTCTCTCTGCCTGCCTCTCTGCCTTCTTGTCATCTCTCTCTGTCAAATAAATAAATAAAAAATATTTTTTAAAAATCCAATATTTTTTTTTACAGAAGTAAGTAAAGAATCCTAAAATTTATATGAGACCATAAAAGACAACAAATAATTAAAGCAGTTCTGAGAAAGAATGAAGAAGCGAAATTACACTTCTTGATTTGAAACTATACTACAAAGCCCTCGTGCTCAAAACAATAAAGTATACTGGCATAAAAACAGACCAATAAACAAGTTGAACAGAATTGAGAGTCCAGAA
Organism: Mustela lutreola; assembly: GCF_030435805.1. NCBI lineage: Eukaryota > Metazoa > Chordata > Mammalia > Carnivora > Mustelidae > Mustela > Mustela lutreola. The sequence goes on from NC_081291.1 coordinate 62,278,079, forward strand.
ATAAATCCTTTGATACAGTCACCTAATATTTGACAGGGGCCAACATATATAATGGGTAGATAGTCTGTTCAATAAATGATATTTAAAACTGAATAGTCACATAAACCAGCATGAAACTGGAACCTTATATCACTCATAAATCTTAACTTGAAATAGATTAAAGACATAAATGTGATGCATGAAACTAAATTTCCTAAAGGAAAACATAGGAAAAATTCTCCTTGACATTGGTTTGCCAATAGTTTTTTGGATACCAGGCCAAAAACACAAGCAAAAGAAGCAAAAATAAATAAATGGTATTACATCAAACTAAAGTTTCTGCATTGCCAAAAAAAAAAGGGAATGAAAACACAATTCACAGAATGGAAGAAAATACTTACAAATCTTATATCTGAAAAGAGGTTAATAACCAACAGATACAAATAGAAAAATATATATAATTTAAAAAATAGCAAAAGGATCTCAATAGACGTTTTTTTCAAAAAAGTTATATAAATGACCAACAGGAGCATTAAAAAGTGCTCAACGTAGAAACTCAGGGCAAAGTCATTATGTTGTTGTTGTTGTTTACCTCTGAAAAACACAACAAGATATTACTACCTATTAGAATATATACTAGCAAAAAATTAAAACTAACAAATTTTGTTAAATATTGTGGAAAATGGGGAACTTATGCACTGTGATAGGGATATAAATTTGTATGGAAAACAGTATGGAGATTATTCATATTATTGAAAGTAAAATTACCATATGATTCAGTAATCCCACCTCTAGGTATATATCTAAAGGAAACGAAGTCACTATTCGAAGACATATCTCCACTCTTATGTTCATTATAAAATTATTAACTCTAAGCAAGAGATGGAAATAACTTCAGTATCCATTAATGGATGAATGGATAAAATAAGTATGGTAAATATACACTATGGAATACTACTGAACCATGAAAAATTAAGAAATACTGCCATTTACAACAGCATGGATGGATCTTGAAGGTATTATACTGAGTGAAATATTTCAAAGATTTTATATATATTTTAATTTATGTATTATGATATCCCTTACATACAGAATCTGAAGAAAAAGCAAACTAATGGAAACTTAGAGTTGAGTTGACAAGAGGTGAACCGGGGGTGGAATAAGGTGGTCAAAGGGTACAAATTTGCAACCTCAATATGAAAAAGTTCTGGGGATCTAATGTACAGCATGATGATCATAGTTAATAATATATACATCCATTTTTATTGTGCTTCCCTTTATTAAACTTTGCATATATCACATTCTTACAAGTTGAAAGTTTATAGCAATCTTGTATAAAAGAGGTCTGCTGCCACCATTTTTCTAACAACATTTGTTCATTTTGTGTCTCTCTGTCACATGTTGGTAATTCTTGCAATATTTCAAGTTTTTTCATTATTATTGTATTTGTTATGGTGATCTGTGATCAGTAACTATGACCCACTGAAAACTCAGAACTAGTTTACTTAAGGTATATACATTGTTTTTCCTTAAAGGCATAATGCTTTTGAACAGTACAGTATAGTGTTTATTTTTTATATGCACTGGGAAACATAATTTTTTATTTGCACTGCGAAACCAAAAAAAATAATAATAATTTGACTTAGTTTATGGAGATAATCACGTTATTGAGGCGGTCTGGAACAAAACCCACAAGACCTCTGAAGTTCATCTCTACTGTACTATATACATAAAAGTTGCAAAGAGAGTAGTTCTTAAAATCCCTTACCATACATGCATAAAAAACAGTGGCAACTATATGAGATAGTAGATGTATTCACATTTTTATGTAGATTATATTGCAATACAGATGTATGCCAATTTATCAAATTGTACAAAATTTACACAATGTTAAAAGTTTGCAATGTTATAAGAAATCATTTCTTATATTTACAAATTATAATGTGTCGATTATTTTTCAATAAAGATAACAAAAGCTTTTTGTAGAATTAATCTATTTTTCAAAAAAGGAAGTAAGGAAGTAGAAACTGCAACTAACTCTGAAATAATAGAATATAAAATCCATTTTAGTTATCGACACTGTGACAAAAACTATTACTTAGTTTACAATGAAGGAGTACTTAGGAAGCATGAAGGATGGTCTATAAATAAGGCTGAAAGAGCTCAGTTTTAAGGTTTAAATTTAAAATCTTCTTTTGAAATACTAAACTGACCACCCATTTTTCCAAACATAAATGTCTTAACTGCATGAATTTATTTCATACAACTCTAAAGTCTAGTTTCATAAGAAAGCAGCATGCAAATTTTGAATAAGACAGACTTGCTTAAGTTTCTTTATGTTCAACAGTAAAGGATACTTCCCTCAAAAGAAGAAAAATCAACATATTTATTATGATAATTATTATTCATAATGAGATTCATATTGAATTAGGAAATATATATCCTCAGAGAAGGTAAAGTAAAATGAAATTTATTTTGGTAAATGTGTCTATGAATAGTCAATACAATGCCACAATATAAATGAATATTATCATTTTGAACAATTTAATTTCTACTATTAGAATTATTATAAGTATAAAAATAGCTATCATTTTCGCATGGAATATGAGACTCTCATGCTCCATGCTTCATTACATCCACACAACAACTCTGCATAATAAGTATTATCATCACCATTTCATGGGTGAAAAAACTGAGGCTAACACATTTAGATAACTGGTTTATGATTACATGGCTAGTAAAGATGCATCACACTAATTTAGGCTTTATGATTTCAGAATTGTACTCTTTCCACTGCACATTCTATTCCTCTGTAAATACTTGGCTTGTTTTCATTTAGTTCTTTAATTTTATTCATGTGGTGATGGCTTAAAGCTTCATTTAAAGGTAGCTTAAAAAATTCATTTAACCAAAAGCTCCCAAGAATTAAAAATGTCATGGATATCATTAATTAATGGGTAACTATATATTTTCCACGCGAATGAGATAACAATCAGAGTATTTTTCTAAGTTTTAGTCTCTGAGTGTTCCAAAGGACTTTGTTAAAATAGAAATATTTAGACAAAGGTGATCAAAAGTCTAGATCAGGTCACCTTAAGATAAATATTAGGAAACTGAGGAAACAAATGGAGATTTGAACACTGAGCTATGATATAATGAACGGTTTAAAGTATTTAGTAGAGCATAGAAAAGCCTTTAAAGCCTGGTCTTAGCCTAGCATTGCAGCTTCTGGGATATCTGTCTATCTATCATCTATCTATCTATCTATCTAGCTCCATGCGGGTATCTTCCACCGAGCTGCGGAGACTAGCTCAGGCAAGCAACAGCAGCATCCCCAAACCCAACTCTGATTTCCCAAGGAACGCTGTGCTTTCCCAGGAGAGATGCACAGGCAAAGAGGCCTTCGATGTATGCGGGTTTCCACCACCGCGAGACTGGGCTCAGGCAAGCAGCAGCAGCCCGCAGAACATTTCTCAGCGAATGCTGTGCTTTCTCAGAGGCTTTGGCTGGGAGCCAACAGCACTTCGCTGCTGCTTCCTCAGCAAGGCTTCAGTAGCGTCAGGGAAGAAGAGCTGCGGGAGAGCTGGTGCCTCTTGGGCCTTGCTTTCCCGGGCTCCATGTTCGCGTCCTGGGTTCACCCTGCCAGGCCGAACTAAGCAGACATAGCCACAACCCTGCAGTAGCGTGTGTAGCCTAGGATGGCACTCTATGCACACTACCATCTCCCAGTGTAGGCATCGCTTGGCCTTTTACTCTGGCGCTCAGGCGGATTCTCAGACTAGGCCAGTGCTTTCCCCACAGGAAAGGAGAGGTGACAGGATCCCTGCACACCGCCCGTGAACTGAATAGGGAGCTTTGGGGGACTGTCCCCACTCCTTCCCCTTAAACTCCATGCCTCCCCCAAGCTTCCACATCCTGGAGGAAGATGGCATCTGACTCCCCGTTATTTCAGGGAGCTGTTTCCGCGAGGTAAGCGTAGGCGCCTGGTGGCTAGCGCATGTCTGCCCCAGGGACAGGTGGCCAAGGAGCTGCTGTCTCTTTGGGCCCAGAGACTCAGGACAGGCATGTTTAAGAGTGGAGCACGAGGCCTGCCCTACTCATCCCCTCCTGTCTCCTTAGCAGCCAGGCTTCTGTCTCTCTGCACAGGGAGCGGGTGATACTTGTATTGCCGGCTCTCCTGCTTCGCAACCGTTTCCAGACCAGAAGGCCAACGGCTCCTGCTCACCTTCCCCCCCACCCCCGGCAGCGAGCTGCACCTTCCACAGACATGCTCCTGGGGACCGCAGTGAAAACGTGTCCCTTTTTTTAAGGCTCTTTTCAAAAGCGCCACAGCGCTTCTCTCTCAGGCAGAGGAGATGCCCAGGCATAGAGGATTTCGCTCCATGCGGGTTTTTTACACCGTGCTGAGGGGACTAGCTCAGGCAAACAGGAGCATCCCTCATACCGGACTCAGATTTCCAAAAGAATGCTGTGATTTCCCAGAGGGGATGCCAGGGCAAAGAGGCTTTCGCTCTATGCGGGTTTCTCCCATTGTGCTGCCAATACTAGGCTAAGGCAAGCAGCAACAGCAGCCCTCAGAACCGACTCTGATTTCCCAGCGACTGCTATGCTTTCGCAGATGTTTTCAGCTTGGCACGAACCGCACTTCGCTGCTGCTTCCTCAGAAAGGCTTTGGGTGTTCACTCTGCGCGACAGGGAAGAAGAGCCGCGGGACTTGCTATCCTGGTCTCCGAGTTTACGCCGTGGATTCACCTTGCTATTCAGAACTAAGCAGACACAGTCACAACCCTGCAGCAGCGTGCTTGGCCTAGCATGGCACTCTCTGCCTATTACCATCTCCTGGGCTAGGTTAGGCTTTCCTTTTTGCTCCGGCTCTCAGGCAGACTCGGCGTCCAGGCCAGTGCCTTCACCACAGGAGAGAGGAGGAGACAGGATCCCTGCACACGGCCCGTGCACAGATTAGGGAGATTTGGGGGACTGTGCCCACTCCTTCCCCTTAAACCCCGTCCCTCCTCCAAGCTTCCACATCCTGGAGGAAGATGGCATCTGACTGCCCGTTATTTTGGGAGCTGTTTCTGCGAGTTCAGCGTAGGCAACTGGTGGCTAGCGCAAGTCTGCCCAAGAGACAGGTGGCCAAGGAGCTGCTGTCTCCTTGGGCCGAGAGGCTCAGGACAGGCATGCTTACTGCCCAGACTCCTTCCTAAGAGTGGAGCACGCGCCTCTGCCCTAGTCGTCCCCTCATGTCTCCTTAGCAGCCAGACTTCTATCTCACCGCACAGGGAGCGGGTGACTCTTGTCTTGCCACCGGCCTGCTGTTCGTGGCAGGGCAGGCTATCCTGCTTCCTGAGCGTTTCCCGACCGTAAGGCCAACGGCTCCTTCTCTTCTCCGGGTGCGGTGTGCTGCGCCTTCCCCACCCTTGGCTTCTCTCTCAGGCAGAGAGGATGCTAGGCCAAAGAGTATTTCGCTCCATGCGCGTATCTTCCACCGAGCTGCGGAGACTAGCTCAGCCAAGCAGCCGCAGCAGCCCCAAAACCAACTCTGATTTCCCAAGGAACGCTGTGCTTTCCCAGGGGAGTTGCCCAGGCAAAGAGGCTTTCGCTGTATGCGGGTTTCTCCCACCGCGAGACTGGGCTCAGGCAAGCAGCAGCAGCCCGCAGAACATTTCTCAGCGAATGCTGTGCTTTCCCAGAGGCTTTGGCTTGGAGCGAAGTGCACTTTGCTGCTGCTTCCTCAGCAAGGCTTCAGTCGCGACAGGGAAGAAGAGCTGCGGGAGGTGTTCGCTCTGTCGCATCAGGGAAGGAGAGTCGCGGGAGTGCTGGTATCTCTTGGACCTTGCTTTCCCGAGCTCCATGTTGGCGCCCTGGGTTCACCCTGCCAGGCCGAACTAAGCAGACACAGCCACAACCCTGTGTAGCGTGCGTAGCCTAGGATGGCACTCTATGCACACTACCATCTCCCAGTGTAGGCATCGCTTGGCCTTTTGCTCTGGCGCTCAGGCGGATTCTCAGACTAGGCCAGTGCTTTCCCCACAGGAAAGAAGAGGTGACAGGATCCCTGCACACCGCCCGTGAACTGAATAGGGAGCGAAGGGGGACTGTGCCCACTTCTTCCCCTTAAACCCCGTGCCTCTACCAAGCTTCCACATCATGGAGGAAGATGGCATCTGACACCACGTTATTTCAGGGAGCTGTTTCCGCGAGGTCAGCGTAGGCGCCTGGTGGCTAGCGCATGTCTGCCCCAGGGACAGGTGGCCAAGGAGCTGCTGTCTCCTTGGGCCCAGAGGCTCAGGACAGGCATGCTTTCGGCCCAGACTCCTTCCTAAGAGGGGAGCATGCGCCCTGCCCTACTCATCCTCTCCTGTCTCCTTAGCAACAAGGCTTTTGTCTCTCTGCACTGGGAGCGGGTGATACTTGTATTGCCAGCTCTCCTTTATCGCAACCGTTTCCAGACCAGAAGGCCAACGGCTCCTGCTCTTCTCCCCGGGCAGCGGGCTGCACCGTCCACTGACATGCTCCTGGGGAGTGCAGTGAAAATCATTTCCCTTTCCTTAAGGCTCTTTCCACAGGCGCCACCGCGCTTCTCTCTCAGGCAGAGGGGATGCCCAGGAATAGAGGATTTAGCTCCATGCGTGTTTATTACACCGTGCTGCGAAGACCAGCTCAGGCAACAGGAGCATCCCTCAGACTGGACTCTGATTTCCCAAAGAATGCTGTGCTTTTACTGAGGGGCAAAGAGGCTTTCTCTCTATGCGGGTTTCTCCCATAGTGTTGCGAATACTAGGCTAAAGCAAGCAACAAAAGCATTCCCCAGGACTGACTCTGATTTCCCAGCGACTGCGATGCTTTTGAAGAGGTTTTCAGCTTGGCGGGAAGCGCACTTCTCTGCTGCTTTCTCAGCCAGGCTTTGGGTGTTCGCTCTGTCGCATCAGGGAAGGAGAGTCGCGTGAGAGCTGGTGTCTCTTGGACCTGGCTTTCCCGGGCTCCGTGATGGCGCCCTGGGTTCACCCTGCCAGGCCGAACTAAGCAGACACAGTCACAACCCTGCAGCAGCGTGCGTGGCCTAAGATGGCACTCTATGCACACTACCATCTCCCGGTGTAGGCAACGCTTGGCCTTTGGCACTGGACCTCAGGCGGATTCGCGGACAAGGCCAGTGCCTTCCCCACAGGAGAGGAGAGGCGACAGGTTCCCTGAACACCGCCCGTTCACTGGAATGGGGAGCTTTGGGGGATTGTCCCCACTCCTTGCCCTGCAAACCCCCTGCAACCTAAAACGCTGTCACATATTGGAGGAAGATGGCATCTGACTGCCCGTTTCTCGAGGGAGCTGTTTCTGCGAGTTCCGGGTATGGCGCCTGGTAGCTAGCCCAAGTCTGCCCTATGGACAGATGGTGAAGGAGATGCTGTCCCCTTGGGACCAGAGGCACAGGACAGGCCTGCCTTCTGCCCACACTCCTTCCTCAGTGTGGAGCACGCGTCCCTGCCTTAATCGTCCCCTCATGTCTACTTAGGAACCAGGCTTTGTCTCTCCGCACAGAGGGCGGGTGACACTTGTCTTGCCACCGGCCTGCTCTTCCTGCCATGGCAGGCTACCCTGCTTCCCGTCCTTTTCCCGACCACAAGGCCAACGGCTCCTTCTCTTCTCTGGGGGCGGCGTGCTGCGCCTTCCCCAGACTTGCTCCTGGGGAGTGCAGTGACAGACGTGTGCAATCACGCTTCTCTCTCAGATCTCAAATACACAACATAACCCTACACCTAAAGGAGTTGGAGAAAGAACAACAAAGGAAGCCTAAACCCAGCAGGAGAAGAGGAATAATAAAGATCAGAGCAGAAATCAATGAAATAGAAACAAATAAACAACAACCACAAAACAACAACAACAACAACAACAAAACAATAGAACAAATCAACGAAACTAGGAGCTGGTTCTTTCAAAGAATTAATAAGATTGATAAACCCCTATCCAGACTTATCAAAAAGAAAAGAGAAAGAACCCAAATAAATAAAATCATGAATGCAAGAGGAGAGATCACAACCAACACCAAAGAAATACAAACAATTATAAGAACATACTATGAGCAACTCTACGCCAACAAATTCAACAATCTGGAAGAAATGGATACATTCCTAGAGACATATAAACTACCACAACTGAACCAGGAAGAAATAGAAAACCTGAACAGACCCATAACCAGTACGGAGATTGAAACAGTCATCAAAAATCTCCAAACAAACAAAAGCCCCGGGCCAGATGGCTTCCCAGGGGAATTCTACCAAACATTTAAAGAAGAATTAATTCCTATTCTCATGATACTGTTCCAAAAAAATAGAAATGGAAGGAAAACTCCCACTCTCTTTTTTTTCTGAGGCCAGCATCACCTTGATCCCAAAACCAGACAAGGATCCCATCAAAAAAGAGAACTACAGACCAATATCCTTGATGAACACAGATGCGAAAATTCTCACCAAAATACTAGCCAATAATTGGGGCGCCTGGGTGGCTCAGTGGGTTAAAGCCTCTGCCTTCGGCTCAGATCATGATCCCAGGGTCCTGGGATCGAGCCCCGCATCGGGCTCTCTGCTCAGCAGGGGGCCTGCTTCCTCCTCTCTCTCTGCCTGCCTCTCTGCCTACTTGTGATCTCTGTCTGTCAAATAAATAAATAAAAAATATTTTTAAAAAATCCAATATTTTTTTTTACAGAAGTAAGTAAAGAATCCTAAAATTTATATGAGACCATAAAAGACAACAAATAATTAAAGCAGTTCTGAGAAAGAATGAAGAAGCGAAATTACACTTCTTGATTTGAAACTATACTACAAAGCCCTCGTGCTCAAAACAATAAAGTATACTGGCATAAAAACAGACCAATAAACAAGTTGAACAGAATTGAGAGTCCAGAAATAAATCCTTTGATACAGTCACCTAATATTTGACAGGGGCCAACATATATAATGGGTAGATAGTCTGTTCAATAAATGATATTTAAAACTGAATAGTCACATAAACCAGCATGAAACTGGAACCTTATATCACTCATAAATCTTAACTTGAAATAGATTAAAGACATAAATGTGATGCATGAAACTAAATTTCCTAAAGGAAAACATAGGAAAAATTCTCCTTGACATTGGTTTACCAATAGTTTTTTGGATACCAGGCCAAAAACACAAGCAAAAGAAGCAAAAATAAATAAATGGTATTACATCAAACTAAAGTTTCTGCATTGCCAAAAAAAAAAGGGAATGAAAACACAATTCACAGAATGGAAGAAAATACTTACAAATCTTATATCTGAAAAGAGGTTAATAACCAACAGATACAAATAGAAAAATATATATAATTTAAAAAATAGCAAAAGGATCTCAATAGACGTTTTTTTCAAAAAAGTTATATAAATGACCAACAGGAGCATTAAAAAGTGCTCAACGTAGAAACTCAGGGCAAAGTCATTATGTTGTTGTTGTTGTTTACCTCTGAAAAACACAACAAGATATTACTACCTATTAGAATATATACTAGCAAAAAATTAAAACTAACAAATTTTGTTAAATATTGTGGAAAATGGGGAACTTATGCACTGTGATAGGGATATAAATTTGTATGGAAAACAGTATGGAGATTATTCATATTATTGAAAGTAAAATTACCATATGATTCAGTAATCCCACCTCTAGGTATATATCTAAAGGAAACGCAGTCACTATTCGAAGACATATCTCCACTCTTATGTTCATTATAAAATTATTAACTCTAAGCAAGAGATGGAAATAACTTCAGTATCCATTAATGGATGAATGGATAAAATAAGTATGGTAAATATACACTATGGAATACTACTGAACCATGAAAAATTAAGAAATACTGCCATTTACAACAGCATGGATGGATCTTGAAGGTATTATACTGAGTGAAATATTTCAAAGATTTTATATATATTTTAATTTATGTATTATGATATCCCTTACATACAGAATCTGAAGAAAAAGCAAACTAATGGAAACTTAGAGTTGAGTTGACAAGAGGTGAACCGGGGGTGGAATAAGGTGGTCAAAGGGTACAAATTTGCAACCTCAATATGAAAAAGTTCTGGGGATCTAATGTACAGCATGATGATCATAGTTAATAATATATACATCCATTTTTATTGTGCTTCCCTTTATTAAACTTTGCATATATCACATTCTTACAAGTTGAAAGTTTATAGCAATCTTGTATAAAAGAGGTCTGCTGCCACCATTTTTCTAACAACATTTGTTCATTTTGTGTCTCTCTGTCACATGTTGGTAATTCTTGCAATATTTCAAGTTTTTTCATTATTATTGTATTTGTTATGGTGATCTGTGATCAGTAACTATGACCCACTGAAAACTCAGAACTAGTTTACTTAAGGTATATACATTGTTTTTCCTTAAAGGCATAATGCTTTTGAACAGTACAGTATAGTGTTTATTTTTTATATGCACTGGGAAACATAATTTTTTATTTGCACTGCGAAACCAAAAAAAATAATAATAATTTGACTTAGTTTATGGAGATAATCACGTTATTGAGGCGGTCTGGAACAAAACCCACAAGACCTCTGAAGTTCATCTCTACTGTACTATATACATAAAAGTTGCAAAGAGAGTAGTTCTTAAAATCCCTTACCATACATGCATAAAAAACAGTGGCAACTATATGAGATAGTAGATGTATTCACATTTTTATGTAGATTATATTGCAATACAGATGTATGCCAATTTATCAAATTGTACAAAATTTACACAATGTTAAAAGTTTGCAATGTTATAAGAAATCATTTCTTATATTTACAAATTATAATGTGTCGATTATTTTTCAATAAAGATAACAAAAGCTTTTTGTAGAATTAATCTATTTTTCAAAAAAGGAAGTAAGGAAGTAGAAACTGCAACTAACTCTGAAATAATAGAATATAAAATCCATTTTAGTTATCGACACTGTGACAAAAACTATTACTTAGTTTACAATGAAGGAGTACTTAGGAAGCATGAAGGATGGTCTATAAATAAGGCTGAAAGAGCTCAGTTTTAAGGTTTAAATTTAAAATCTTCTTTTGAAATACTAAACTGACCACCCATTTTTCCAAACATAAATGTCTTAACTGCATGAATTTATTTCATACAACTCTAAAGTCTAGTTTCATAAGAAAGCAGCATGCAAATTTTGAATAAGACAGACTTGCTTAAGTTTCTTTATGTTCAACAGTAAAGGATACGTCCCTCAAAAGAAGAAAAATCAGCATATTTATTATGATAATTATTATTCATAATGAGATTCATATTGAATTAGGAAATATATATCCTCAGAGAAGGTAAAGTAAAATGAAATTTATTTTGGTAAATGTGTCTATGAATAGTCAATACAATGCCTCAATATAAATGAATATTATCATTTTGAACAATTTAATTTCTACTATTAGAATTATTATAAGTATAAAAATAGCTATCATTTTCGCATGGAATATGAGACTCTCATGCTCCATGCTTCATTACATCCACACAACAACTCTGCATAATAAGTATTATCATCACCATTTCATGGGTGAAAAAACTGAGGCTAACACATTTAGATAACTGGTTTATGATTACATGGCTAGTAAAGATGCATCACACTAATTTAGGGTTTATGATTTCAGAATTGTACTCTTTCCACTGCACATTCTATTCCTCTGTAAATACTTGGCTTGTTTTCATTTAGTTCTTTAATTTTATTCATGTGGTGATGGCTTAAAGCTTCATTTAAAGGTAGCTTAAAAAATTCATTTAACCAAAAGCTCCCAAGAATTAAAAATGTCATGGATATCATTAGTTAATGGGTAACTATATATTTTCCACGCGAATGAGATAACAATCAGAGTATTTTTCTAAGTTTTAGTCTCTGAGTGTTCCAAAGGACTTTGTTAAAATAGAAATATTTAGACAAAGGTGATCAAAAGTCTAGATCAGGTCACCTTAAGATAAATATTAGGAAACTGAGGAAACAAATGGAGATTTGAACACTTAGCTATGATATAATGAACGGTTTAAAGTATTTAGTAGAGCATAGAAAAGCCTTTAAAGCCTGGTCTTAGCCTAGCATTGCAGCTTCTGGGATATCTGTCTATCTATCATCTATCTATCTATCTAGCTCCATGCGGGTATCTTCCACCGAGCTGCGGAGACTAGCTCAGGCAAGCAACAGCAGCATCCCCAAACCCAACTCTGATTTCCCAAGGAACGCTGTGCTTTCCCAGGAGAGATGCACAGGCAAAGAGGCCTTCGATGTATGCGGGTTTCCACCACCGCGAGACTGGGCTCAGGCAAGCAGCAGCAGCCCGCAGAACATTTCTCAGCGAATGCTGTGCTTTCGCAGAGGCTTTGGCTGGGAGCCAACAGCACTTCGCTGCTGCTTCCTCAGCAAGGCTTCAGTAGCGTCAGGGAAGAAGAGCTGCGGGAGAGCTGGTGCCTCTTGGGCCTTGCTTTCCCGGGCTCCATGTTCGCGTCCTGGGTTCACCCTGCCAGGCCGAACTAAGCAGACATAGCCACAACCCTGCAGTAGCGTGTGTAGCCTAGGATGGCACTCTATGCACACTACCATCTCCCAGTGTAGGCATCGCTTGGCCTTTTACTCTGGCGCTCAGGCGGATTCTCAGACTAGGCCAGTGCTTTCCCCACAGGAAAGGAGAGGTGACAGGATCCCTGCACACCGCCCGTGAACTGAATAGGGAGCTTTGGGGGACTGTCCCCACTCCTTCCCCTTAAACTCCATGCCTCCCCCAAGCTTCCACATCCTGGAGGAAGATGGCATCTGACTCCCCGTTATTTCAGGGAGCTGTTTCCGCGAGGTAAGCGTAGGCGCCTGGTGGCTAGCGCATGTCTGCCCCAGGGACAGGTGGCCAAGGAGCTGCTGTCTCTTTGGGCCCAGAGACTCAGGACAGGCATGTTTAAGAGTGGAGCACGAGGCCTGCCCTACTCATCCCCTCCTGTCTCCTTAGCAGCCAGGCTTCTGTCTCTCTGCACAGGGAGCGGGTGATACTTGTATTGCCGGCTCTCCTGCTTCGCAACCGTTTCCAGACCAGAAGGCCAACGGCTCCTGCTCACCTTCCCCCCCACCCCCGGCAGCGAGCTGCACCTTCCACAGACATGCTCCTGGGGACCGCAGTGAAAACGTGTCCCTTTTTTTAAGGCTCTTTTCAAAAGCGCCACAGCGCTTCTCTCTCAGGCAGAGGAGATGCCCAGGCATAGAGGATTTCGCTCCATGCGGGTTTTTTACACCGTGCTGAGGGGACTAGCTCAGGCAAACAGGAGCATCCCTCATACCGGACTCTGATTTCCCAAAGAATGCTGTGATTTCCCAGAGGGGATGCCAGGGCAAAGAGGCTTTCGCTCTATGCGGGTTTCTCCCATTGTGCTGCCAATACTAGGCTAAGGCAAGCAGCAACAGCAGCCCTCAGAACCGACTCTGATTTCCCAGCGACTGCTATGCTTTCGCAGATGTTTTCAGCTTGGCACGAACCGCACTTCGCTGCTGCTTCCTCAGAAAGGCTTTGGGTGTTCACTCTGCGCGACAGGGAAGAAGAGCCGCGGGACTTGCTATCCTGGTCTCCGAGTTTACGCCGTGGATTCACCTTGCTATTCAGAACTAAGCAGACACAGTCACAACCCTGCAGCAGCGTGCTTGGCCTAGCATGGCACTCTCTGCCTATTACCATCTCCTGGGCTAGGTTAGGCTTTCCTTTTTGCTCCGGCTCTCAGGCAGACTCGGCGTCCAGGCCAGTGCCTTCACCACAGGAGAGAGGAGGAGACAGGATCCCTGCACACGGCCCGTGCACAGATTAGGGAGATTTGGGGGACTGTGCCCACTCCTTCCCCTTAAACCCCGTCCCTCCTCCAAGCTTCCACATCCTGGAGGAAGATGGCATCTGACTGCCCGTAATTTTGGGAGCTGTTTCTGCGAGTTCAGCGTAGGCAACTGGTGGCTAGCGCAAGTCTGCCCAAGAGACAGGTGGCCAAGGAGCTGCTGTCTCCTTGGGCCGAGAGGCTCAGGACAGGCATGCTTACTGCCCAGACTCCTTCCTAAGAGTGGAGCACGCGCCTCTGCCCTAGTCGTCCCCTCATGTCTCCTTAGCAGCCAGACTTCTATCTCACCGCACAGGGAGCGGGTGACTCTTGTCTTGCCACCGGCCTGCTGTTCGTGGCAGGGCAGGCTATCCTGCTTCCTGAGCGTTTCCCGACCGTAAGGCCAACGGCTCCTTCTCTTCTCCGGGTGCGGTGTGCTGCGCCTTCCCCACCCTTGGCTTCTCTCTCAGGCAGAGAGGATGCTAGGCCAAAGAGTATTTCGCTCCATGCGCGTATCTTCCACCGAGCTGCGGAGACTAGCTCAGCCAAGCAGCCGCAGCAGCCCCAAAACCAACTCTGATTTCCCAAGGAACGCTGTGCTTTCCCAGGGGAGTTGCCCAGGCAAAGAGGCTTTCGCTGTATGCGGGTTTCTCCCACCGCGAGACTGGGCTCAGGCAAGCAGCAGCAGCCCGCAGAACATTTCTCAGCGAATGCTGTGCTTTCCCAGAGGCTTTGGCTTGGAGCAAAGTGCACTTTGCTGCTGCTTCCTCAGCAAGGCTTCAGTCGCGACAGGGAAGAAGAGCTGCGGGAGGTGTTCGCTCTGTCGCATCAGGGAAGGAGAGTCGCGGGAGTGCTGGTATCTCTTGGACCTTGCTTTCCCGAGCTCCATGTTGGCGCCCTGGGTTCACCCTGCCAGGCCGAACTAAGCAGACACAGCCACAACCCTGTGTAGCGTGCGTAGCCTAGGATGGCACTCTATGCACACTACCATCTCCCAGTGTAGGCATCGCTTGGCCTTTTGCTCTGGCGCTCAGGCGGATTCTCAGACTAGGCCAGTGCTTTCCCCACAGGAAAGAAGAGGTGACAGGATCCCTGCACACCGCCCGTGAACTGAATAGGGAGCGAAGGGGGACTGTGCCCACTTCTTCCCCTTAAACCCCGTGCCTCTACCAAGCTTCCACATCATGGAGGAAGATGGCATCTGACACCACGTTATTTCAGGGAGCTGTTTCCGCGAGGTCAGCGTAGGCGCCTGGTGGCTAGCGCATGTCTGCCCCAGGGACAGGTGGCCAAGGAGCTGCTGTCTCCTTGGGCCCAGAGGCTCAGGACAGGCATGCTTTCGGCCCAGACTCCTTCCTAAGAGGGGAGCATGCGCCCTGCCCTACTCATCCTCTCCTGTCTCCTTAGCAACAAGGCTTTTGTCTCTCTGCACTGGGAGCGGGTGATACTTGTATTGCCAGCTCTCCTTTATCGCAACCGTTTCCAGACCAGAAGGCCAACGGCTCCTGCTCTTCTCCCCGGGCAGCGGGCTGCACCGTCCACTGACATGCTCCTGGGGAGTGCAGTGAAAATCATTTCCCTTTCCTTAAGGCTCTTTCCACAGGCGCCACCGCGCTTCTCTCTCAGGCAGAGGGGATGCCCAGGAATAGAGGATTTAGCTCCATGCGTGTTTATTACACCGTGCTGCGAAGACCAGCTCAGGCAACAGGAGCATCCCTCAGACTGGACTCTGATTTCCCAAAGAATGCTGTGCTTTTACTGAGGGGCAAAGAGGCTTTCTCTCTATGCGGGTTTCTCCCATAGTGTTGCGAATACTAGGCTAAAGCAAGCAACAAAAGCATTCCCCAGGACTGACTCTGATTTCCCAGCGACTGCGATGCTTTTGAAGAGGTTTTCAGCTTGGCGGGAAGCGCACTTCTCTGCTGCTTTCTCAGCCAGGCTTTGGGTGTTCGCTCTGTCGCATCAGGGAAGGAGAGTCGCGTGAGAGCTGGTGTCTCTTGGACCTGGCTTTCCCGGGCTCCGTGATGGCGCCCTGGGTTCACCCTGCCAGGCCGAACTAAGCAGACACAGTCACAACCCTGCAGCAGCGTGCGTGGCCTAAGATGGCACTCTATGCACACTACCATCTCCCGGTGTAGGCAACGCTTGGCCTTTGGCACTGGACCTCAGGCGGATTCGCGGACAAGGCCAGTGCCTTCCCCACAGGAGAGGAGAGGCGACAGGTTCCCTGAACACCGCCCGTTCACTGGAATGGGGAGCTTTGGGGGATTGTCCCCACTCCTTGCCCTGCAAACCCCCTGCAACCTAAAACGCTGTCACATATTGGAGGAAGATGGCATCTGACTGCCCGTTTCTCGAGGGAGCTGTTTCTGCGAGTTCCGGGTATGGCGCCTGGTAGCTAGCCCAAGTCTGCCCTATGGACAGATGGTGAAGGAGATGCTGTCCCCTTGGGACCAGAGGCACAGGACAGGCCTGCCTTCTGCCCACACTCCTTCCTCAGTGTGGAGCACGCGTCCCTGCCTTAATCGTCCCCTCATGTCTACTTAGGAACCAGGCTTTGTCTCTCCGCACAGAGGGCGGGTGACACTTGTCTTGCCACCGGCCTGCTCTTCCTGCCATGGCAGGCTACCCTGCTTCCCGTCCTTTTCCCGACCACAAGGCCAACGGCTCCTTCTCTTCTCTGGGGGCGGCGTGCTGCGCCTTCCCCAGACTTGCTCCTGGGGAGTGCAGTGACAGACGTGTGCAATCACGCTTCTCTCTCAGATCTCAAATACACAACATAACCCTACACCTAAAGGAGTTGGAGAAAGAACAACAAAGGAAGCCTAAACCCAGCAGGAGAAGAGGAATAATAAAGATCAGAGCAGAAATCAATGAAATAGAAACAAATAAACAAAAACCACAAAACAACAACAACAACAACAACAAAACAATAGAACAAATCAACGAAACTAGGAGCTGGTTCTTTGAAAGAATTAATAAGATTGATAAACCCCTTTCCAGACTTATCAAAAAGAAAAGAGAAAGAACCCAAATAAATAAAATCATGAATGCAAGAGGAGAGATCACAACCAACACCAAAGAAATACAAACAATTATAAGAACATACTATGAGCAACTCTACGCCAACAAATTCAGCAATCTGGAAGAAATGGATACATTCCTAGAGACATATAAACTACCACAACTGAACCAGGAAGAAATAGAAAACCTGAACAGACCCATAACCAGTACGGAGATTGAAACAGTCATCAAAAATCTCCAAACAAACAAAAGCCCCGGGCCAGATGGCTTCCCAGGGGAATTCTACCAAACATTTAAAGAAGAATTAATTCCTATTCTCATGATACTGTTCCAAAAAAATAGAAATGGAAGGAAAACTCCCAATCTCTTTTTTTTTCTGAGGCCAGCATCACCTTGATCCCAAAACCAGACAAGGATCCCATCAAAAAAGAGAACTACAGACCAATATCCTTGATGAACACAGATGCGAAAATTCTCACCAAAATACTAGCCAATAAGATTCAACAGTAAATTAAAAGGATTATTCACCACGACCAACTGGGATTTATTCCAGGGCTACAAGGCTGGTTCAACATCTGCAAATCAATCAATGTGATACAACACATCAATAAAAGAAAGAACAAGAACCATATGATACTCCCCATAGATGCTGAAAAAGCATTTGGCAAAGTGCAGTATCCCTTCCTGCTTAAAACTCTTCAAAGTGGGGCGCCTGGGTGGCTCAGTGGGTTAAGCCTCTACCTTCGGCTCAGGTCATGATCCCAGGGGCCTGGGATCGAGTCCTGCATTGGGCTTTCTGCTCAGCAGGGAGCCTGCTTCTCCTCATCTCTCTCTCTGTCTGTCTCTCTGCCTATTTGTGATCTCTCTCTCTGTCAAATAAATAAATAAAATCTTTAAAAAAAAACTCTTCAAAGTGTAGCGATAGAGGGCACATATTATCAATATTATCAAAGCCATCTATGAAAAACCCACTGCAAATATCATTCTCAATGGAAAAAAACTGAATACTTTTCCGCTGAGGTCAGGAACATGGCAGGGATGTCCGTTATCACCACTGCTATTCAACATTGTACTAGAAGTCCTAGCCTCAGCAATCAGACAACAAAAAGAAATTAAAGGCACCCAAATTTTGCCAAATTGGCAGAAGAGAAGTCAAACTATCCCTGTTTGCAGATGATATGATACTGTATGTGGAAAACTTAAAGGACTCCACTCCAAATCTGCTATAACTTGTATAGAAATTCTGTAAAGTGTCAGGATATAAATCAATGAACAGAAATTGGTTGCATTTTTTTTTATACCAACAAAACTGAAGAAATAGAAACTAAGGAGTGAATCCCATTTACAATTGCACCCAAAACCCTAAGATACCTAGGAATAAACCTAACAAAGAATCTATACTCAGAAAACTCTAAAGTACTCATGAAAGAAATTGAAGAAGACACAAAGAAATGGAAAAATGTTCCATGCTCCTGTATTGGAAGAACAAATATTGTGAAAATGTCTATGCTACCTAAAGCAATCTACACATTTAATGCAATCCCTATCAAAATCCCATCCATTTTTTTTTTCAAAGAAATGGGACAAATCATCCTTATATATATAAGGAACCAGAAAATACCTCGAATATCCAGAGGAATATTGAAAAAGAAAGCCAAAGTTGTTGGCATCACAATTCCAGACTTCAAGCTCTATTACAAAGTTGTCATCATCAAGATAGTAGGGAACTGTCCCCAAAACAGACATAGATCAATGGAACAGAATAGAGAGCCCAGAAATACACCCTCAACTCTATGGTCAACTAATCTTCAACAAAGCAGGAAGGAATGTCCTATGGAAAAAAGACAGCCTCTTCAACAAATGGTGTTGGGAAAATTGAACAGCCACATGCAGAAAAATGAAATTGGGCCGTTTCCTTACACCACACATGAAAATAGACTGGAAATGGATGAAGAAGCATAATGTGAGAAAGGAATCCATCAAAATCCTTGAGGAGAGAACAGGTAGCAACCTCTTTGACCTCAGCAGCAGCAACTTCTTCCTAGGAACATCGCCAAAGGCAAGGGAAGCAAGGGCAAGAATGAACTCCTGGGATTTCATCAGATCAAAAAGCTTTTGCACAGCAAAGGAAACAGTTAACAAAGCCAAAAGATGACTGTCAGAAGTTATCTGGGAGAAGATATTTGCAAATGACATACCAGATAAAGGGCCAGTATCTATCCAAAATCTATAAAGAGCTTATCAAACTCAACACCCTAAGAACAAATAATCGAATGAAAAAATGGGCAGAGGACATGAACAGACATTTCTGAAAAGAATACATCCAAATGGCCAACAGACACATGAAAAAATGCTCCACATCACTCGGCATCAGGGAAATACAAATCAAAACCAGAATGAGATACCACCTCACACCTTTCAGAATGGCTAAAATGAACAAGTCAGTCAATGACAGATGCTGGCGAGGATGTGGAGAAAGGGCAACCCTCCTACACTGTACGTGGGAATGCAAGCTGGTGCAACCACTCTGGAAAACAGCGTGGAGGTGCCTCAAAAAGCTGAAAATAGAACTACCCTATGACCCAGTGATCGTAGTACTGGATATATACCCTGAAGATACAAACGGGGCATTCTGAAGGGGCACATGCACCCAAATGTTTATAGCAGCAATGTCCACAATAGTTAAACTATGGAAAGAACCTAAATGTCCTTCAACGGATCAATCAATAAATAAGATATGGTATATATGTACAATGGGATACTGTGCAGCCATCAAAAGAAATGAAATCCTGCTATTTGTGATGACATGGATGGAACTAGAGGGTATTATGCTTGGCAAAATAAATCAATCTGAGAAAGACAACTATCATATGATCTCCCTGCTATGATGAAGTGGAGATGCAACACAGGAGCTTTCGGGCGTACGAAAAGAAAAATAAAAGAAGATAGGATTGGGAGGGAGACAAACCAACAAAGACTGAATCTCACAAAACAGACTGAGGGTTGCTGGGGGGAGGTGTGTTGGGAGAGGATGGTGGGGGTATGGACATTGGGGAGGGCAGGTGCTATGGTGAGTGATGGTGAGTGCTGTGAAATGTGTAAACCTGGTGATTCACAGACCTGTACCCCCAGGGATAAAAACACATTATATGTTTATAAAAAATTTTAAAAAATAATTTAAAAAGTCCATTAAAGAAAAAACACATATTGCAAGCCCAGAGCTAATCTCATATTCAATCAAAAAAGTTTGAAAGTTTTCCCCTTAAAGATCAGAAAAAAGACAAGTGTGTCCACTTTCACTACTCTCATTTGACATAGTACTGGATGTCCTAGCCAGAGAAACAAGGAACACAAAGAAATAAAAGACTCCAAAAACAAAAAAAAAAAAAAAGGAAGAAGTAAAATTTTCTTTTTTTGGATAACATGAACTTACATGTAAAAAAAATCCTAAAAACTTCACAGAAAATTTTGAATAAACAAATTTAATATAGCTGCCAAATACAAGATCAATATATAAAAGACAGGAATTTTGTTTTGTTTCGTTTTTTTAAAATAGTTTTTCATGTCATCCTTGCTCAGTGATCATGCTAATCTTCTCTGCATCATTCCAATTTTAGTATATGTGCTGCCAAAGTAAGCACAAGACAGGAGCATTTTAACACTGTAATGATGAACTATCTGAAAAAAATAAAGAGAACAATCTAATTCTCAATAGCATCAAAAATAATAAAATACTTCGGAAAAGATTTAACTAACAAGATGAAAGATCTGTACCCCATAAACTATGACATTGATAAAGAATTTGAAGGAGACATAAATGGAAAGATAGCTCATATTTATGAATGGTAAGAATTAACATTGTTAAAATGTCCATACTACCGAAAACCATCTGTAAATTCAATTCCTATCAAAAATCCAATGTTAGGGGCGCCTGGGTGGCTCAGTGGGTTAAGCCGCTGCCTTCGGCTCAGGTCATGATCCCAGGGTCCTGGGATCGAGAACTGCATCAGGCTCTCAGCTCAGCAGGAAGCTGCTAACTCTTCTCTCTCTGCCTGCCTCTCTGCCTGCTTGTCATCTCTCTCTGTCAAATAAATAAATAAAAAATATTTTTTAAAAATCCAATATTTTTTTTTACAGAAGTAAGTAAAGAATCCTAAAATTTATATGAGACCATAAAAGACAACAAATAATTAAAGCAGTTCTGAGAAAGAATGAAGAAGCGAAATTACACTTCTTGATTTGAAACTATACTACAAAGCCCTCGTGCTCAAAACAATAAAGTATACTGGCATAAAAACAGACCAATAAACAAGTTGAACAGAATTGAGAGTCCAGAAATAAATCCTTTGATACAGTCACCTAATATTTGACAGGGGCCAACATATATAATGGGTAGATAGTCTGTTCAATAAATGATATTTAAAACTGAATAGTCACATAAACCAGCATGAAACTGGAACCTTATATCACTCATAAATCTTAACTTGAAATAGATTAAAGACATAAATGTGATGCATGAAACTAAATTTCCTAAAGGAAAACATAGGAAAAATTCTCCTTGACATTGGTTTGCCAATAGTTTTTTGGATACCAGGCCAAAAACACAAGCAAAAGAAGCAAAAATAAATAAATGGTATTACATCAAACTAAAGTTTCTGCATTGCCAAAAAAAAAAGGGAATGAAAACACAATTCACAGAATGGAAGAAAATACTTACAAATCTTATATCTGAAAAGAGGTTAATAACCAACAGATACAAATAGAAAAATATATATAATTTAAAAAATAGCAAAAGGATCTCAATAGACGTTTTTTTCAAAAAAGTTATATAAATGACCAACAGGAGCATTAAAAAGTGCTCAACGTAGAAACTCAGGGCAAAGTCATTATGTTGTTGTTGTTGTTTACCTCTGAAAAACACAACAAGATATTACTACCTATTAGAATATATACTACCAAAAAATTAAAACTAACAAATTTTGTTAAATATTGTGGAAAATGGGGAACTTATGCACTGTGATAGGGATATAAATTTGTATGGAAAACAGTATGGAGATTATTCATATTATTGAAAGTAAAATTACCATATGATTCAGTAATCCCACCTCTAGGTATATATCTAAAGGAAACGCAGTCACTATTCAAAGACATATCTCCACTCTTATGTTCATTATAAAATTATTAACTCTAAGCAAGAGATGGAAATAACTTCAGTATCCATTAATGGATGAATGGATAAAATAAGTATGGTAAATATACACTATGGAATACTACTGAACCATGAAAAATTAAGAAATACTGCCATTTACAACAGCATGGATGGATCTTGAAGGTATTATACTGAGTGAAATATTTCAAAGATTTTATATATATTTTAATTTATGTATTATGATATCCCTTACATACAGAATCTGAAGAAAAAGCAAACTAATGGAAACTTAGAGTTGAGTTGACAAGAGGTGAACCGGGGGTGGAATAAGGTGGTCAAAGGGTACAAATTTGCAACCTCAATATGAAAAAGTTCTGGGGATCTAATGTACAGCATGATGATCATAGTTAATAATATATACATCCATTTTTATTGTGCTTCCCTTTATTAAACTTTGCATATATCACATTCTTACAAGTTGAAAGTTTATAGCAATCTTGTATAAAAGAGGTCTGCTGCCACCATTTTTCTAACAACATTTGTTCATTTTGTGTCTCTCTGTCACATGTTGGTAATTCTTGCAATATTTCAAGTTTTTTCATTATTATTGTATTTGTTATGGTGATCTGTGATCAGTAATTATGACCCACTGAAAACTCAGAACTCGTTTACTTAAGGTATATACATTGTTTTTCCTTAAAGGCATAATGCTTTTGAACAGTACAGTATAGTGTTTATTTTTTATATGCACTGGGAAACATAATTTTTTATTTGCACTGCGAAACCAAAAAAAATAATAATAATTTGACTTAGTTTATGGAGATAATCACGTTATTGAGGCGGTCTGGAACAAAACCCACAAGACCTCTGAAGTTCATCTCTACTGTACTATATACATAAAAGTTGCAAAGAGAGTAGTTCTTAAAATCCCTTACCATACATGCATAAAAAACAGTGGCAACTATATGAGATAGTAGATGTATTCACATTTTTATGTAGATTATATTGCAATACAGATGTATGCCAATTTATCAAATTGTACAAAATTTACACAATGTTAAAAGTTTGCAATGTTATAAGAAATCATTTCTTATATTTACAAATTATAATGTGTCGATTATTTTTCAATAAAGATAACAAAAGCTTTTTGTAGAATTAATCTATTTTTCAAAAAAGGAAGTAAGGAAGTAGAAACTGCAACTAACTCTGAAATAATAGAATATAAAATCCATTTTAGTTATCGACACTGTGACAAAAACTATTACTTAGTTTACAATGAAGGAGTACTTAGGAAGCATGAAGGATGGTCTATAAATAAGGCTGAAAGAGCTCAGTTTTAAGGTTTAAATTTAAAATCTTCTTTTGAAATACTAAACTGACCACCCATTTTTCCAAACATAAATGTCTTAACTGCATGAATTTATTTCATACAACTCTAAAGTCTAGTTTCATAAGAAAGCAGCATGCAAATTTTGAATGAGACAGACTTGCTTAAGTTTCTTTATGTTCAACAGTAAAGGATACTTCCCTCAAAAGAAGAAAAATCAGCATATTTATTATGATAATTATTATTCATAATGAGATTCATATTGAATTAGGAAATATATATCCTCAGAGAGGGTAAAGTAAAATGAAATTTATTTTGGTAAATGTGTCTATGAATAGTCAATACAATGCCTCAATATAAATGAATATTATCATTTTGAACAATTTAATTTCTACTATTAGAATTATTATAAGTATAAAAATAGCTATCATTTTCGCATGGAATATGAGACTCTCATGCTCCATGCTTCATTACATCCACACAACAACTCTGCATAATAAGTATTATCATCACCATTTCATGGGTGAAAAAACTGAGGCTAACACATTTAGATAACTGGTTTATGATTACATGGCTAGTAAAGATGCATCACACTAATTTAGGCTTTATGATTTCAGAATTGTACTCTTTCCACTGCACATTCTATTCCTCTGTAAATACTTGGCTTGTTTTCATTTAGTTCTTTAATTTTATTCATGTGGTGATGGCTTAAAGCTTCATTTAAAGGTAGCTTAAAAAATTCATTTAACCAAAAGCTCCCAAGAATTAAAAATGTCATGGATATCATTAGTTAATGGGTAACTATATATTTTCCACGCGAATGAGATAACAATCAGAGTATTTTTCTAAGTTTTAGTCTCTGAGTGTTCCAAAGGACTTTGTTAAAATAGAAATATTTAGACAAAGGTGATCAAAAGTCTAGATCAGGTCACCTTAAGATAAATATTAGGAAACTGAGGAAACAAATGGAGATTTGAACACTTAGCTATGATATAATGAACGGTTTAAAGTATTTAGTAGAGCATAGAAAAGCCTTTAAAGCCTGGTCTTAGCCTAGCATTGCAGCTTCTGGGATATCTGTCTATCTATCATCTATCTAGCTAGCTAGCTAGCTCCATGCGGGTATCTTCCACCGAGCTGCGGAGACTAGCTCAGGCAAGCAACAGCAGCATCCCCAAACCCAACTCTGATTTCCCAAGGAACGCTGTGCTTTCCCAGGAGAGATGCACAGGCAAAGAGGCCTTCGATGTATGCGGGTTTCCACCACCGCGAGACTGGGCTCAGGCAAGCAGCAGCAGCCCGCAGAACATTTCTCAGCGAATGCTGTGCTTTCGCAGAGGCTTTGGCTGGGAGCCAACAGCACTTCGCTGCCGCTTCCTCAGCAAGGCTTCAGTAGCGTCAGGGAAGAAGAGCTGCGGGAGAGCTGGTGCCTCTTGGGCCTTGCTTTCCCGGGCTCCATGTTCGCGTCCTGGGTTCACCCTGCCAGGCCGAACTAAGCAGACATAGCCACAACCCTGCAGTAGCGTGTGTAGCCTAGGATGGCACTCTATGCACACTACCATCTCCCAGTGTAGGCATCGCTTGGCCTTTTACTCTGGCGCTCAGGCGGATTCTCAGACTAGGCCAGTGCTTTCCCCACAGGAAAGGAGAGGTGACAGGATCCCTGCACACCGCCCGTGAACTGAATAGGGAGCTTTGGGGGACTGTCCCCACTCCTTCCCCTTAAACTCCATGCCTCCCCCAAGCTTCCACATCCTGGAGGAAGATGGCATCTGACTCCCCGTTATTTCAGGGAGCTGTTTCCGCGAGGTAAGCGTAGGCGCCTGGTGGCTAGCGCATGTCTGCCCCAGGGACAGGTGGCCAAGGAGCTGCTGTCTCTTTGGGCCCAGAGACTCAGGACAGGCATGTTTAAGAGTGGAGCACGAGGCCTGCCCTACTCATCCCCTCCTGTCTCCTTAGCAGCCAGGCTTCTGTCTCTCTGCACAGGGAGCGGGTGATACTTGTATTGCCGGCTCTCCTGCTTCGCAACCGTTTCCAGACCAGAAGGCCAACGGCTCCTGCTCACCTTCCCCCCCACCCCCGGCAGCGAGCTGCACCTTCCACAGACATGCTCCTGGGGACCGCAGTGAAAACGTGTCCCTTTTTTTAAGGCTCTTTTCAAAAGCGCCACAGCGCTTCTCTCTCAGGCAGAGGAGATGCCCAGGCATAGAGGATTTCGCTCCATGCGGGTTTTTTACACCGTGCTGAGGGGACTAGCTCAGGCAAACAGGAGCATCCCTCATACCGGACTCTGATTTCCCAAAGAATGCTGTGATTTCCCAGAGGGGATGCCAGGGCAAAGAGGCTTTCGCTCTATGCGGGTTTCTCCCATTGTGCTGCCAATACTAGGCTAAGGCAAGCAGCAACAGCAGCCCTCAGAACCGACTCTGATTTCCCAGCGACTGCTATGCTTTCGCAGATGTTTTCAGCTTGGCACGAACCGCACTTCGCTGCTGCTTCCTCAGAAAGGCTTTGGGTGTTCACTCTGCGCGACAGGGAAGAAGAGCCGCGGGACTTGCTATCCTGGTCTCCGAGTTTACGCCGTGGATTCACCTTGCTATTCAGAACTAAGCAGACACAGTCACAACCCTGCAGCAGCGTGCTTGGCCTAGCATGGCACTCTCTGCCTATTACCATCTCCTGGGCTAGGTTAGGCTTTCCTTTTTGCTCCGGCTCTCAGGCAGACTCGGCGTCCAGGCCAGTGCCTTCACCACAGGAGAGAGGAGGAGACAGGATCCCTGCACACGGCCCGTGCACAGATTAGGGAGATTTGGGGGACTGTGCCCACTCCTTCCCCTTAAACCCCGTCCCTCCTCCAAGCTTCCACATCCTGGAGGAAGATGGCATCTGACTGCCCGTAATTTTGGGAGCTGTTTCTGCGAGTTCAGCGTAGGCAACTGGTGGCTAGCGCAAGTCTGCCCAAGAGACAGGTGGCCAAGGAGCTGCTGTCTCCTTGGGCCGAGAGGCTCAGGACAGGCATGCTTACTGCCCAGACTCCTTCCTAAGAGTGGAGCACGCGCCTCTGCCCTAGTCGTCCCCTCATGTCTCCTTAGCAGCCAGACTTCTATCTCACCGCACAGGGAGCGGGTGACTCTTGTCTTGCCACCGGCCTGCTGTTCGTGGCAGGGCAGGCTATCCTGCTTCCTGAGCGTTTCCCGACCGTAAGGCCAACGGCTCCTTCTCTTCTCCGGGTGCGGTGTGCTGCGCCTTCCCCACCCTTGGCTTCTCTCTCAGGCAGAGAGGATGCTAGGCCAAAGAGTATTTCGCTCCATGCGCGTATCTTCCACCGAGCTGCGGAGACTAGCTCAGCCAAGCAGCCGCAGCAGCCCCAAAACCAACTCTGATTTCCCAAGGAACGCTGTGCTTTCCCAGGGGAGTTGCCCAGGCAAAGAGGCTTTCGCTGTATGCGGGTTTCTCCCACCGCGAGACTGGGCTCAGGCAAGCAGCAGCAGCCCGCAGAACATTTCTCAGCGAATGCTGTGCTTTCCCAGAGGCTTTGGCTTGGAGCAAAGTGCACTTTGCTGCTGCTTCCTCAGCAAGGCTTCAGTCGCGACAGGGAAGAAGAGCTGCGGGAGGTGTTCGCTCTGTCGCATCAGGGAAGGAGAGTCGCGGGAGTGCTGGTATCTCTTGGACCTTGCTTTCCCGAGCTCCATGTTGGCGCCCTGGGTTCACCCTGCCAGGCCGAACTAAGCAGACACAGCCACAACCCTGTGTAGCGTGCGTAGCCTAGGATGGCACTCTATGCACACTACCATCTCCCAGTGTAGGCATCGCTTGGCCTTTTGCTCTGGCGCTCAGGCGGATTCTCAGACTAGGCCAGTGCTTTCCCCACAGGAAAGAAGAGGTGACAGGATCCCTGCACACCGCCCGTGAACTGAATAGGGAGCGAAGGGGGACTGTGCCCACTTCTTCCCCTTAAACCCCGTGCCTCTACCAAGCTTCCACATCATGGAGGAAGATGGCATCTGACACCACGTTATTTCAGGGAGCTGTTTCCGCGAGGTCAGCGTAGGCGCCTGGTGGCTAGCGCATGTTTGCCCCAGGGACAGGTGGCCAAGGAGCTGCTGTCTCCTTGGGCCCAGAGGCTCAGGACAGGCATGCTTTCGGCCCAGACTCCTTCCTAAGAGGGGAGCATGCGCCCTGCCCTACTCATCCTCTCCTGTCTCCTTAGCAACAAGGCTTTTGTCTCTCTGCACTGGGAGCGGGTGATACTTGTATTGCCAGCTCTCCTTTATCGCAACCGTTTCCAGACCAGAAGGCCAACGGCTCCTGCTCTTCTCCCCGGGCAGCGGGCTGCACCGTCCACTGACATGCTCCTGGGGAGTGCAGTGAAAATCATTTCCCTTTCCTTAAGGCTCTTTCCACAGGCGCCACCGCGCTTCTCTCTCAGGCAGAGGGGATGCCCAGGAATAGAGGATTTAGCTCCATGCGTGTTTATTACACCGTGCTGCGAAGACCAGCTCAGGCAACAGGAGCATCCCTCAGACTGGACTCTGATTTCCCAAAGAATGCTGTGCTTTTACTGAGGGGCAAAGAGGCTTTCTCTCTATGCGGGTTTCTCCCATAGTGTTGCGAATACTAGGCTAAAGCAAGCAACAAAAGCATTCCCCAGGACTGACTCTGATTTCCCAGCGACTGCGATGCTTTTGAAGAGGTTTTCAGCTTGGCGGGAAGCGCACTTCTCTGCTGCTTTCTCAGCCAGGCTTTGGGTGTTCGCTCTGTCGCATCAGGGAAGGAGAGTCGCGTGAGAGCTGGTGTCTCTTGGACCTTGCTTTCCCGGGCTCCGTGATGGCGCCCTGGGTTCACCCTGCCAGGCCGAACTAAGCAGACACAGTCACAACCCTGCAGCAGCGTGCGTGGCCTAAGATGGCACTCTATGCACACTACCATCTCCCGGTGTAGGCAACGCTTGGCCTTTGGCACTGGACCTCAGGCGGATTCGCGGACAAGGCCAGTGCCTTCCCCACAGGAGAGGAGAGGCGACAGGTTCCCTGAACACCGCCCGTTCACTGGAATGGGGAGCTTTGGGGGATTGTCCCCACTCCTTGCCCTGCAAACCCCCTGCAACCTAAAACGCTGTCACATGTTGGAGGAAGATGGCATCTGACTGCCCGTTTCTCGAGGGAGCTGTTTCTGCGAGTTCCGGGTATGGCGCCTGGTAGCTAGCCCAAGTCTGCCCTATGGACAGATGGTGAAGGAGATGCTGTCCCCTTGGGACCAGAGGCACAGGACAGGCCTGCCTTCTGCCCACACTCCTTCCTCAGTGTGGAGCACGCGTCCCTGCCTTAATCGTCCCCTCATGTCTCCTTAGGAACCAGGCTTTGTCTCTCCGCACAGAGGGCGGGTGACACTTGTCTTGCCACCGGCCTGCTCTTCCTGCCATGGCAGGCTACCCTGCTTCCCGTCCTTTTCCCGACCACAAGGCCAACGGCTCCTTCTCTTCTCTGGGGGCGGCGTGCTGCGCCTTCCCCAGACTTGCTCCTGGGGAGTGCAGTGACAGACGTGTGCAATCACGCTTCTCTCTCAGATCTCAAATACACAACATAACCCTACACCTAAAGGAGTTGGAGAAAGAACAACAAAGGAAGCCTAAACCCAGCAGGAGAAGAGGAATAATAAAGATCAGAGCAGAAATCAATGAAATAGAAACAAATAAACAAAAACCACAAAACAACAACAACAACAACAACAAAACAATAGAACAAATCAACGAAACTAGGAGCTGGTTCTTTGAAAGAATTAATAAGATTGATAAACCCCTTTCCAGACTTATCAAAAAGAAAAGAGAAAGAACCCAAATAAATAAAATCATGAATGCAAGAGGAGAGATCACAACCAACACCAAAGAAATACAAACAATTATAAGAACATACTATGAGCAACTCTACGCCAACAAATTCAGCAATCTGGAAGAAATGGATACATTCCTAGAGACATATAAACTACCACAACTGAACCAGGAAGAAATAGAAAACCTGAACAGACCCATAACCAGTACGGAGATTGAAACAGTCATCAAAAATCTCCAAACAAACAAAAGCCCCGGGCCAGATGGCTTCCCAGGGGAATTCTACCAAACATTTAAAGAAGAATTAATTCCTATTCTCATGATACTGTTCCAAAAAAATAGAAATGGAAGGAAAACTCCCAATCTCTTTTTTTTTCTGAGGCCAGCATCACCTTGATCCCAAAACCAGACAAGGATCCCATCAAAAAAGAGAACTACAGACCAATATCCTTGATGAACACAGATGCGAAAATTCTCACCAAAATACTAGCCAATAAGATTCAACAGTACATTAAAAGGATTATTCACCACGACCAACTGGGATTTATTCCAGGGCTACAAGGCTGGTTCAACATCTGCAAATCAATCAATGTGATACAACACATCAATAAAAGAAAGAACAAGAACCATATGATACTCCCCATAGATGCTGAAAAAGCATTTGGCAAAGTGCAGTATCCCTTCCTGCTTAAAACTCTTCAAAGTGGGGCGCCTGGGTGGCTCAGTGGGTTAAGCCTCTACCTTCGGCTCAGGTCATGATCCCAGGGGCCTGGGATCGAGTCCTGCATTGGGCTTTCTGCTCAGCAGGGAGCCTGCTTCTCCTCATCTCTCTCTCTGTCTGTCTCTCTGCCTATTTGTGATCTCTCTCTCTGTCAAATAAATAAATAAAATCTTTAAAAAAAAACTCTTCAAAGTGTAGCGATAGAGGGCACATATTATCAATATTATCAAAGCCATCTATGAAAAACCCACTGCAAATATCATTCTCAATGGAAAAAAACTGAATACTTTTCCGCTGAGGTCAGGAACATGGCAGGGATGTCCGTTATCACCACTGCTATTCAACATTGTACTAGAAGTCCTAGCCTCAGCAATCAGACAACAAAAAGAAATTAAAGGCACCCAAATTTTGCCAAATTGGCAGAAGAGAAGTCAAACTATCCCTGTTTGCAGATGATATGATACTGTATGTGGAAAACTTAAAGGACTCCACTCCAAATCTGCTATAACTTGTATAGAAATTCTGTAAAGTGTCAGGATATAAATCAATGAACAGAAATTGGTTGCATTTTTTTTTATACCAACAAAACTGAAGAAATAGAAACTAAGGAGTGAATCCCATTTACAATTGCACCCAAAACCCTAAGATACCTAGGAATAAACCTAACAAAGAATCTATACTCAGAAAACTCTAAAGTACTCATGAAAGAAATTGAAGAAGACACAAAGAAATGGAAAAATGTTCCATGCTCCTGTATTGGAAGAACAAATATTGTGAAAATGTCTATGCTACCTAAAGCAATCTACACATTTAATGCAATCCCTATCAAAATCCCATCCATTTTTTTTTCAAAGAAATGGGACAAATCATCCTTATATATATAAGGAACCAGAAAATACCTCGAATATCCAGAGGAATATTGAAAAAGAAAGCCAAAGTTGTTGGCATCACAATTCCAGACTTCAAGCTCTATTACAAAGTTGTCATCATCAAGATAGTAGGGAACTGTCCCCAAAACAGACATAGATCAATGGAACAGAATAGAGAGCCCAGAAATACACCCTCAACTCTATGGTCAACTAATCTTCAACAAAGCAGGAAGGAATGTCCTATGGAAAAAAGACAGCCTCTTCAACAAATGGTGTTGGGAAAATTGAACAGCCACATGCAGAAAAATGAAATTGGGCCGTTTCCTTACACCACACATGAAAATAGACTGGAAATGGATGAAGAAGCATAATGTGAGAAAGGAATCCATCAAAATCCTTGAGGAGAGAACAGGTAGCAACCTCTTTGACCTCAGCAGCAGCAACTTCTTCCTAGGAACATCGCCAAAGGCAAGGGAAGCAAGGGCAAGAATGAACTCCTGGGATTTCATCAGATCAAAAAGCTTTTGCACAGCAAAGGAAACAGTTAACAAAGCCAAAAGATGACTGTCAGAAGTTATCTGGGAGAAGATATTTGCAAATGACATACCAGATAAAGGGCCAGTATCTATCCAAAATCTATAAAGAGCTTATCAAACTCAACACCCTAAGAACAAATAATCGAATGTAAAAATGGGCAGAGGACATGAACAGACATTTCTGAAAAGAATACATCCAAATGGCCAACAGACACATGAAAAAATGCTCCACATCACTCGGCATCAGGGAAATACAAATCAAAACCAGAATGAGATACCACCTCACACCTTTCAGAATGGCTAAAATGAACAAGTCAGTCAATGACAGATGCTGGCGAGGATGTGGAGAAAGGGCAACCCTCCTACACTGTACGTGGGAATGCAAGCTGGTGCAACCACTCTGGAAAACAGCGTGGAGGTGCCTCAAAAAGCTGAAAATAGAACTACCCTATGACCCAGTGATCGTAGTACTGGATATATACCCTGAAGATACAAACGGGGCATTCTGAAGGGGCACATGCACCCAAATGTTTATAGCAGCAATGTCCACAATAGTTAAACTATGGAAAGAACCTAAATGTCCTTCAACGGATCAATCAATAAATAAGATATGGTATATATGTACAATGGGATACTGTGCAGCCATCAAAAGAAATGAAATCCTGCTATTTGTGATGACATGGATGGAACTAGAGGGTATTATGCTTGGCAAAATAAATCAATCTGAGAAAGACAACTATCATATGATCTCCCTGCTATGATGAAGTGGAGATGCAACACAGGAGCTTTCGGGCGTACGAAAAGAAAAATAAAAGAAGATAGGATTGGGAGGGAGACAAACCAACAAAGACTGAATCTCACAAAACAGACTGAGGGTTGCTGGGGGGAGGTGTGTTGGGAGAGGATGGTGGGGGTATGGACATTGGGGAGGGCAGGTGCTATGGTGAGTGATGGTGAGTGCTGTGAAATGTGTAAACCTGGTGATTCACAGACCTGTACCCCCAGGGATAAAAACACATTATATGTTTATAAAAAATTTTAAAAAATAATTTAAAAAGTCCATTAAAGAAAAAACACATATTGCAAGCCCAGAGCTAATCTCATATTCAATCAAAAAAGTTTGAAAGTTTTCCCCTTAAAGATCAGAAAAAAGACAAGTGTGTCCACTTTCACTACTCTCATTTGACATAGTACTGGATGTCCTAGCCAGAGAAACAAGGAACACAAAGAAATAAAAGACTCCAAAAACAAAAAAAAAAAAAAAGGAAGAAGTAAAATTTTCTTTTTTTGGATAACATGAACTTACATGTAAAAAAAATCCTAAAAACTTCACAGAAAATTTTGAATAAACAAATTTAATATAGCTGCCAAATACAAGATCAATATATAAAAGACAGGAATTTTGTTTTGTTTCGTTTTTTTAAAATAGTTTTTCATGTCATCCTTGCTCAGTGATCATGCTAATCTTCTCTGCATCATTCCAATTTTAGTATATGTGCTGCCAAAGTAAGCACAAGACAGGAGCATTTTAACACTGTAATGATGAACTATCTGAAAAAAATAAAGAGAACAATCTAATTCTCAATAGCATCAAAAATAATAAAATACTTCGGAAAAGATTTAACTAACAAGATGAAAGATCTGTACCCCATAAACTATGACATTGATAAAGAATTTGAAGGAGACATAAATGGAAAGATAGCTCATATTTATGAATGGTAAGAATTAACATTGTTAAAATGTCCATACTACCGAAAACCATCTGTAAATTCAATTCCTATCAAAAATCCAATGTTAGGGGCGCCTGGGTGGCTCAGTGGGTTAAGCCGCTGCCTTCGGCTCAGGTCATGATCCCAGGGTCCTGGGATCGAGAACTGCATCAGGCTCTCAGCTCAGCAGGAAGCTGCTAACTCTTCTCTCTCTGCCTGCCTCTCTGCCTGCTTGTCATCTCTCTCTGTCAAATAAATAAATAAAAAATATTTTTAAAAAATCCAATATTTTTTTTTACAGAAGTAAGTAAAGAATCCTAAAATTTATATGAGACCATAAAAGACAACAAATAATTAAAGCAGTTCTGAGAAAGAATGAAGAAGCGAAATTACACTTCTTGATTTGAAACTATACTACAAAGCCCTCGTGCTCAAAACAATAAAGTATACTGGCATAAAAACAGACCAATAAACAAGTTGAACAGAATTGAGAGTCCAGAAATAAATCCTTTGATACAGTCACCTAATATTTGACAGGGGCCAACATATATAATGGGTAGATAGTCTGTTCAATAAATGATATTTAAAACTGAATAGTCACATAAACCAGCATGAAACTGGAACCTTATATCACTCATAAATCTTAACTTGAAATAGATTAAAGACATAAATGTGATGCATGAAACTAAATTTCCTAAAGGAAAACATAGGAAAAATTCTCCTTGACATTGGTTTGCCAATAGTTTTTTGGATACCAGGCCAAAAACACAAGCAAAAGAAGCAAAAATAAATAAATGGTATTACATCAAACTAAAGTTTCTGCATTGCCAAAAAAAAAAGGGAATGAAAACACAATTCACAGAATGGAAGAAAATACTTACAAATCTTATATCTGAAAAGAGGTTAATAACCAACAGATACAAATAGAAAAATATATATAATTTAAAAAATAGCAAAAGGATCTCAATAGACGTTTTTTTCAAAAAAGTTATATAAATGACCAACAGGAGCATTAAAAAGTGCTCAACGTAGAAACTCAGGGCAAAGTCATTATGTTGTTGTTGTTGTTTACCTCTGAAAAACACAACAAGATATTACTACCTATTAGAATATATACTAGCAAAAAATTAAAACTAACAAATTTTGTTAAATATTGTGGAAAATGGGGAACTTATGCACTGTGATAGGGATATAAATTTGTATGGAAAACAGTATGGAGATTATTCATATTATTGAAAGTAAAATTACCATATGATTCAGTAATCCCACCTCTAGGTATATATCTAAAGGAAACGAAGTCACTATTCGAAGACATATCTCCACTCTTATGTTCATTATAAAATTATTAACTCTAAGCAAGAGATGGAAATAACTTCAGTATCCATTAATGGATGAATGGATAAAATAAGTATGGTAAATATACACTATGGAATACTACTGAACCATGAAAAATTAAGAAATACTGCCATTTACAACAGCATGGATGGATCTTGAAGGTATTATACTGAGTGAAATATTTCAAAGATTTTATATATATTTTAATTTATGTATTATGATATCCCTTACATACAGAATCTGAAGAAAAAGCAAACTAATGGAAACTTAGAGTTGAGTTGACAAGAGGTGAACCGGGGGTGGAATAAGGTGGTCAAAGGGTACAAATTTGCAACCTCAATATGAAAAAGTTCTGGGGATCTAATGTACAGCATGATGATCATAGTTAATAATATATACATCCATTTTTATTGTGCTTCCCTTTATTAAACTTTGCATATATCACATTCTTACAAGTTGAAAGTTTATAGCAATCTTGTATAAAAGAGGTCTGCTGCCACCATTTTTCTAACAACATTTGTTCATTTTGTGTCTCTCTGTCACATGTTGGTAATTCTTGCAATATTTCAAGTTTTTTCATTATTATTGTATTTGTTATGGTGATCTGTGATCAGTAATTATGACCCACTGAAAACTCAGAACTAGTTTACTTAAGGTATATACATTGTTTTTCCTTAAAGGCATAATGCTTTTGAACAGTACAGTATAGTGTTTATTTTTTATATGCACTGGGAAACATAATTTTTTATTTGCACTGCGAAACCAAAAAAAATAATAATAATTTGACTTAGTTTATGGAGATAATCACGTTATTGAGGCGGTCTGGAACAAAACCCACAAGACCTCTGAAGTTCATCTCTACTGTACTATATACATAAAAGTTGCAAAGAGAGTAGTTCTTAAAATCCCTTACCATACATGCATAAAAAACAGTGGCAACTATATGAGATAGTAGATGTATTCACATTTTTATGTAGATTATATTGCAATACAGATGTATGCCAATTTATCAAATTGTACAAAATTTACACAATGTTAAAAGTTTGCAATGTTATAAGAAATCATTTCTTATATTTACAAATTATAATGTGTCGATTATTTTTCAATAAAGATAACAAAAGCTTTTTGTAGAATTAATCTATTTTTCAAAAAAGGAAGTAAGGAAGTAGAAACTGCAACTAACTCTGAAATAATAGAATATAAAATCCATTTTAGTTATCGACACTGTGACAAAAACTATTACTTAGTTTACAATGAAGGAGTACTTAGGAAGCATGAAGGATGGTCTATAAATAAGGCTGAAAGAGCTCAGTTTTAAGGTTTAAATTTAAAATCTTCTTTTGAAATACTAAACTGACCACCCATTTTTCCAAACATAAATGTCTTAACTGCATGAATTTATTTCATACAACTCTAAAGTCTAGTTTCATAAGAAAGCAGCATGCAAATTTTGAATAAGACAGACTTGCTTAAGTTTCTTTATGTTCAACAGTAAAGGATACGTCCCTCAAAAGAAGAAAAATCAGCATATTTATTATGATAATTATTATTCATAATGAGATTCATATTGAATTAGGAAATATATATCCTCAGAGAAGGTAAAGTAAAATGAAATTTATTTTGGTAAATGTGTCTATGAATAGTCAATACAATGCCTCAATATAAATGAATATTATCATTTTGAACAATTTAATTTCTACTATTAGAATTATTATAAGTATAAAAATAGCTATCATTTTCGCATGGAATATGAGACTCTCATGCTCCATGCTTCATTACATCCACACAACAACTCTGCATAATAAGTATTATCATCACCATTTCATGGGTGAAAAAACTGAGGCTAACACATTTAGATAACTGGTTTATGATTACATGGCTAGTAAAGATGCATCACACTAATTTAGGGTTTATGATTTCAGAATTGTACTCTTTCCACTGCACATTCTATTCCTCTGTAAATACTTGGCTTGTTTTCATTTAGTTCTTTAATTTTATTCATGTGGTGATGGCTTAAAGCTTCATTTAAAGGTAGCTTAAAAAATTCATTTAACCAAAAGCTCCCAAGAATTAAAAATGTCATGGATATCATTAGTTAATGGGTAACTATATATTTTCCACGCGAATGAGATAACAATCAGAGTATTTTTCTAAGTTTTAGTCTCTGAGTGTTCCAAAGGACTTTGTTAAAATAGAAATATTTAGACAAAGGTGATCAAAAGTCTAGATCAGGTCACCTTAAGATAAATATTAGGAAACTGAGGAAACAAATGGAGATTTGAACACTTAGCTATGATATAATGAACGGTTTAAAGTATTTAGTAGAGCATAGAAAAGCCTTTAAAGCCTGGTCTTAGCCTAGCATTGCAGCTTCTGGGATATCTGTCTATCTATCATCTATCTAGCTAGCTAGCTAGCTCCATGCGGGTATCTTCCACCGAGCTGCGGAGACTAGCTCAGGCAAGCAACAGCAGCATCCCCAAACCCAACTCTGATTTCCCAAGGAACGCTGTGCTTTCCCAGGAGAGATGCACAGGCAAAGAGGCCTTCGATGTATGCGGGTTTCCACCACCGCGAGACTGGGCTCAGGCAAGCAGCAGCAGCCCGCAGAACATTTCTCAGCGAATGCTGTGCTTTCGCAGAGGCTTTGGCTGGGAGCCAACAGCACTTCGCTGCTGCTTCCTCAGCAAGGCTTCAGTAGCGTCAGGGAAGAAGAGCTGCGGGAGAGCTGGTGCCTCTTGGGCCTTGCTTTCCCGGGCTCCATGTTCGCGTCCTGGGTTCACCCTGCCAGGCCGAACTAAGCAGACATAGCCACAACCCTGCAGTAGCGTGTGTAGCCTAGGATGGCACTCTATGCACACTACCATCTCCCAGTGTAGGCATCGCTTGGCCTTTTACTCTGGCGCTCAGGCGGATTCTCAGACTAGGCCAGTGCTTTCCCCACAGGAAAGGAGAGGTGACAGGATCCCTGCACACCGCCCGTGAACTGAATAGGGAGCTTTGGGGGACTGTCCCCACTCCTTCCCCTTAAACTCCATGCCTCCCCCAAGCTTCCACATCCTGGAGGAAGATGGCATCTGACTCCCCGTTATTTCAGGGAGCTGTTTCCGCGAGGTAAGCGTAGGCGCCTGGTGGCTAGCGCATGTCTGCCCCAGGGACAGGTGGCCAAGGAGCTGCTGTCTCTTTGGGCCCAGAGACTCAGGACAGGCATGTTTAAGAGTGGAGCACGAGGCCTGCCCTACTCATCCCCTCCTGTCTCCTTAGCAGCCAGGCTTCTGTCTCTCTGCACAGGGAGCGGGTGATACTTGTATTGCCGGCTCTCCTGCTTCGCAACCGTTTCCAGACCAGAAGGCCAACGGCTCCTGCTCACCTTCCCCCCCACCCCCGGCAGCGAGCTGCACCTTCCACAGACATGCTCCTGGGGACCGCAGTGAAAACGTGTCCCTTTTTTTAAGGCTCTTTTCAAAAGCGCCACAGCGCTTCTCTCTCAGGCAGAGGAGATGCCCAGGCATAGAGGATTTCGCTCCATGCGGGTTTTTTACACCGTGCTGAGGGGACTAGCTCAGGCAAACAGGAGCATCCCTCATACCGGACTCTGATTTCCCAAAGAATGCTGTGATTTCCCAGAGGGG
Organism: Mustela lutreola; assembly: GCF_030435805.1. Taxonomy (NCBI): domain Eukaryota; kingdom Metazoa; phylum Chordata; class Mammalia; order Carnivora; family Mustelidae; genus Mustela; species Mustela lutreola. The sequence goes on from NC_081291.1 coordinate 62,316,025, forward strand.
ATGCCAGGGCAAAGAGGCTTTCGCTCTATGCGGGTTTCTCCCATTGTGCTGCCAATACTAGGCTAAGGCAAGCAGCAACAGCAGCCCTCAGAACCGACTCTGATTTCCCAGCGACTGCTATGCTTTCGCAGATGTTTTCAGCTTGGCACGAACCGCACTTCGCTGCTGCTTCCTCAGAAAGGCTTTGGGTGTTCACTCTGCGCGACAGGGAAGAAGAGCCGCGGGACTTGCTATCCTGGTCTCCGAGTTTACGCCGTGGATTCACCTTGCTATTCAGAACTAAGCAGACACAGTCACAACCCTGCAGCAGCGTGCTTGGCCTAGCATGGCACTCTCTGCCTATTACCATCTCCTGGGCTAGGTTAGGCTTTCCTTTTTGCTCCGGCTCTCAGGCAGACTCGGCGTCCAGGCCAGTGCCTTCACCACAGGAGAGAGGAGGAGACAGGATCCCTGCACACGGCCCGTGCACAGATTAGGGAGATTTGGGGGACTGTGCCCACTCCTTCCCCTTAAACCCCGTCCCTCCTCCAAGCTTCCACATCCTGGAGGAAGATGGCATCTGACTGCCCGTAATTTTGGGAGCTGTTTCTGCGAGTTCAGCGTAGGCAACTGGTGGCTAGCGCAAGTCTGCCCAAGAGACAGGTGGCCAAGGAGCTGCTGTCTCCTTGGGCCGAGAGGCTCAGGACAGGCATGCTTACTGCCCAGACTCCTTCCTAAGAGTGGAGCACGCGCCTCTGCCCTAGTCGTCCCCTCATGTCTCCTTAGCAGCCAGACTTCTATCTCACCGCACAGGGAGCGGGTGACTCTTGTCTTGCCACCGGCCTGCTGTTCGTGGCAGGGCAGGCTATCCTGCTTCCTGAGCGTTTCCCGACCGTAAGGCCAACGGCTCCTTCTCTTCTCCGGGTGCGGTGTGCTGCGCCTTCCCCACCCTTGGCTTCTCTCTCAGGCAGAGAGGATGCTAGGCCAAAGAGTATTTCGCTCCATGCGCGTATCTTCCACCGAGCTGCGGAGACTAGCTCAGCCAAGCAGCCGCAGCAGCCCCAAAACCAACTCTGATTTCCCAAGGAACGCTGTGCTTTCCCAGGGGAGTTGCCCAGGCAAAGAGGCTTTCGCTGTATGCGGGTTTCTCCCACCGCGAGACTGGGCTCAGGCAAGCAGCAGCAGCCCGCAGAACATTTCTCAGCGAATGCTGTGCTTTCCCAGAGGCTTTGGCTTGGAGCAAAGTGCACTTTGCTGCTGCTTCCTCAGCAAGGCTTCAGTCGCGACAGGGAAGAAGAGCTGCGGGAGGTGTTCGCTCTGTCGCATCAGGGAAGGAGAGTCGCGGGAGTGCTGGTATCTCTTGGACCTTGCTTTCCCGAGCTCCATGTTGGCGCCCTGGGTTCACCCTGCCAGGCCGAACTAAGCAGACACAGCCACAACCCTGTGTAGCGTGCGTAGCCTAGGATGGCACTCTATGCACACTACCATCTCCCAGTGTAGGCATCGCTTGGCCTTTTGCTCTGGCGCTCAGGCGGATTCTCAGACTAGGCCAGTGCTTTCCCCACAGGAAAGAAGAGGTGACAGGATCCCTGCACACCGCCCGTGAACTGAATAGGGAGCGAAGGGGGACTGTGCCCACTTCTTCCCCTTAAACCCCGTGCCTCTACCAAGCTTCCACATCATGGAGGAAGATGGCATCTGACACCACGTTATTTCAGGGAGCTGTTTCCGCGAGGTCAGCGTAGGCGCCTGGTGGCTAGCGCATGTCTGCCCCAGGGACAGGTGGCCAAGGAGCTGCTGTCTCCTTGGGCCCAGAGGCTCAGGACAGGCATGCTTTCGGCCCAGACTCCTTCCTAAGAGGGGAGCATGCGCCCTGCCCTACTCATCCTCTCCTGTCTCCTTAGCAACAAGGCTTTTGTCTCTCTGCACTGGGAGCGGGTGATACTTGTATTGCCAGCTCTCCTTTATCGCAACCGTTTCCAGACCAGAAGGCCAACGGCTCCTGCTCTTCTCCCCGGGCAGCGGGCTGCACCGTCCACTGACATGCTCCTGGGGAGTGCAGTGAAAATCATTTCCCTTTCCTTAAGGCTCTTTCCACAGGCGCCACCGCGCTTCTCTCTCAGGCAGAGGGGATGCCCAGGAATAGAGGATTTAGCTCCATGCGTGTTTATTACACCGTGCTGCGAAGACCAGCTCAGGCAACAGGAGCATCCCTCAGACTGGACTCTGATTTCCCAAAGAATGCTGTGCTTTTACTGAGGGGCAAAGAGGCTTTCTCTCTATGCGGGTTTCTCCCATAGTGTTGCGAATACTAGGCTAAAGCAAGCAACAAAAGCATTCCCCAGGACTGACTCTGATTTCCCAGCGACTGCGATGCTTTTGAAGAGGTTTTCAGCTTGGCGGGAAGCGCACTTCTCTGCTGCTTTCTCAGCCAGGCTTTGGGTGTTCGCTCTGTCGCATCAGGGAAGGAGAGTCGCGTGAGAGCTGGTGTCTCTTGGACCTTGCTTTCCCGGGCTCCGTGATGGCGCCCTGGGTTCACCCTGCCAGGCCGAACTAAGCAGACACAGTCACAACCCTGCAGCAGCGTGCGTGGCCTAAGATGGCACTCTATGCACACTACCATCTCCCGGTGTAGGCAATGCTTGGCCTTTGGCACTGGACCTCAGGCGGATTCGCGGACAAGGCCAGTGCCTTCCCCACAGGAGAGGAGAGGCGACAGGTTCCCTGAACACCGCCCGTTCACTGGAATGGGGAGCTTTGGGGGATTGTCCCCACTCCTTGCCCTGCAAACCCCCTGCAACCTAAAACGCTGTCACATGTTGGAGGAAGATGGCATCTGACTGCCCGTTTCTCGAGGGAGCTGTTTCTGCGAGTTCCGGGTATGGCGCCTGGTAGCTAGCCCAAGTCTGCCCTATGGACAGATGGTGAAGGAGATGCTGTCCCCTTGGGACCAGAGGCACAGGACAGGCCTGCCTTCTGCCCACACTCCTTCCTCAGTGTGGAGCACGCGTCCCTGCCTTAATCGTCCCCTCATGTCTCCTTAGGAACCAGGCTTTGTCTCTCCGCACAGAGGGCGGGTGACACTTGTCTTGCCACCGGCCTGCTCTTCCTGCCATGGCAGGCTACCCTGCTTCCCGTCCTTTTCCCGACCACAAGGCCAACGGCTCCTTCTCTTCTCTGGGGGCGGCGTGCTGCGCCTTCCCCATACTTGCTCCTGGGGAGTGCAGTGACAGACGTGTGCAATCACGCTTCTCTCTCAGATCTCAAATACACAACATAACCCTACACCTAAAGGAGTTGGAGAAAGAACAACAAAGGAAGCCTAAACCCAGCAGGAGAAGAGGAATAATAAAGATCAGAGCAGAAATCAATGAAATAGAAACAAATAAACAAAAACCACAAAACAACAACAACAACAACAACAAAACAATAGAACAAATCAACGAAACTAGGAGCTGGTTCTTTGAAAGAATTAATAAGATTGATAAACCCCTTTCCAGACTTATCAAAAAGAAAAGAGAAAGAACCCAAATAAATAAAATCATGAATGCAAGAGGAGAGATCACAACCAACACCAAAGAAATACAAACAATTATAAGAACATACTATGAGCAACTCTACGCCAACAAATTCAGCAATCTGGAAGAAATGGATACATTCCTAGAGACATATAAACTACCACAACTGAACCAGGAAGAAATAGAAAACCTGAACAGACCCATAACCAGTACGGAGATTGAAACAGTCATCAAAAATCTCCAAACAAACAAAAGCCCCGGGCCAGATGGCTTCCCAGGGGAATTCTACCAAACATTTAAAGAAGAATTAATTCCTATTCTCATGATACTGTTCCAAAAAAATAGAAATGGAAGGAAAACTCCCAATCTCTTTTTTTTTCTGAGGCCAGCATCACCTTGATCCCCAAACCAGACAAGGATCCCATCAAAAAAGAGAACTACAGACCAATATCCTTGATGAACACAGATGCGAAAATTCTCACCAAAATACTAGCCAATAAGATTCAACAGTACATTAAAAGGATTATTCACCACGACCAACTGGGATTTATTCCAGGGCTACAAGGCTGGTTCAACATCTGCAAATCAATCAATGTGATACAACACATCAATAAAAGAAAGAACAAGAACCATATGATACTCCCCATAGATGCTGAAAAAGCATTTGGCAAAGTGCAGTATCCCTTCCTGCTTAAAACTCTTCAAAGTGGGGCGCCTGGGTGGCTCAGTGGGTTAAGCCTCTACCTTCGGCTCAGGTCATGATCCCAGGGGCCTGGGATCGAGTCCTTCATTGGGCTTTCTGCTCAGCAGGGAGCCTGCTTCTCCTCATCTCTCTCTCTGTCTGTCTCTCTGCCTATTTGTGATCTCTCTCTCTGTCAAATAAATAAATAAAATCTTTAAAAAAAAACTCTTCAAAGTGTAGCGATAGAGGGCACATATTATCAATATTATCAAAGCCATCTATGAAAAACCCACTGCAAATATCATTCTCAATGGAAAAAAACTGAATACTTTTCCGCTGAGGTCAGGAACATGGCAGGGATGTCCGTTATCACCACTGCTATTCAACATTGTACTAGAAGTCCTAGCCTCAGCAATCAGACAACAAAAAGAAATTAAAGGCACCCAAATTTTGCCAAATTGGCAGAAGAGAAGTCAAACTATCCCTGTTTGCAGATGATATGATACTGTATGTGGAAAACTTAAAGGACTCCACTCCAAATCTGCTATAACTTGTATAGAAATTCTGTAAAGTGTCAGGATATAAATCAATGAACAGAAATTGGTTGCATTTTTTTTTATACCAACAAAACTGAAGAAATAGAAACTAAGGAGTGAATCCCATTTACAATTGCACCCAAAACCCTAAGATACCTAGGAATAAACCTAACAAAGAATCTATACTCAGAAAACTCTAAAGTACTCATGAAAGAAATTGAAGAAGACACAAAGAAATGGAAAAATGTTCCATGCTCCTGTATTGGAAGAACAAATATTGTGAAAATGTCTATGCTACCTAAAGCAATCTACACATTTAATGCAATCCCTATCAAAATCCCATCCATTTTTTTTTCAAAGAAATGGGACAAATCATCCTTATATATATAAGGAACCAGAAAATACCTCGAATATCCAGAGGAATATTGAAAAAGAAAGCCAAAGTTGTTGGCATCACAATTCCAGACTTCAAGCTCTATTACAAAGTTGTCATCATCAAGATAGTAGGGAACTGTCCCCAAAACAGACATAGATCAATGGAACAGAATAGAGAGCCCAGAAATACACCCTCAACTCTATGGTCAACTAATCTTCAACAAAGCAGGAAGGAATGTCCTATGGAAAAAAGACAGCCTCTTCAACAAATGGTGTTGGGAAAATTGAACAGCCACATGCAGAAAAATGAAATTGGGCCGTTTCCTTACACCACACATGAAAATAGACTGGAAATGGATGAAGAAGCATAATGTGAGAAAGGAATCCATCAAAATCCTTGAGGAGAGAACAGGTAGCAACCTCTTTGACCTCAGCAGCAGCAACTTCTTCCTAGGAACATCGCCAAAGGCAAGGGAAGCAAGGGCAAGAATGAACTCCTGGGATTTCATCAGATCAAAAAGCTTTTGCACAGCAAAGGAAACAGTTAACAAAGCCAAAAGATGACTGTCAGAAGTTATCTGGGAGAAGATATTTGCAAATGACATACCAGATAAAGGGCCAGTATCTATCCAAAATCTATAAAGAGCTTATCAAACTCAACACCCTAAGAACAAATAATCGAATGTAAAAATGGGCAGAGGACATGAACAGACATTTCTGAAAAGAATACATCCAAATGGCCAACAGACACATGAAAAAATGCTCCACATCACTCGGCATCAGGGAAATACAAATCAAAACCAGAATGAGATACCACCTCACACCTTTCAGAATGGCTAAAATGAACAAGTCAGTCAATGACAGATGCTGGCGAGGATGTGGAGAAAGGGCAACCCTCCTACACTGTACGTGGGAATGCAAGCTGGTGCAACCACTCTGGAAAACAGCGTGGAGGTGCCTCAAAAAGCTGAAAATAGAACTACCCTATGACCCAGTGATTGTAGTACTGGATATATACCCTGAAGATACAAACGGGGCATTCTGAAGGGGCACATGCACCCAAATGTTTATAGCAGCAATGTCCACAATAGTTAAACTATGGAAAGAACCTAAATGTCCTTCAACGGATCAATCAATAAATAAGATATGGTATATATGTACAATGGGATACTGTGCAGCCATCAAAAGAAATGAAATCCTGCTATTTGTGATGACATGGATGGAACTAGAGGGTATTATGCTTGGCAAAATAAATCAATCTGAGAAAGACAACTATCATATGATCTCCCTGCTATGATGAAGTGGAGATGCAACACAGGAGCTTTCGGGCGTACGAAAAGAAAAATAAAAGAAGATAGGATTGGGAGGGAGACAAACCAACAAAGACTGAATCTCACAAAACAGACTGAGGGTTGCTGGGGGGAGGTGTGTTGGGAGAGGATGGTGGGGGTATGGACATTGGGGAGGGCAGGTGCTATGGTGAGTGATGGTGAGTGCTGTGAAATGTGTAAACCTGGTGATTCACAGACCTGTACCCCCAGGGATAAAAACACATTATATGTTTATAAAAAATTTTAAAAAATAATTTAAAAAGTCCATTAAAGAAAAAACACATATTGCAAGCCCAGAGCTAATCTCATATTCAATCAAAAAAGTTTGAAAGTTTTCCCCTTAAAGATCAGAAAAAAGACAAGTGTGTCCACTTTCACTACTCTCATTTGACATAGTACTGGATGTCCTAGCCAGAGAAACAAGGAACACAAAGAAATAAAAGACTCCAAAAACAAAAAAAAAAAAAAAGGAAGAAGTAAAATTTTCTTTTTTTGGATAACATGAACTTACATGTAAAAAAAATCCTAAAAACTTCACAGAAAATTTTGAATAAACAAATTTAATATAGCTGCCAAATACAAGATCAATATATAAAAGACAGGAATTTTGTTTTGTTTCGTTTTTTTAAAATAGTTTTTCATGTCATCCTTGCTCAGTGATCATGCTAATCTTCTCTGCATCATTCCAATTTTAGTATATGTGCTGCCAAAGTAAGCACAAGACAGGAGCATTTTAACACTGTAATGATGAACTATCTGAAAAAAATAAAGAGAACAATCTAATTCTCAATAGCATCAAAAATAATAAAATACTTCGGAAAAGATTTAACTAACAAGATGAAAGATCTGTACCCCATAAACTATGACATTGATAAAGAATTTGAAGGAGACATAAATGGAAAGATAGCTCATATTTATGAATGGTAAGAATTAACATTGTTAAAATGTCCATACTACCGAAAACCATCTGTAAATTCAATTCCTATCAAAAATCCAATGTTAGGGGCGCCTGGGTGGCTCAGTGGGTTAAGCCGCTGCCTTCGGCTCAGGTCATGATCCCAGGGTCCTGGGATCGAGAACTGCATCAGGCTCTCAGCTCAGCAGGAAGCTGCTAACTCTTCTCTCTCTGCCTGCCTCTCTGCCTGCTTGTCATCTCTCTCTGTCAAATAAATAAATAAAAAATATTTTTTAAAAATCCAATATTTTTTTTTACAGAAGTAAGTAAAGAATCCTAAAATTTATATGAGACCATAAAAGACAACAAATAATTAAAGCAGTTCTGAGAAAGAATGAAGAAGCGAAATTACACTTCTTGATTTGAAACTATACTACAAAGCCCTCGTGCTCAAAACAATAAAGTATACTGGCATAAAAACAGACCAATAAACAAGTTGAACAGAATTGAGAGTCCAGAAATAAATCCTTTGATACAGTCACCTAATATTTGACAGGGGCCAACATATATAATGGGTAGATAGTCTGTTCAATAAATGATATTTAAAACTGAATAGTCACATAAACCAGCATGAAACTGGAACCTTATATCACTCATAAATCTTAACTTGAAATAGATTAAAGACATAAATGTGATGCATGAAACTAAATTTCCTAAAGGAAAACATAGGAAAAATTCTCCTTGACATTGGTTTGCCAATAGTTTTTTGGATACCAGGCCAAAAACACAAGCAAAAGAAGCAAAAATAAATAAATGGTATTACATCAAACTAAAGTTTCTGCATTGCCAAAAAAAAAAGGGAATGAAAACACAATTCACAGAATGGAAGAAAATACTTACAAATCTTATATCTGAAAAGAGGTTAATAACCAACAGATACAAATAGAAAAATATATATAATTTAAAAAATAGCAAAAGGATCTCAATAGACGTTTTTTTCAAAAAAGTTATATAAATGACCAACAGGAGCATTAAAAAGTGCTCAACGTAGAAACTCAGGGCAAAGTCATTATGTTGTTGTTGTTGTTTACCTCTGAAAAACACAACAAGATATTACTACCTATTAGAATATATACTAGCAAAAAATTAAAACTAACAAATTTTGTTAAATATTGTGGAAAATGGGGAACTTATGCACTGTGATAGGGATATAAATTTGTATGGAAAACAGTATGGAGATTATTCATATTATTGAAAGTAAAATTACCATATGATTCAGTAATCCCACCTCTAGGTATATATCTAAAGGAAACGCAGTCACTATTCGAAGACATATCTCCACTCTTATGTTCATTATAAAATTATTAACTCTAAGCAAGAGATGGAAATAACTTCAGTATCCATTAATGGATGAATGGATAAAATAAGTATGGTAAATATACACTATGGAATACTACTGAACCATGAAAAATTAAGAAATACTGCCATTTACAACAGCATGGATGGATCTTGAAGGTATTATACTGAGTGAAATATTTCAAAGATTTTATATATATTTTAATTTATGTATTATGATATCCCTTACATACAGAATCTGAAGAAAAAGCAAACTAATGGAAACTTAGAGTTGAGTTGACAAGAGGTGAACCGGGGGTGGAATAAGGTGGTCAAAGGGTACAAATTTGCAACCTCAATATGAAAAAGTTCTGGGGATCTAATGTACAGCATGATGATCATAGTTAATAATATATACATCCATTTTTATTGTGCTTCCCTTTATTAAACTTTGCATATATCACATTCTTACAAGTTGAAAGTTTATAGCAATCTTGTATAAAAGAGGTCTGCTGCCACCATTTTTCTAACATTTGTTCATTTTGTGTCTCTCTGTCACATGTTGGTAATTCTTGCAATATTTCAAGTTTTTTCATTATTATTGTATTTGTTATGGTGATCTGTGATCAGTAATTATGACCCACTGAAAACTCAGAACTAGTTTACTTAAGGTATATACATTGTTTTTCCTTAAAGGCATAATGCTTTTGAACAGTACAGTATAGTGTTTATTTTTTATATGCACTGGGAAACATAATTTTTTATTTGCACTGCGAAACCAAAAAAAATAATAATAATTTGACTTAGTTTATGGAGATAATCACGTTATTGAGGCGGTCTGGAACAAAACCCACAAGACCTCTGAAGTTCATCTCTACTGTACTATATACATAAAAGTTGCAAAGAGAGTAGTTCTTAAAATCCCTTACCATACATGCATAAAAAACAGTGGCAACTATATGAGATAGTAGATGTATTCACATTTTTATGTAGATTATATTGCAATACAGATGTATGCCAATTTATCAAATTGTACAAAATTTACACAATGTTAAAAGTTTGCAATGTTATAAGAAATCATTTCTTATATTTACAAATTATAATGTGTCGATTATTTTTCAATAAAGATAACAAAAGCTTTTTGTAGAATTAATCTATTTTTCAAAAAAGGAAGTAAGGAAGTAGAAACTGCAACTAACTCTGAAATAATAGAATATAAAATCCATTTTAGTTATCGACACTGTGACAAAAACTATTACTTAGTTTACAATGAAGGAGTACTTAGGAAGCATGAAGGATGGTCTATAAATAAGGCTGAAAGAGCTCAGTTTTAAGGTTTAAATTTAAAATCTTCTTTTGAAATACTAAACTGACCACCCATTTTTCCAAACATAAATGTCTTAACTGCATGAATTTATTTCATACAACTCTAAAGTCTAGTTTCATAAGAAAGCAGCATGCAAATTTTGAATAAGACAGACTTGCTTAAGTTTCTTTATGTTCAACAGTAAAGGATACTTCCCTCAAAAGAAGAAAAATCAACATATTTATTATGATAATTATTATTCATAATGAGATTCATATTGAATTAGGAAATATATATCCTCAGAGAAGGTAAAGTAAAATGAAATTTATTTTGGTAAATGTGTCTATGAATAGTCAATACAATGCCACAATATAAATGAATATTATCATTTTGAACAATTTAATTTCTACTATTAGAATTATTATAAGTATAAAAATAGCTATCATTTTCGCATGGAATATGAGAATCTCATGCTCCATGCTTCATTACATCCACACAACAACTCTGCATAATAAGTATTATCATCACCATTTCATGGGTGAAAAAACTGAGGCTAACACATTTAGATAACTGGTTTATGATTACATGGCTAGTAAAGATGCATCACACTAATTTAGGCTTTATGATTTCAGAATTGTACTCTTTCCACTGCACATTCTATTCCTCTGTAAATACTTGGCTTGTTTTCATTTAGTTCTTTAATTTTATTCATGTGGTGATGGCTTAAAGCTTCATTTAAAGGTAGCTTAAAAAATTCATTTAACCAAAAGCTCCCAAGAATTAAAAATGTCATGGATATCATTAGTTAATGGGTAACTATATATTTTCCACGCGAATGAGATAACAATCAGAGTATTTTTCTAAGTTTTAGTCTCTGAGTGTTCCAAAGGACTTTGTTAAAATAGAAATATTTAGACAAAGGTGATCAAAAGTCTAGATCAGGTCACCTTAAGATAAATATTAGGAAACTGAGGAAACAAATGGAGATTTGAACACTGAGCTATGATATAATGAACGGTTTAAAGTATTTAGTAGAGCATAGAAAAGCCTTTAAAGCCTGGTCTTAGCCTAGCATTGCAGCTTCTGGGATATCTGTCTATCTATCATCTATCTATCTATCTATCTAGCTCCATGCGGGTATCTTCCACCGAGCTGCGGAGACTAGCTCAGGCAAGCAACAGCAGCATCCCCAAACCCAACTCTGATTTCCCAAGGAACGCTGTGCTTTCCCAGGAGAGATGCACAGGCAAAGAGGCCTTCGATGTATGCGGGTTTCCACCACCGCGAGACTGGGCTCAGGCAAGCAGCAGCAGCCCGCAGAACATTTCTCAGCGAATGCTGTGCTTTCGCAGAGGCTTTGGCTGGGAGCCAACAGCACTTCGCTGCCGCTTCCTCAGCAAGGCTTCAGTAGCGTCAGGGAAGAAGAGCTGCGGGAGAGCTGGTGCCTCTTGGGCCTTGCTTTCCCGGGCTCCATGTTCGCGTCCTGGGTTCACCCTGCCAGGCCGAACTAAGCAGACATAGCCACAACCCTGCAGTAGCGTGTGTAGCCTAGGATGGCACTCTATGCACACTACCATCTCCCAGTGTAGGCATCGCTTGGCCTTTTACTCTGGCGCTCAGGCGGATTCTCAGACTAGGCCAGTGCTTTCCCCACAGGAAAGGAGAGGTGACAGGATCCCTGCACACCGCCCGTGAACTGAATAGGGAGCTTTGGGGGACTGTCCCCACTCCTTCCCCTTAAACTCCATGCCTCCCCCAAGCTTCCACATCCTGGAGGAAGATGGCATCTGACTCCCCGTTATTTCAGGGAGCTGTTTCCGCGAGGTAAGCGTAGGCGCCTGGTGGCTAGCGCATGTCTGCCCCAGGGACAGGTGGCCAAGGAGCTGCTGTCTCTTTGGGCCCAGAGACTCAGGACAGGCATGTTTAAGAGTGGAGCACGAGGCCTGCCCTACTCATCCCCTCCTGTCTCCTTAGCAGCCAGGCTTCTGTCTCTCTGCACAGGGAGCGGGTGATACTTGTATTGCCGGCTCTCCTGCTTCGCAACCGTTTCCAGACCAGAAGGCCAACGGCTCCTGCTCACCTTCCCCCCCACCCCCGGCAGCGAGCTGCACCTTCCACAGACATGCTCCTGGGGACCGCAGTGAAAACGTGTCCCTTTTTTTAAGGCTCTTTTCAAAAGCGCCACAGCGCTTCTCTCTCAGGCAGAGGAGATGCCCAGGCATAGAGGATTTCGCTCCATGCGGGTTTTTTACACCGTGCTGAGGGGACTAGCTCAGGCAAACAGGAGCATCCCTCATACCGGACTCTGATTTCCCAAAGAATGCTGTGATTTCCCAGAGGGGATGCCAGGGCAAAGAGGCTTTCGCTCTATGCGGGTTTCTCCCATTGTGCTGCCAATACTAGGCTAAGGCAAGCAGCAACAGCAGCCCTCAGAACCGACTCTGATTTCCCAGCGACTGCTATGCTTTCGCAGATGTTTTCAGCTTGGCACGAACCGCACTTCGCTGCTGCTTCCTCAGAAAGGCTTTGGGTGTTCACTCTGCGCGACAGGGAAGAAGAGCCGCGGGACTTGCTATCCTGGTCTCCGAGTTTACGCCGTGGATTCACCTTGCTATTCAGAACTAAGCAGACACAGTCACAACCCTGCAGCAGCGTGCTTGGCCTAGCATGGCACTCTCTGCCTATTACCATCTCCTGGGCTAGGTTAGGCTTTCCTTTTTGCTCCGGCTCTCAGGCAGACTCGGCGTCCAGGCCAGTGCCTTCACCACAGGAGAGAGGAGGAGACAGGATCCCTGCACACGGCCCGTGCACAGATTAGGGAGATTTGGGGGACTGTGCCCACTCCTTCCCCTTAAACCCCGTCCCTCCTCCAAGCTTCCACATCCTGGAGGAAGATGGCATCTGACTGCCCGTAATTTTGGGAGCTGTTTCTGCGAGTTCAGCGTAGGCAACTGGTGGCTAGCGCAAGTCTGCCCAAGAGACAGGTGGCCAAGGAGCTGCTGTCTCCTTGGGCCGAGAGGCTCAGGACAGGCATGCTTACTGCCCAGACTCCTTCCTAAGAGTGGAGCACGCGCCTCTGCCCTAGTCGTCCCCTCATGTCTCCTTAGCAGCCAGACTTCTATCTCACCGCACAGGGAGCGGGTGACTCTTGTCTTGCCACTGGCCTGCTGTTCGTGGCAGGGCAGGCTATCCTGCTTCCTGAGCGTTTCCCGACCGTAAGGCCAACGGCTCCTTCTCTTCTCCGGGTGCGGTGTGCTGCGCCTTCCCCACCCTTGGCTTCTCTCTCAGGCAGAGAGGATGCTAGGCCAAAGAGTATTTCGCTCCATGCGCGTATCTTCCACCGAGCTGCGGAGACTAGCTCAGCCAAGCAGCCGCAGCAGCCCCAAAACCAACTCTGATTTCCCAAGGAACGCTGTGCTTTCCCAGGGGAGTTGCCCAGGCAAAGAGGCTTTCGCTGTATGCGGGTTTCTCCCACCGCGAGACTGGGCTCAGGCAAGCAGCAGCAGCCCGCAGAACATTTCTCAGCGAATGCTGTGCTTTCCCAGAGGCTTTGGCTTGGAGCGAAGTGCACTTTGCTGCTGCTTCCTCAGCAAGGCTTCAGTCGCGACAGGGAAGAAGAGCTGCGGGAGGTGTTCGCTCTGTCGCATCAGGGAAGGAGAGTCGCGGGAGTGCTGGTATCTCTTGGACCTTGCTTTCCCGAGCTCCATGTTGGCGCCCTGGGTTCACCCTGCCAGGCCGAACTAAGCAGACACAGCCACAACCCTGTGTAGCGTGCGTAGCCTAGGATGGCACTCTATGCACACTACCATCTCCCAGTGTAGGCATCGCTTGGCCTTTTGCTCTGGCGCTCAGGCGGATTCTCAGACTAGGCCAGTGCTTTCCCCACAGGAAAGAAGAGGTGACAGGATCCCTGCACACCGCCCGTGAACTGAATAGGGAGCGAAGGGGGACTGTGCCCACTTCTTCCCCTTAAACCCCGTGCCTCTACCAAGCTTCCACATCATGGAGGAAGATGGCATCTGACACCACGTTATTTCAGGGAGCTGTTTCCGCGAGGTCAGCGTAGGCGCCTGGTGGCTAGCGCATGTCTGCCCCAGGGACAGGTGGCCAAGGAGCTGCTGTCTCCTTGGGCCCAGAGGCTCAGGACAGGCATGCTTTCGGCCCAGACTCCTTCCTAAGAGGGGAGCATGCGCCCTGCCCTACTCATCCTCTCCTGTCTCCTTAGCAACAAGGCTTTTGTCTCTCTGCACTGGGAGCGGGTGATACTTGTATTGCCAGCTCTCCTTTATCGCAACCGTTTCCAGACCAGAAGGCCAACGGCTCCTGCTCTTCTCCCCGGGCAGCGGGCTGCACCGTCCACTGACATGCTCCTGGGGAGTGCAGTGAAAATCATTTCCCTTTCCTTAAGGCTCTTTCCACAGGCGCAACCGCGCTTCTCTCTCAGGCAGAGGGGATGCCCAGGAATAGAGGATTTAGCTCCATGCGTGTTTATTACACCGTGCTGCGAAGACCAGCTCAGGCAACAGGAGCATCCCTCAGACTGGACTCTGATTTCCCAAAGAATGCTGTGCTTTTACTGAGGGGCAAAGAGGCTTTCTCTCTATGCGGGTTTCTCCCATAGTGTTGCGAATACTAGGCTAAAGCAAGCAACAAAAGCATTCCCCAGGACTGACTCTGATTTCCCAGCGACTGCGATGCTTTTGAAGAGGTTTTCAGCTTGGCGGGAAGCGCACTTCTCTGCTGCTTTCTCAGCCAGGCTTTGGGTGTTCGCTCTGTCGCATCAGGGAAGGAGAGTCGCGTGAGAGCTCGTGTCTCTTGGACCTTGCTTTCCCGGGCTCCGTGATGGCGCCCTGGGTTCACCCTGCCAGGCCGAACTAAGCAGACACAGTCACAACCCTGCAGCAGCGTGCGTGGCCTAAGATGGCACTCTATGCACACTACCATCTCCCGGTGTAGGCAACGCTTGGCCTTTGGCACTGGACCTCAGGCGGATTCGCGGACAAGGCCAGTGCCTTCCCCACAGGAGAGGAGAGGCGACAGGTTCCCTGAACACCGCCCGTTCACTGGAATGGGGAGCTTTGGGGGATTGTCCCCACTCCTTGCCCTGCAAACCCCCTGCAACCTAAAACGCTGTCACATGTTGGAGGAAGATGGCATCTGACTGCCCGTTTCTCGAGGGAGCTGTTTCTGCGAGTTCCGGGTATGGCGCCTGGTAGCTACCCCAAGTCTGCCCTATGGACAGATGGTGAAGGAGATGCTGTCCCCTTGGGACCAGAGGCACAGGACAGGCCTGCCTTCTGCCCACACTCCTTCCTCAGTGTGGAGCACGCGTCCCTGCCTTAATCGTCCCCTCATGTCTCCTTAGGAACCAGGCTTTGTCTCTCCGCACAGAGGGCGGGTGACACTTGTCTTGCCACCGGCCTGCTCTTCCTGCCATGGCAGGCTACCCTGCTTCCCGTCCTTTTCCCGACCACAAGGCCAACGGCTCCTTCTCATCTCTGGGGGCGGCGTGCTGCGCCTTCCCCAGACTTGCTCCTGGGGAGTGCAGTGACAGACGTGTGCAATCACGCTTCTCTCTCAGATCTCAAATACACAACATAACCCTACACCTAAAGGAGTTGGAGAAAGAACAACAAAGGAAGCCTAAACCCAGCAGGAGAAGAGGAATAATAAAGATCAGAGCAGAAATCAATGAAATAGTAACAAATAAACAAAAACCACAAAACAACAACAACAACAAAACAATAGAACAAATCAACGAAACTAGGAGCTGGTTCTTTGAAAGAATTAATAAGATTGATAAACCCCTTTCCAGACTTATCAAAAAGAAAAGAGAAAGAACCGAAATAAATAAAATCATGAATGCAAGAGGAGAGATCACAACCAACACCAAAGAAATACAAACAATTATAAGAACATACTATGAGCAACTCTACGCCAACAAATTCAGCAATCTGGAAGAAATGGATACATTCCTAGAGACATATAAACTACCACAACTGAACCAGGAAGAAATAGAAAACCTGAACAGACCCATAACCAGTATGGAGATTGAAACAGTCATCAAAAATCTCCAAACAAACAAAAGCCCCGGGCCAGATGGCTTCCCAGGGGAATTCTACCAAACATTTAAAGAAGAATTAATTCCTATTCTCATGATACTGTTCCAAAAAAATAGAAATGGAAGGAAAACTCCCAATCTCTTTTTTTTTCTGAGGCCAGCATCACCTTGATCCCAAAACCAGACAAGGATCCCATCAAAAAAGAGAACTACAGACCAATATCCTTGATGAACACAGATGCGAAAATTCTCACCAAAATACTAGCCAATAAGATTCAACAGTACATTAAAAGGATTATTCACCACGACCAACTGGGATTTATTCCAGGGCTACAAGGCTGGTTCAACATCTGCAAATCAAACAATGTGATACAACACATCAATAAAAGAAAGGACAAGAACCATATGATACTCCCCATAGATGCTGAAAAAGCATTTGGCAAAGTGCAGTATCCCTTCCTGCTTAAAACTCTTCAAAGTGGGGCGCCTGGGTGGCTCAGTGGGTTAAGCCTCTACCTTCGGCTCAGGTCATGATCCCAGGGGCCTGGGATCGAGTCCTGCATTGGGCTTTCTGCTCAGCAGGGAGCCTGCTTCTCCTCATCTCTCTCTCTGTCTGTCTCTCTGCCTATTTGTGATCTCTCTCTCTGTCAAATAAATAAATAAAATCTTTAAAAAAAAACTCTTCAAAGTGTAGCGATAGAGGGCACATATTATCAATATTATCAAAGCCATCTATGAAAAACCCACTGCAAATATCATTCTCAATGGAAAAAAACTGAATACTTTTCCGCTGAGGTCAGGAACATGGCAGGGATGTCCGTTATCACCACTGCTATTCAACATTGTACTAGAAGTCCTAGCCTCAGCAATCAGACAACAAAAAGAAATTAAAGGCACCCAAATTTTGCCAAATTGGCAGAAGAGAAGTCAAACTATCCCTGTTTGCAGATGATATGATACTGTATGTGGAAAACTTAAAGGACTCCACTCCAAATCTGCTATAACTTGTATAGAAATTCTGTAAAGTGTCAGGATATAAATCAATGAACAGAAATTGGTTGCATTTTTTTTTATACCAACAAAACTGAAGAAATAGAAACTAAGGAGTGAATCCCATTTACAATTGCACCCAAAACCCTAAGATACCTAGGAATAAACCTAACAAAGAATCTATACTCAGAAAACTCTAAAGTACTCATGAAAGAAATTGAAGAAGACACAAAGAAATGGAAAAATGTTCCATGCTCCTGTATTGGAAGAACAAATATTGTGAAAATGTCTATGCTACCTAAAGCAATCTACACATTTAATGCAATCCCTATCAAAATCCCATCCATTTTTTTTTCAAAGAAATGGGACAAATCATCCTTATATATATAAGGAACCAGAAAATACCTCGAATATCCAGAGGAATATTGAAAAAGAAAGCCAAAGTTGTTGGCATCACAATTCCAGACTTCAAGCTCTATTACAAAGTTGTCATCATCAAGATAGTAGGGAACTGTCCCCAAAACAGACATAGATCAATGGAACAGAATAGAGAGCCCAGAAATACACCCTCAACTCTATGGTCAACTAATCTTCAACAAAGCAGGAAGGAATGTCCTATGGAAAAAAGACAGCCTCTTCAACAAATGGTGTTGGGAAAATTGAACAGCCACATGCAGAAAAATGAAATTGGGCCGTTTCCTTACACCACACATGAAAATAGACTGGAAATGGATGAAGAAGCATAATGTGAGAAAGGAATCCATCAAAATCCTTGAGGAGAGAACAGGTAGCAACCTCTTTGACCTCAGCAGCAGCAACTTCTTCCTAGGAACATCGCCAAAGGCAAGGGAAGCAAGGGCAAGAATGAACTCCTGGGATTTCATCAGATCAAAAAGCTTTTGCACAGCAAAGGAAACAGTTAACAAAGCCAAAAGATGACTGTCAGAAGTTATCTGGGAGAAGATATTTGCAAATGACATACCAGATAAAGGGCCAGTATCTATCCAAAATCTACAAAGAGCTTATCAAACTCAACACCCTAAGAACAAATAATCGAATGAAAAAATGGGCAGAGGACATGAACAGACATTTCTGAAAAGAATACATCCAAATGGCCAACAGACACATGAAAAAATGCTCCACATCACTCGGCATCAGGGAAATACAAATCAAAACCAGAATGAGATACCACCTCACACCTTTCAGAATGGCTAAAATGAACAAGTCAGTCAATGACAGATGCTGGCGAGGATGTGGAGAAAGGGCAACCCTCCTACACTGTACGTGGGAATGCAAGCTGGTGCAACCACTCTGGAAAACAGCGTGGAGGTGCCTCAAAAAGCTGAAAATAGAACTACCCTATGACCCAGTGATTGTAGTACTGGATATATACCCTAAAGATACAAACGGGGCATTCTGAAGGGGCACATGCACCCAAATGTTTATAGCAGCAATGTCCACAATAGTTAAACTATGGAAAGAACCTAAATGTCCTTCAACGGATCAATCAATAAATAAGATATGGTATATATGTACAATGGGATACTGTGCAGCCATCAAAAGAAATGAAATCCTGCTATTTGTGATGACATGGATGGAACTAGAGGGTATTATGCTTGGCAAAATAAATCAATCTGAGAAAGACAACTATCATATGATCTCCCTGCTATGATGAAGTGGAGATGCAACACAGGAGCTTTCGGGCGTACGAAAAGAAAAATAAAAGAAGATAGGATTGGGAGGGAGACAAACCAACAAAGACTGAATCTCACAAAACAGACTGAGGGTTGCTGGGGGGAGGTGTGTTGGGAGAGGATGGTGGGGGTATGGACATTGGGGAGGGCAGGTGCTATGGTGAGTGATGGTGAGTGCTGTGAAATGTGTAAACCTGGTGATTCACAGACCTGTACCCCCAGGGATAAAAACACATTATATGTTTATAAAAAATTTTAAAAAATAATTTAAAAAGTCCATTAAAGAAAAAACACATATTGCAAGCCCAGAGCTAATCTCATATTCAATCAAAAAAGTTTGAAAGTTTTCCCCTTAAAGATCAGAAAAAAGACAAGTGTGTCCACTTTCACTACTCTCATTTGACATAGTACTGGATGTCCTAGCCAGAGAAACAAGGAACACAAAGAAATAAAAGACTCCAAAAACAAAAAAAAAAAAAAAGGAAGAAGTAAAATTTTCTTTTTTTGGATAACATGAACTTACATGTAAAAAAAATCCTAAAAACTTCACAGAAAATTTTGAATAAACAAATTTAATATAGCTGCCAAATACAAGATCAATATATAAAAGACAGGAATTTTGTTTTGTTTCGTTTTTTTAAAATAGTTTTTCATGTCATCCTTGCTCAGTGATCATGCTAATCTTCTCTGCATCATTCCAATTTTAGTATATGTGCTGCCAAAGTAAGCACAAGACAGGAGCATTTTAACACTGTAATGATGAACTATCTGAAAAAAATAAAGAGAACAATCTAATTCTCAATAGCATCAAAAATAATAAAATATTTCGGAAAAGATTTAACTAACAAGATGAAAGATCTGTACCCCATAAACTATGACATTGATAAAGAATTTGAAGGAGACATAAATGGAAAGATAGCTCATATTTATGAATGGTAAGAATTAACATTGTTAAAATGTCCATACTACCGAAAACCATCTGTAAATTCAATTCCTATCAAAAATCCAATGTTAGGGGCGCCTGGGTGGCTCAGTGGGTTAAGCCGCTGCCTTCGGCTCAGGTCATGATCCCAGGGTCCTGGGATCGAGAACTGCATCAGGCTCTCAGCTCAGCAGGAAGCTGCTAACTCTTCTCTCTCTGCCTGCCTCTCTGCCTGCTTGTCATCTCTCTCTGTCAAATAAATAAATAAAAAATATTTTTTAAAAATCCAATATTTTTTTTTACAGAAGTAAGTAAAGAATCCTAAAATTTATATGAGACCATAAAAGACAACAAATAATTAAAGCAGTTCTGAGAAAGAATGAAGAAGCGAAATTACACTTCTTGATTTGAAACTATACTACAAAGCCCTCGTGCTCAAAACAATAAAGTATACTGGCATAAAAACAGACCAATAAACAAGTTGAACAGAATTGAGAGTCCAGAAATAAATCCTTTGATACAGTCACCTAATATTTGACAGGGGCCAACATATATAATGGGTAGATAGTCTGTTCAATAAATGATATTTAAAACTGAATAGTCACATAAACCAGCATGAAACTGGAACCTTATATCACTCATAAATCTTAACTTGAAATAGATTAAAGACATAAATGTGATGCATGAAACTAAATTTCCTAAAGGAAAACATAGGAAAAATTCTCCTTGACATTGGTTTGCCAATAGTTTTTTGGATACCAGGCCAAAAACACAAGCAAAAGAAGCAAAAATAAATAAATGGTATTACATCAAACTAAAGTTTCTGCATTGCCAAAAAAAAAAGGGAATGAAAACACAATTCACAGAATGGAAGAAAATACTTACAAATCTTATATCTGAAAAGAGGTTAATAACCAACAGATACAAATAGAAAAATATATATAATTTAAAAAATAGCAAAAGGATCTCAATAGACGTTTTTTTCAAAAAAGTTATATAAATGACCAACAGGAGCATTAAAAAGTGCTCAACGTAGAAACTCAGGGCAAAGTCATTATGTTGTTGTTGTTGTTTACCTCTGAAAAACACAACAAGATATTACTACCTATTAGAATATATACTAGCAAAAAATTAAAACTAACAAATTTTGTTAAATATTGTGGAAAATGGGGAACTTATGCACTGTGATAGGGATATAAATTTGTATGGAAAACAGTATGGAGATTATTCATATTATTGAAAGTAAAATTACCATATGATTCAGTAATCCCACCTCTAGGTATATATCTAAAGGAAACGAAGTCACTATTCGAAGACATATCTCCACTCTTATGTTCATTATAAAATTATTAACTCTAAGCAAGAGATGGAAATAACTTCAGTATCCATTAATGGATGAATGGATAAAATAAGTATGGTAAATATACACTATGGAATACTACTGAACCATGAAAAATTAAGAAATACTGCCATTTACAACAGCATGGATGGATCTTGAAGGTATTATACTGAGTGAAATATTTCAAAGATTTTATATATATTTTAATTTATGTATTATGATATCCCTTACATACAGAATCTGAAGAAAAAGCAAACTAATGGAAACTTAGAGTTGAGTTGACAAGAGGTGAACCGGGGGTGGAATAAGGTGGTCAAAGGGTACAAATTTGCAGCCTCAATATGAAAAAGTTCTGGGGATCTAATGTACAGCATGATGATCATAGTTAATAATATATACATCCATTTTTATTGTGCTTCCCTTTATTAAACTTTGCATATATCACATTCTTACAAGTTGAAAGTTTATAGCAATCTTGTATAAAAGAGGTCTGCTGCCACCATTTTTCTAACAACATTTGTTCATTTTGTGTCTCTCTGTCACATGTTGGTAATTCTTGCAATATTTCAAGTTTTTTCATTATTATTGTATTTGTTATGGTGATCTGTGATCAGTAATTATGACCCACTGAAAACTCAGAACTAGTTTACTTAAGGTATATACATTGTTTTTCCTTAAAGGCATAATGCTTTTGAACAGTACAGTATAGTGTTTATTTTTTATATGCACTGGGAAACATAATTTTTTATTTGCACTGCGAAACCAAAAAAAATAATAATAATTTGACTTAGTTTATGGAGATAATCACGTTATTGAGGCGGTCTGGAACAAAACCCACAAGACCTCTGAAGTTCATCTCTACTGTACTATATACATAAAAGTTGCAAAGAGAGTAGTTCTTAAAATCCCTTACCATACATGCATAAAAAACAGTGGCAACTATATGAGATAGTAGATGTATTCACATTTTTATGTAGATTATATTGCAATACAGATGTATGCCAATTTATCAAATTGTACAAAATTTACACAATGTTAAAAGTTTGCAATGTTATAAGAAATCATTTCTTATATTTACAAATTATAATGTGTCGATTATTTTTCAATAAAGATAACAAAAGCTTTTTGTAGAATTAATCTATTTTTCAAAAAAGGAAGTAAGGAAGTAGAAACTGCAACTAACTCTGAAATAATAGAATATAAAATCCATTTTAGTTATCGACACTGTGACAAAAACTATTACTTAGTTTACAATGAAGGAGTACTTAGGAAGCATGAAGGATGGTCTATAAATAAGGCTGAAAGAGCTCAGTTTTAAGGTTTAAATTTAAAATCTTCTTTTGAAATACTAAACTGACCACCCATTTTTCCAAACATAAATGTCTTAACTGCATGAATTTATTTCATACAACTCTAAAGTCTAGTTTCATAAGAAAGCAGCATGCAAATTTTGAATAAGACAGACTTGCTTAAGTTTCTTTATGTTCAACAGTAAAGGATACTTCCCTCAAAAGAAGAAAAATCAACATATTTATTATGATAATTATTATTCATAATGAGATTCATATTGAATTAGGAAATATATATCCTCAGAGAAGGTAAAGTAAAATGAAATTTATTTTGGTAAATGTGTCTATGAATAGTCAATACAATGCCACAATATAAATGAATATTATCATTTTGAACAATTTAATTTCTACTATTAGAATTATTATAAGTATAAAAATAGCTATCATTTTCGCATGGAATATGAGACTCTCATGCTCCATGCTTCATTACATCCACACAACAACTCTGCATAATAAGTATTATCATCACCATTTCATGGGTGAAAAAACTGAGGCTAACACATTTAGATAACTGGTTTATGATTACATGGCTAGTAAAGATGCATCACACTAATTTAGGCTTTATGATTTCAGAATTGTACTCTTTCCACTGCACATTCTATTCCTCTGTAAATACTTGGCTTGTTTTCATTTAGTTCTTTAATTTTATTCATGTGGTGATGGCTTAAAGCTTCATTTAAAGGTAGCTTAAAAAATTCATTTAACCAAAAGCTCCCAAGAATTAAAAATGTCATGGATATCATTAGTTAATGGGTAACTATATATTTTCCACGCGAATGAGATAACAATCAGAGTATTTTTCTAAGTTTTAGTCTCTGAGTGTTCCAAAGGACTTTGTTAAAATAGAAATATTTAGACAAAGGTGATCAAAAGTCTAGATCAGGTCACCTTAAGATAAATATTAGGAAACTGAGGAAACAAATGGAGATTTGAACACTGAGCTATGATATAATGAACGGTTTAAAGTATTTAGTAGAGCATAGAAAAGCCTTTAAAGCCTGGTCTTAGCCTAGCATTGCAGCTTCTGGGATATCTGTCTATCTATCATCTATCTATCTATCTATCTAGCTCCATGCGGGTATCTTCCACCGAGCTGCGGAGACTAGCTCAGGCAAGCAACAGCAGCATCCCCAAACCCAACTCTGATTTCCCAAGGAACGCTGTGCTTTCCCAGGAGAGATGCACAGGCAAAGAGGCCTTCGATGTATGCGGGTTTCCACCACCGCGAGACTGGGCTCAGGCAAGCAGCAGCAGCCCGCAGAACATTTCTCAGCGAATGCTGTGCTTTCGCAGAGGCTTTGGCTGGGAGCCAACAGCACTTCGCTGCCGCTTCCTCAGCAAGGCTTCAGTAGCGTCAGGGAAGAAGAGCTGCGGGAGAGCTGGTGCCTCTTGGGCCTTGCTTTCCCGGGCTCCATGTTCGCGTCCTGGGTTCACCCTGCCAGGCCGAACTAAGCAGACATAGCCACAACCCTGCAGTAGCGTGTGTAGCCTAGGATGGCACTCTATGCACACTACCATCTCCCAGTGTAGGCATCGCTTGGCCTTTTACTCTGGCGCTCAGGCGGATTCTCAGACTAGGCCAGTGCTTTCCCCACAGGAAAGGAGAGGTGACAGGATCCCTGCACACCGCCCGTGAACTGAATAGGGAGCTTTGGGGGACTGTCCCCACTCCTTCCCCTTAAACTCCATGCCTCCCCCAAGCTTCCACATCCTGGAGGAAGATGGCATCTGACTCCCCGTTATTTCAGGGAGCTGTTTCCGCGAGGTAAGCGTAGGCGCCTGGTGGCTAGCGCATGTCTGCCCCAGGGACAGGTGGCCAAGGAGCTGCTGTCTCTTTGGGCCCAGAGACTCAGGACAGGCATGTTTAAGAGTGGAGCACGAGGCCTGCCCTACTCATCCCCTCCTGTCTCCTTAGCAGCCAGGCTTCTGTCTCTCTGCACAGGGAGCGGGTGATACTTGTATTGCCGGCTCTCCTGCTTCGCAACCGTTTCCAGACCAGAAGGCCAACGGCTCCTGCTCACCTTCCCCCCCACCCCCGGCAGCGAGCTGCACCTTCCACAGACATGCTCCTGGGGACCGCAGTGAAAACGTGTCCCTTTTTTTAAGGCTCTTTTCAAAAGCGCCACAGCGCTTCTCTCTCAGGCAGAGGAGATGCCCAGGCATAGAGGATTTCGCTCCATGCGGGTTTTTTACACCGTGCTGAGGGGACTAGCTCAGGCAAACAGGAGCATCCCTCATACCGGACTCTGATTTCCCAAAGAATGCTGTGATTTCCCAGAGGGGATGCCAGGGCAAAGAGGCTTTCGCTCTATGCGGGTTTCTCCCATTGTGCTGCCAATACTAGGCTAAGGCAAGCAGCAACAGCAGCCCTCAGAACCGACTCTGATTTCCCAGCGACTGCTATGCTTTCGCAGATGTTTTCAGCTTGGCACGAACCGCACTTCGCTGCTGCTTCCTCAGAAAGGCTTTGGGTGTTCACTCTGCGCGACAGGGAAGAAGAGCCGCGGGACTTGCTATCCTGGTCTCCGAGTTTACGCCGTGGATTCACCTTGCTATTCAGAACTAAGCAGACACAGTCACAACCCTGCAGCAGCGTGCTTGGCCTAGCATGGCACTCTCTGCCTATTACCATCTCCTGGGCTAGGTTAGGCTTTCCTTTTTGCTCCGGCTCTCAGGCAGACTCGGCGTCCAGGCCAGTGCCTTCACCACAGGAGAGAGGAGGAGACAGGATCCCTGCACACGGCCCGTGCACAGATTAGGGAGATTTGGGGGACTGTGCCCACTCCTTCCCCTTAAACCCCGTCCCTCCTCCAAGCTTCCACATCCTGGAGGAAGATGGCATCTGACTGCCCGTAATTTTGGGAGCTGTTTCTGCGAGTTCAGCGTAGGCAACTGGTGGCTAGCGCAAGTCTGCCCAAGAGACAGGTGGCCAAGGAGCTGCTGTCTCCTTGGGCCGAGAGGCTCAGGACAGGCATGCTTACTGCCCAGACTCCTTCCTAAGAGTGGAGCACGCGCCTCTGCCCTAGTCGTCCCCTCATGTCTCCTTAGCAGCCAGACTTCTATCTCACCGCACAGGGAGCGGGTGACTCTTGTCTTGCCACCGGCCTGCTGTTCGTGGCAGGGCAGGCTATCCTGCTTCCTGAGCGTTTCCCGACCGTAAGGCCAACGGCTCCTTCTCTTCTCCGGGTGCGGTGTGCTGCGCCTTCCCCACCCTTGGCTTCTCTCTCAGGCAGAGAGGATGCTAGGCCAAAGAGTATTTCGCTCCATGCGCGTATCTTCCACCGAGCTGCGGAGACTAGCTCAGCCAAGCAGCCGCAGCAGCCCCAAAACCAACTCTGATTTCCCAAGGAACGCTGTGCTTTCCCAGGGGAGTTGCCCAGGCAAAGAGGCTTTCGCTGTATGCGGGTTTCTCCCACCGCGAGACTGGGCTCAGGCAAGCAGCAGCAGCCCGCAGAACATTTCTCAGCGAATGCTGTGCTTTCCCAGAGGCTTTGGCTTGGAGCGAAGTGCACTTTGCTGCTGCTTCCTCAGCAAGGCTTCAGTCGCGACAGGGAAGAAGAGCTGCGGGAGGTGTTCGCTCTGTCGCATCAGGGAAGGAGAGTCGCGGGAGTGCTGGAATCTCTTGGACCTTGCTTTCCCGAGCTCCATGTTGGCGCCCTGGGTTCACCCTGCCAGGCCGAACTAAGCAGACACAGCCACAACCCTGTGTAGCGTGCGTAGCCTAGGATGGCACTCTATGCACACTACCATCTCCCAGTGTAGGCATCGCTTGGCCTTTTGCTCTGGCGCTCAGGCGGATTCTCAGACTAGGCCAGTGCTTTCCCCACAGGAAAGAAGAGGTGACAGGATCCCTGCACACCGCCCGTGAACTGAATAGGGAGCGAAGGGGGACTGTGCCCACTTCTTCCCCTTAAACCCCGTGCCTCTACCAAGCTTCCACATCATGGAGGAAGATGGCATCTGACACCACGTTATTTCAGGGAGCTGTTTCCGCGAGGTCAGCGTAGGCGCCTGGTGGCTAGCGCATGTCTGCCCCAGGGACAGGTGGCCAAGGAGCTGCTGTCTCCTTGGGCCCAGAGGCTCAGGACAGGCATGCTTTCGGCCCAGACTCCTTCCTAAGAGGGGAGCATGCGCCCTGCCCTAATCATCCTCTCCTGTCTCCTTAGCAACAAGGCTTTTGTCTCTCTGCACTGGGAGCGGGTGATACTTGTATTGCCAGCTCTCCTTTATCGCAACCGTTTCCAGACCAGAAGGCCAACGGCTCCTGCTCTTCTCCCCGGGCAGCGGGCTGCACCGTCCACTGACATGCTCCTGGGGAGTGCAGTGAAAATCATTTCCCTTTCCTTAAGGCTCTTTCCACAGGCGCCACCGCGCTTCTCTCTCAGGCAGAGGGGATGCCCAGGAATAGAGGATTTAGCTCCATGCGTGTTTATTACACCGTGCTGCGAAGACCAGCTCAGGCAACAGGAGCATCCCTCAGACTGGACTCTGATTTCCCAAAGAATGCTGTGCTTTTACTGAGGGGCAAAGAGGCTTTCTCTCTATGCGGGTTTCTCCCATAGTGTTGCGAATACTAGGCTAAAGCAAGCAACAAAAGCATTCCCCAGGACTGACTCTGATTTCCCAGCGACTGCGATGCTTTTGAAGAGGTTTTCAGCTTGGCGGGAAGCGCACTTCTCTGCTGCTTTCTCAGCCAGGCTTTGGGTGTTCGCTCTGTCGCATCAGGGAAGGAGAGTCGCGTGAGAGCTGGTGTCTCTTGGACCTTGCTTTCCCGGGCTCCGTGATGGCGCCCTGGGTTCACCCTGCCAGGCCGAACTAAGCAGACACAGTCACAACCCTGTAGCAGCGTGCGTGGCCTAAGATGGCACTCTATGCACACTACCATCTCCCGGTGTAGGCAACGCTTGGCCTTTGGCACTGGACCTCAGGCGGATTCGCGGACAAGGCCAGTGCCTTCCCCACAGGAGAGGAGAGGCGACAGGTTCCCTGAACACCGCCCGTTCACTGGAATGGGGAGCTTTGGGGGATTGTCCCCACTCCTTGCCCTGCAAACCCCCTGCAACCTAAAACGCTGTCACATGTTGGAGGAAGATGGCATCTGACTGCCCGTTTCTCGAGGGAGCTGTTTCTGCGAGTTCCGGGTATGGCGCCTGGTAGCTAGCCCAAGTCTGCCCTATGGACAGATGGTGAAGGAGATGCTGTCCCCTTGGGACCAGAGGCACAGGACAGGCCTGCCTTCTGCCCACACTCCTTCCTCAGTGTGGAGCACGCGTCCCTGCCTTAATCGTCCCCTCATGTCTCCTTAGGAACCAGGCTTTGTCTCTCCGCACAGAGGGCGGGTGACACTTGTCTTGCCACCGGCCTGCTCTTCCTGCCATGGCAGGCTACCCTGCTTCCCGTCCTTTTCCCGACCACAAGGCCAACGGCTCCTTCTCTTCTCTGGGGGCGGCGTGCTGCGCCTTCCCCAGACTTGCTCCTGGGGAGTGCAGTGACAGACGTGTGCAATCACGCTTCTCTCTCAGATCTCAAATACACAACATAACCCTACACCTAAAGGAGTTGGAGAAAGAACAACAAAGGAAGCCTAAACCCAGCAGGAGAAGAGGAATAATAAAGATCAGAGCAGAAATCAATGAAATAGAAACAAATAAACAAAAACCACAAAACAACAACAACAACAACAACAAAACAATAGAACAAATCAACGAAACTAGGAGCTGGTTCTTTGAAAGAATTAATAAGATTGATAAACCCCTTTCCAGACTTATCAAAAAGAAAAGAGAAAGAACCCAAATAAATAAAATCATGAATGCAAGAGGAGAGATCACAACCAACACCAAAGAAATACAAACAATTATAAGAACATACTATGAGCAACTCTACGCCAACAAATTCAGCAATCTGGAAGAAATGGATACATTCCTAGAGACATATAAACTACCACAACTGAACCAGGAAGAAATAGAAAACCTGAACAGACCCATAACCAGTACGGAGATTGAAACAGTCATCAAAAATCTCCAAACAAACAAAAGCCCCGGGCCAGATGGCTTCCCAGGGGAATTCTACCAAACATTTAAAGAAGAATTAATTCCTATTCTCATGATACTGTTCCAAAAAAATAGAAATGGAAGGAAAACTCCCAATCTCTTTTTTTTTCTGAGGCCAGCATCACCTTGATCCCCAAACCAGACAAGGATCCCATCAAAAAAGAGAACTACAGACCAATATCCTTGATGAACACAGATGCGAAAATTCTCACCAAAATACTAGCCAATAAGATTCAACAGTACATTAAAAGGATTATTCACCACGACCAACTGGGATTTATTCCAGGGCCTCAAGGCTGGTTCAACATCTGCAAATCAATCAATGTGATACAACACATCAATAAAAGAAAGAACAAGAACCATATGATACTCCCCATAGATGCTGAAAAAGCATTTGGCAAAGTGCAGTATCCCTTCCTGCTTAAAACTCTTCAAAGTGGGGCGCCTGGGTGGCTCAGTGGGTTAAGCCTCTACCTTCGGCTCAGGTCATGATCCCAGGGGCCTGGGATCGAGTCCTGCATTGGGCTTTCTGCTCAGCAGGGAGCCTGCTTCTCCTCATCTCTCTCTCTGTCTGTCTCTCTGCCTATTTGTGATCTCTCTCTCTGTCAAATAAATAAATAAAATCTTTAAAAAAAAACTCTTCAAAGTGTAGCGATAGAGGGCACATATTATCAATATTATCAAAGCCATCTATGAAAAACCCACTGCAAATCTCATTCTCAATGGAAAAAAACTGAATACTTTTCCGCTGAGGTCAGGAACATGGCAGGGATGTCCGTTATCACCACTGCTATTCAACATTGTACTAGAAGTCCTAGCCTCAGCAATCAGACAACAAAAAGAAATTAAAGGCACCCAAATTTTGCCAAATTGGCAGAAGAGAAGTCAAACTATCCCTGTTTGCAGATGATATGATACTGTATGTGGAAAACTTAAAGGACTCCACTCCAAATCTGCTATAACTTGTATAGAAATTCTGTAAAGTGTCAGGATATAAATCAATGAACAGAAATTGGTTGCATTTTTTTTTATACCAACAAAACTGAAGAAATAGAAACTAAGGAGTGAATCCCATTTACAATTGCACCCAAAACCCTAAGATACCTAGGAATAAACCTAACAAAGAATCTATACTCAGAAAACTCTAAAGTACTCATGAAAGAAATTGAAGAAGACACAAAGAAATGGAAAAATGTTCCATGCTCCTGTATTGGAAGAACAAATATTGTGAAAATGTCTATGCTACCTAAAGCAATCTACACATTTAATGCAATCCCTATCAAAATCCCATCCATTTTTTTTTTCAAAGAAATGGGACAAATCATCCTTATATATATAAGGAACCAGAAAATACCTCGAATATCCAGAGGAATATTGAAAAAGAAAGCCAAAGTTGTTGGCATCACAATTCCAGACTTCAAGCTCTATTACAAAGTTGTCATCATCAAGATAGTAGGGAACTGTCCCCAAAACAGACATAGATCAATGGAACCGAATAGAGAGCCCAGAAATACACCCTCAACTCTATGGTCAACTAATCTTCAACAAAGCAGGAAGGAATGTCCTATGGAAAAAAGACAGCCTCTTCAACAAATGGTGTTGGGAAAATTGAACAGCCACATGCAGAAAAATGAAATTGGGCCGTTTCCTTACACCACACATGAAAATAGACTGGAAATGGATGAAGAAGCATAATGTGAGAAAGGAATCCATCAAAATCCTTGAGGAGAGAACAGGTAGCAACCTCTTTGACCTCAGCAGCAGCAACTTCTTCCTAGGAACATCGCCAAAGGCAAGGGAAGCAAGGGCAAGAATGAACTCCTGGGATTTCATCAGATCAAAAAGCTTTTGCACAGCAAAGGAAACAGTTAACAAAGCCAAAAGATGACTGTCAGAAGTTATCTGGGAGAAGATATTTGCAAATGACATACCAGATAAAGGGCCAGTATCTATCCAAAATCTACAAAGAGCTTATCAAACTCAACACCCTAAGAACAAAGAATCGAATGTAAAAATGGGCAGAGGACATGAACAGACATTTCTGAAAAGAATACATCCAAATGGCCAACAGACACATGAAAAAATGCTCCACATCACTCGGCATCAGGGAAATACAAATCAAAACCAGAATGAGATACCACCTCACACCTTTCAGAATGGCTAAAATGAACAAGTCAGTCAATGACAGATGCTGGCGAGGATGTGGAGAAAGGGCAACCCTCCTACACTGTACGTGGGAATGCAAGCTGGTGCAACCACTCTGGAAAACAGCGTGGAGGTGCCTCAAAAAGCTGAAAATAGAACTACCCTATGACCCAGTGATTGTAGTACTGGATATATACCCTAAAGATACAAACGGGGCATTCTGAAGGGGCACATGCACCCAAATATTTATAGCAGCAATGTCCACAATAGTTAAACTATGGAAAGAACCTAAATGTCCTTCAACGGATCAATCAATAAATAAGATATGGTATATATGTACAATGGGATACTGTGCAGCCATCAAAAGAAATGAAATCCTGCTATTTGTGATGACATGGATGGAACTAGAGGGTATTATGCTTGGCAAAATAAATCAATCTGAGAAAGACAACTATCATATGATCTCCCTGCTATGATGAAGTGGAGATGCAACACAGGAGCTTTCGGGCGTACGAAAAGAAAAATAAAAGAAGATAGGATTGGGAGGGAGACAAACCAACAAAGACTGAATCTCACAAAACAGACTGAGGGTTGCTGGGGGGAGGTGTGTTGGGAGAGGATGGTGGGGGTATGGACATTGGGGAGGGCAGGTGCTATGGTGAGTGATGGTGAGTGCTGTGAAATGTGTAAACCTGGTGATTCACAGACCTGTACCCCCAGGGATAAAAACACATTATATGTTTATAAAAAATTTTAAAAAATAATTTAAAAAGTCCATTAAAGAAAAAACACATATTGCAAGCCCAGAGCTAATCTCATATTCAATCAAAAAAGTTTGAAAGTTTTCCCCTTAAAGATCAGAAAAAAGACAAGTGTGTCCACTTTCACTACTCTCATTTGACATAGTACTGGATGTCCTAGCCAGAGAAACAAGGAACACAAAGAAATAAAAGACTCCAAAAACAAAAAAAAAAAAAAAGGAAGAAGTAAAATTTTCTTTTTTTGGATAACATGAACTTACATGTAAAAAAAATCCTAAAAACTTCACAGAAAATTTTGAATAAACAAATTTAATATAGCTGCCAAATACAAGATCAATATATAAAAGACAGGAATTTTGTTTTGTTTCGTTTTTTTAAAATAGTTTTTCATGTCATCCTTGCTCAGTGATCATGCTAATCTTCTCTGCATCATTCCAATTTTAGTATATGTGCTGCCAAAGTAAGCACAAGACAGGAGCATTTTAACACTGTAATGATGAACTATCTGAAAAAAATAAAGAGAACAATCTAATTCTCAATAGCATCAAAAATAATAAAATACTTCGGAAAAGATTTAACTAACAAGATGAAAGATCTGTACCCCATAAACTATGACATTGATAAAGAATTTGAAGGAGACATAAATGGAAAGATAGCTCATATTTATGAATGGTAAGAATTAACATTGTTAAAATGTCCATACTACCGAAAACCATCTGTAAATTCAATTCCTATCAAAAATCCAATGTTAGGGGCGCCTGGGTGGCTCAGTGGGTTAAGCCGCTGCCTTCGGCTCAGGTCATGATCCCAGGGTCCTGGGATCGAGAACTGCATCAGGCTCTCAGCTCAGCAGGAAGCTGCTAACTCTTCTCTCTCTGCCTGCCTCTCTGCCTGCTTGTCATCTCTCTCTGTCAAATAAATAAATAAAAAATATTTTTTAAAAATCCAATATTTTTTTTTACAGAAGTAAGTAAAGAATCCTAAAATTTATATGAGACCATAAAAGACAACAAATAATTAAAGCAGTTCTGAGAAAGAATGAAGAAGCGAAATTACACTTCTTGATTTGAAACTATACTACAAAGCCCTCGTGCTCAAAACAATAAAGTATACTGGCATAAAAACAGACCAATAAACAAGTTGAACAGAATTGAGAGTCCAGAAATAAATCCTTTGATACAGTCACCTAATATTTGACAGGGGCCAACATATATAATGGGTAGATAGTCTGTTCAATAAATGATATTTAAAACTGA
The DNA here is from genome assembly GCF_030435805.1 of Mustela lutreola. Lineage (NCBI taxonomy): Eukaryota > Metazoa > Chordata > Mammalia > Carnivora > Mustelidae > Mustela > Mustela lutreola. Next base: position 62,348,549 of record NC_081291.1, read on the forward strand.
ATAGTCACATAAACCAGCATGAAACTGGAACCTTATATCACTCATAAATCTTAACTTGAAATAGATTAAAGACATAAATGTGATGCATGAAACTAAATTTCCTAAAGGAAAACATAGGAAAAATTCTCCTTGACATTGGTTTGCCAATAGTTTTTTGGATACCAGGCCAAAAACACAAGCAAAAGAAGCAAAAATAAATAAATGGTATTACATCAAACTAAAGTTTCTGCATTGCCAAAAAAAAAAGGGAATGAAAACACAATTCACAGAATGGAAGAAAATACTTACAAATCTTATATCTGAAAAGAGGTTAATAACCAACAGATACAAATAGAAAAATATATATAATTTAAAAAATAGCAAAAGGATCTCAATAGACGTTTTTTTCAAAAAAGTTATATAAATGACCAACAGGAGCATTAAAAAGTGCTCAACGTAGAAACTCAGGGCAAAGTCATTATGTTGTTGTTGTTGTTTACCTCTGAAAAACACAACAAGATATTACTACCTATTAGAATATATACTAGCAAAAAATTAAAACTAACAAATTTTGTTAAATATTGTGGAAAATGGGGAACTTATGCACTGTGATAGGGATATAAATTTGTATGGAAAACAGTATGGAGATTATTCATATTATTGAAAGTAAAATTACCATATGATTCAGTAATCCCACCTCTAGGTATATATCTAAAGGAAACGAAGTCACTATTCGAAGACATATCTCCACTCTTATGTTCATTATAAAATTATTAACTCTAAGCAAGAGATGGAAATAACTTCAGTATCCATTAATGGATGAATGGATAAAATAAGTATGGTAAATATACACTATGGAATACTACTGAACCATGAAAAATTAAGAAATACTGCCATTTACAACAGCATGGATGGATCTTGAAGGTATTATACTGAGTGAAATATTTCAAAGATTTTATATATATTTTAATTTATGTATTATGATATCCCTTACATACAGAATCTGAAGAAAAAGCAAACTAATGGAAACTTAGAGTTGAGTTGACAAGAGGTGAACCGGGGGTGGAATAAGGTGGTCAAAGGGTACAAATTTGCAGCCTCAATATGAAAAAGTTCTGGGGATCTAATGTACAGCATGATGATCATAGTTAATAATATATACATCCATTTTTATTGTGCTTCCCTTTATTAAACTTTGCATATATCACATTCTTACAAGTTGAAAGTTTATAGCAATCTTGTATAAAAGAGGTCTGCTGCCACCATTTTTCTAACAACATTTGTTCATTTTGTGTCTCTCTGTCACATGTTGGTAATTCTTGCAATATTTCAAGTTTTTTCATTATTATTGTATTTGTTATGGTGATCTGTGATCAGTAATTATGACCCACTGAAAACTCAGAACTAGTTTACTTAAGGTATATACATTGTTTTTCCTTAAAGGCATAATGCTTTTGAACAGTACAGTATAGTGTTTATTTTTTATATGCACTGGGAAACATAATTTTTTATTTGCACTGCGAAACCAAAAAAAATAATAATAATTTGACTTAGTTTATGGAGATAATCACGTTATTGAGGCGGTCTGGAACAAAACCCACAAGACCTCTGAAGTTCATCTCTACTGTACTATATACATAAAAGTTGCAAAGAGAGTAGTTCTTAAAATCCCTTACCATACATGCATAAAAAACAGTGGCAACTATATGAGATAGTAGATGTATTCACATTTTTATGTAGATTATATTGCAATACAGATGTATGCCAATTTATCAAATTGTACAAAATTTACACAATGTTAAAAGTTTGCAATGTTATAAGAAATCATTTCTTATATTTACAAATTATAATGTGTCGATTATTTTTCAATAAAGATAACAAAAGCTTTTTGTAGAATTAATCTATTTTTCAAAAAAGGAAGTAAGGAAGTAGAAACTGCAACTAACTCTGAAATAATAGAATATAAAATCCATTTTAGTTATCGACACTGTGACAAAAACTATTACTTAGTTTACAATGAAGGAGTACTTAGGAAGCATGAAGGATGGTCTATAAATAAGGCTGAAAGAGCTCAGTTTTAAGGTTTAAATTTAAAATCTTCTTTTGAAATACTAAACTGACCACCCATTTTTCCAAACATAAATGTCTTAACTGCATGAATTTATTTCATACAACTTTAAAGTCTAGTTTCATAAGAAAGCAGCATGCAAATTTTGAATGAGACAGACTTGCTTAAGTTTCTTTATGTTCAACAGTAAAGGATACTTCCCTCAAAAGAAGAAAAATCAGCATATTTATTATGATAATTATTATTCATAATGAGATTCATATTGAATTAGGAAATATATATCCTCAGAGAAGGTAAAGTAAAATGAAATTTATTTTGGTAAATGTGTCTATGAATAGTCAATACAATGCCTCAATATAAATGAATATTATCATTTTGAACAATTTAATTTCTACTATTAGAATTATTATAAGTATAAAAATAGCTATCATTTTCGCATGGAATATGAGACTCTCATGCTCCATGCTTCATTACATCCACACAACAACTCTGCATAATAAGTATTATCATCACCATTTCATGGGTGAAAAAACTGAGGCTAACACATTTAGATAACTGGTTTATGATTACATGGCTAGTAAAGATGCATCACACTAATTTAGGCTTTATGATTTCAGAATTGTACTCTTTCCACTGCACATTCTATTCCTCTGTAAATACTTGGCTTGTTTTCATTTAGTTCTTTAATTTTATTCATGTGGTGATGGCTTAAAGCTTCATTTAAAGGTAGCTTAAAAAATTCATTTAACCAAAAGCTCCCAAGAATTAAAAATGTCATGGATATCATTAGTTAATGGGTAACTATATATTTTCCACGCGAATGAGATAACAATCAGAGTATTTTTCTAAGTTTTAGTCTCTGAGTGTTCCAAAGGACTTTGTTAAAATAGAAATATTTAGACAAAGGTGATCAAAAGTCTAGATCAGGTCACCTTAAGATAAATATTAGGAAACTGAGGAAACAAATGGAGATTTGAACACTGAGCTATGATATAATGAACGGTTTAAAGTATTTAGTAGAGCATAGAAAAGCCTTTAAAGCCTGGTCTTAGCCTAGCATTGCAGCTTCTGGGATATCTGTCTATCTATCATCTATCTATCTATCTAGCTAGCTCCATGCGGGTATCTTCCACCGAGCTGCGGAGACTAGCTCAGGCAAGCAACAGCAGCATCCCCAAACCCAACTCTGATTTCCCAAGGAACGCTGTGCTTTCCCAGGAGAGATGCACAGGCAAAGAGGCCTTCGATGTATGCGGGTTTCCACCACCGCGAGACTGGGCTCAGGCAAGCAGCAGCAGCCCGCAGAACATTTCTCAGCGAATGCTGTGCTTTCGCAGAGGCTTTGGCTGGGAGCCAACAGCACTTCGCTGCTGCTTCCTCAGCAAGGCTTCAGTAGCGTCAGGGAAGAAGAGCTGCGGGAGAGCTGGTGCCTCTTGGGCCTTGCTTTCCCGGGCTCCATGTTCGCGTCCTGGGTTCACCCTGCCAGGCCGAACTAAGCAGACATAGCCACAACCCTGCAGTAGCGTGTGTAGCCTAGGATGGCACTCTATGCACACTACCATCTCCCAGTGTAGGCATCGCTTGGCCTTTTACTCTGGCGCTCAGGCGGATTCTCAGACTAGGCCAGTGCTTTCCCCACAGGAAAGGAGAGGTGACAGGATCCCTGCACACCGCCCGTGAACTGAATAGGGAGCTTTGGGGGACTGTCCCCACTCCTTCCCCTTAAACTCCATGCCTCCCCCAAGCTTCCACATCCTGGAGGAAGATGGCATCTGACTCCCCGTTATTTCAGGGAGCTGTTTCCGCGAGGTAAGCGTAGGCGCCTGGTGGCTAGCGCATGTCTGCCCCAGGGACAGGTGGCCAAGGAGCTGCTGTCTCTTTGGGCCCAGAGACTCAGGACAGGCATGTTTAAGAGTGGAGCACGAGGCCTGCCCTACTCATCCCCTCCTGTCTCCTTAGCAGCCAGGCTTCTGTCTCTCTGCACAGGGAGCGGGTGATACTTGTATTGCCGGCTCTCCTGCTTCGCAACCGTTTCCAGACCAGAAGGCCAACGGCTCCTGCTCACCTTCCCCCCCACCCCCGGCAGCGAGCTGCACCTTCCACAGACATGCTCCTGGGGACCGCAGTGAAAACGTGTCCCTTTTTTTAAGGCTCTTTTCAAAAGCGCCACAGCGCTTCTCTCTCAGGCAGAGGAGATGCCCAGGCATAGAGGATTTCGCTCCATGCGGGTTTTTTACACCGTGCTGAGGGGACTAGCTCAGGCAAACAGGAGCATCCCTCATACCGGACTCTGATTTCCCAAAGAATGCTGTGATTTCCCAGAGGGGATGCCAGGGCAAAGAGGCTTTCGCTCTATGCGGGTTTCTCCCATTGTGCTGCCAATACTAGGCTAAGGCAAGCAGCAACAGCAGCCCTCAGAACCGACTCTGATTTCCCAGCGACTGCTATGCTTTCGCAGATGTTTTCAGCTTGGCACGAACCGCACTTCGCTGCTGCTTCCTCAGAAAGGCTTTGGGTGTTCACTCTGCGCGACAGGGAAGAAGAGCCGCGGGACTTGCTATCCTGGTCTCCGAGTTTACGCCGTGGATTCACCTTGCTATTCAGAACTAAGCAGACACAGTCACAACCCTGCAGCAGCGTGCTTGGCCTAGCATGGCACTCTCTGCCTATTACCATCTCCTGGGCTAGGTTAGGCTTTCCTTTTTGCTCCGGCTCTCAGGCAGACTCGGCGTCCAGGCCAGTGCCTTCACCACAGGAGAGAGGAGGAGACAGGATCCCTGCACACGGCCCGTGCACAGATTAGGGAGATTTGGGGGACTGTGCCCACTCCTTCCCCTTAAACCCCGTCCCTCCTCCAAGCTTCCACATCCTGGAGGAAGATGGCATCTGACTGCCCGTTATTTTGGGAGCTGTTTCTGCGAGTTCAGCGTAGGCAACTGGTGGCTAGCGCAAGTCTGCCCAAGAGACAGGTGGCCAAGGAGCTGCTGTCTCCTTGGGCCGAGAGGCTCAGGACAGGCATGCTTACTGCCCAGACTCCTTCCTAAGAGTGGAGCACGCGCCTCTGCCCTAGTCGTCCCCTCATGTCTCCTTAGCAGCCAGACTTCTATCTCACCGCACAGGGAGCGGGTGACTCTTGTCTTGCCACCGGCCTGCTGTTCGTGGCAGGGCAGGCTATCCTGCTTCCTGAGCGTTTCCCGACCGTAAGGCCAACGGCTCCTTCTCTTCTCCGGGTGCGGTGTGCTGCGCCTTCCCCACCCTTGGCTTCTCTCTCAGGCAGAGAGGATGCTAGGCCAAAGAGTATTTCGCTCCATGCGCGTATCTTCCACCGAGCTGCGGAGACTAGCTCAGCCAAGCAGCCGCAGCAGCCCCAAAACCAACTCTGATTTCCCAAGGAACGCTGTGCTTTCCCAGGGGAGTTGCCCAGGCAAAGAGGCTTTCGCTGTATGCGGGTTTCTCCCACCGCGAGACTGGGCTCAGGCAAGCAGCAGCAGCCCGCAGAACATTTCTCAGCGAATGCTGTGCTTTCCCAGAGGCTTTGGCTTGGAGCAAAGTGCACTTTGCTGCTGCTTCCTCAGCAAGGCTTCAGTCGCGACAGGGAAGAAGAGCTGCGGGAGGTGTTCGCTCTGTCGCATCAGGGAAGGAGAGTCGCGGGAGTGCTGGTATCTCTTGGACCTTGCTTTCCCGAGCTCCATGTTGGCGCCCTGGGTTCACCCTGCCAGGCCGAACTAAGCAGACACAGCCACAACCCTGTGTAGCGTGCGTAGCCTAGGATGGCACTCTATGCACACTACCATCTCCCAGTGTAGGCATCGCTTGGCCTTTTGCTCTGGCGCTCAGGCGGATTCTCAGACTAGGCCAGTGCTTTCCCCACAGGAAAGAAGAGGTGACAGGATCCCTGCACACCGCCCGTGAACTGAATAGGGAGCGAAGGGGGACTGTGCCCACTTCTTCCCCTTAAACCCCGTGCCTCTACCAAGCTTCCACATCATGGAGGAAGATGGCATCTGACACCACGTTATTTCAGGGAGCTGTTTCCGCGAGGTCAGCGTAGGCGCCTGGTGGCTAGCGCATGTCTGCCCCAGGGACAGGTGGCCAAGGAGCTGCTGTCTCCTTGGGCCCAGAGGCTCAGGACAGGCATGCTTTCGGCCCAGACTCCTTCCTAAGAGGGGAGCATGCGCCCTGCCCTACTCATCCTCTCCTGTCTCCTTAGCAACAAGGCTTTTGTCTCTCTGCACTGGGAGCGGGTGATACTTGTATTGCCAGCTCTCCTTTATCGCAACCGTTTCCAGACCAGAAGGCCAACGGCTCCTGCTCTTCTCCCCGGGCAGCGGGCTGCACCGTCCACTGACATGCTCCTGGGGAGTGCAGTGAAAATCATTTCCCTTTCCTTAAGGCTCTTTCCACAGGCGCCACCGCGCTTCTCTCTCAGGCAGAGGGGATGCCCAGGAATAGAGGATTTAGCTCCATGCGTGTTTATTACACCGTGCTGCGAAGACCAGCTCAGGCAACAGGAGCATCCCTCAGACTGGACTCTGATTTCCCAAAGAATGCTGTGCTTTTACTGAGGGGCAAAGAGGCTTTCTCTCTATGCGGGTTTCTCCCATAGTGTTGCGAATACTAGGCTAAAGCAAGCAACAAAAGCATTCCCCAGGACTGACTCTGATTTCCCAGCGACTGCGATGCTTTTGAAGAGGTTTTCAGCTTGGCGGGAAGCGCACTTCTCTGCTGCTTTCTCAGCCAGGCTTTGGGTGTTCGCTCTGTCGCATCAGGGAAGGAGAGTCGCGTGAGAGCTGGTGTCTCTTGAACCTTGCTTTCCCGGGCTCCGTGATGGCGCCCTGGGTTCACCCTGCCAGGCCGAACTAAGCAGACACAGTCACAACCCTGCAGCAGCGTGCGGGGCCTAAGATGGCACTCTATGCACACTACCATCTCCCGGTGTAGGCAACGCTTGGCCTTTGGCACTGGACCTCAGGCGGATTCGCGGACAAGGCCAGTGCCTTCCCCACAGGAGAGGAGAGGCGACAGGTTCCCTGAACACCGCCCGTTCACTGGAATGGGGAGCTTTGGGGGATTGTCCCCACTCCTTGCCCTGCAAACCCCCTGCAACCTAAAACGCTGTCACATGTTGGAGGAAGATGGCATCTGACTGCCCGTTTCTCGAGGGAGCTGTTTCTGCGAGTTCCGGGTATGGCGCCTGGTAGCTAGCCCAAGTCTGCCCTATGGACAGATGGTGAAGGAGATGCTGTCCCCTTGGGACCAGAGGCACAGGACAGGCCTGCCTTCTGCCCACACTCCTTCCTCAGTGTGGAGCACGCGTCCCTGCCTTAATCGTCCCCTCATGTCTCCTTAGGAACCAGGCTTTGTCTCTCCGCACAGAGGGCGGGTGACACTTGTCTTGCCACCGGCCTGCTCTTCCTGCCATGGCAGGCTACCCTGCTTCCCGTCCTTTTCCCGACCACAAGGCCAACGGCTCCTTCTCTTCTCTGGGGGCGGCGTGCTGCGCCTTCCCCAGACTTGCTCCTGGGGAGTGCAGTGACAGACGTGTGCAATCACGCTTCTCTCTCAGATCTCAAATACACAACATAACCCTACACCTAAAGGAGTTGGAGAAAGAACAACAAAGGAAGCCTAAACCCAGCAGGAGAAGAGGAATAATAAAGATCAGAGCAGAAATCAATGAAATAGAAACAAATAAACAAAAACCACAAAACAACAACAACAACAACAACAAAACAATAGAACAAATCAACGAAACTAGGAGCTGGTTCTTTGAAAGAATTAATAAGATTGATAAACCCCTTTCCAGACTTATCAAAAAGAAAAGAGAAAGAACCCAAATAAATAAAATCATGAATGCAAGAGGAGAGATCACAACCAACACCAAAGAAATACAAACAATTATAAGAACATACTATGAGCAACTCTACGCCAACAAATTCAGCAATCTGGAAGAAATGGATACATTCCTAGAGACATATAAACTACCACAACTGAACCAGGAAGAAATAGAAAACCTGAACAGACCCATAACCAGTACGGAGATTGAAACAGTCATCAAAAATCTCCAAACAAACAAAAGCCCCGGGCCAGATGGCTTCCCAGGGGAATTCTACCAAACATTTAAAGAAGAATTAATTCCTATTCTCATGATACTGTTCCAAAAAAATAGAAATGGAAGGAAAACTCCCAATCTCTTTTTTTTTCTGAGGCCAGCATCACCTTGATCCCCAAACCAGACAAGGATCCCATCAAAAAAGAGAACTACAGACCAATATCCTTGATGAACACAGATGCGAAAATTCTCACCAAAATACTAGCCAATAAGATTCAACAGTACATTAAAAGGATTATTCACCACGACCAACTGGGATTTATTCCAGGGCCTCAAGGCTGGTTCAACATCTGCAAATCAATCAATGTGATACAACACATCAATAAAAGAAAGAACAAGAACCATATGATACTCCCCATAGATGCTGAAAAAGCATTTGGCAAAGTGCAGTATCCCTTCCTGCTTAAAACTCTTCAAAGTGGGGCGCCTGGGTGGCTCAGTGGGTTAAGCCTCTACCTTCGGCTCAGGTCATGATCCCAGGGGCCTGGGATCGAGTCCTGCATTGGGCTTTCTGCTCAGCAGGGAGCCTGCTTCTCCTCATCTCTCTCTCTGTCTGTCTCTCTGCCTATTTGTGATCTCTCTCTCTGTCAAATAAATAAATAAAATCTTTAAAAAAAAACTCTTCAAAGTGTAGCGATAGAGGGCACATATTATCAATATTATCAAAGCCATCTATGAAAAACCCACTGCAAATATCATTCTCAATGGAAAAAAAACTGAATACTTTTCCGCTGAGGTCAGGAACATGGCAGGGATGTCCGTTATCACCACTGCTATTCAACATTGTACTAGAAGTCCTAGCCTCAGCAATCAGACAACAAAAAGAAATTAAAGGCACCCAAATTTTTCCAAATTGGCAGAAGAGAAGTCAAACTATCCCTGTTTGCAGATGATATGATACTGTATGTGGAAAACTTAAAGGACTCCACTCCAAATCTGCTATAACTTGTATAGAAATTCTGTAAAGTGTCAGGATATAAATCAATGAACAGAAATTGGTTGCATTTTTTTTTATACCAACAAAACTGAAGAAATAGAAACTAAGGAGTGAATCCCATTTACAATTGCACCCAAAACCCTAAGATACCTAGGAATAAACCTAACAAAGAATCTATACTCAGAAAACTCTAAAGTACTCATGAAAGAAATTGAAGAAGACACAAAGAAATGGAAAAATGTTCCATGCTCCTGTATTGGAAGAACAAATATTGTGAAAATGTCTATGCTACCTAAAGCAATCTACACATTTAATGCAATCCCTATCAAAATCCCATCCATTTTTTTTTCAAAGAAATGGGACAAATCATCCTTATATATATAAGGAACCAGAAAATACCTCGAATATCCAGAGGAATATTGAAAAAGAAAGCCAAAGTTGTTGGCATCACAATTCCAGACTTCAAGCTCTATTACAAAGTTGTCATCATCAAGATAGTAGGGAACTGTCCCCAAAACAGACATAGATCAATGGAACAGAATAGAGAGCCCAGAAATACACCCTCAACTCTATGGTCAACTAATCTTCAACAAAGCAGGAAGGAATGTCCTATGGAAAAAAGACAGCCTCTTCAACAAATGGTGTTGGGAAAATTGAACAGCCACATGCAGAAAAATGAAATTGGGCCGTTTCCTTACACCACACATGAAAATAGACTGGAAATGGATGAAGAAGCATAATGTGAGAAAGGAATCCATCAAAATCCTTGAGGAGAGAACAGGTAGCAACCTCTTTGACCTCAGCAGCAGCAACTTCTTCCTAGGAACATCGCCAAAGGCAAGGGAAGCAAGGGCAAGAATGAACTCCTGGGATTTCATCAGATCAAAAAGCTTTTGCACAGCAAAGGAAACAGTTAACAAAGCCAAAAGATGACTGTCAGAAGTTATCTGGGAGAAGATATTTGCAAATGACATACCAGATAAAGGGCCAGTATCTATCCAAAATCTACAAAGAGCTTATCAAACTCAACACCCTAAGAACAAATAATCGAATGAAAAAATGGGCAGAGGACATGAACAGACATTTCTGAAAAGAATACATCCAAATGGCCAACAGACACATGAAAAAATGCTCCACATCACTCGGCATCAGGGAAATACAAATCAAAACCAGAATGAGATACCACCTCACACCTTTCAGAATGGCTAAAATGAACAAGTCAGTCAATGACAGATGCTGGCGAGGATGTGGAGAAAGGGCAACCCTCCTACACTGTACGTGGGAATGCAAGCTGGTGCAACCACTCTGGAAAACAGCGTGGAGGTGCCTCAAAAAGCTGAAAATAGAACTACCCTATGACCCAGTGATTGTAGTACTGGATATATACCCTAAAGATACAAACGGGGCATTCTGAAGGGGCACATGCACCCAAATGTTTATAGCAGCAATGTCCACAATAGTTAAACTATGGAAAGAACCTAAATGTCCTTCAACGGATCAATCAATAAATAAGATATGGTATATATGTACAATGGGATACTGTGCAGCCATCCAAAGAAATGAAATCCTGCTATTTGTGATGACATGGATGGAACTAGAGGGTATTATGCTTGGCAAAATAAATCAATCTGAGAAAGACAACTATCATATGATCTCCCTGCTATGATGAAGTGGAGATGCAACACAGGAGCTTTCGGGCGTACGAAAAGAAAAATAAAAGAAGATAGGATTGGGAGGGAGACAAACCAACAAAGACTGAATCTCACAAAACAGACTGAGGGTTGCTGGGGGGAGGTGTGTTGGGAGAGGATGGTGGGGGTATGGACATTGGGGAGGGCAGGTGCTATGGTGAGTGATGGTGAGTGCTGTGAAATGTGTAAACCTGGTGATTCACAGACCTGTACCCCCAGGGATAAAAACACATTATATGTTTATAAAAAATTTTAAAAAATAATTTAAAAAGTCCATTAAAGAAAAAACACATATTGCAAGCCCAGAGCTAATCTCATATTCAATCAAAAAAGTTTGAAAGTTTTCCCCTTAAAGATCAGAAAAAAGACAAGTGTGTCCACTTTCACTACTCTCATTTGACATAGTACTGGATGTCCTAGCCAGAGAAACAAGGAACACAAAGAAATAAAAGACTCCAAAAACAAAAAAAAAAAAAAAGGAAGAAGTAAAATTTTCTTTTTTTGGATAACATGAACTTACATGTAAAAAAAATCCTAAAAACTTCACAGAAAATTTTGAATAAACAAATTTAATATAGCTGCCAAATACAAGATCAATATATAAAAGACAGGAATTTTGTTTTGTTTCGTTTTTTTAAAATAGTTTTTCATGTCATCCTTGCTCAGTGATCATGCTAATCTTCTCTGCATCATTCCAATTTTAGTATATGTGCTGCCAAAGTAAGCACAAGACAGGAGCATTTTAACACTGTAATGATGAACTATCTGAAAAAAATAAAGAGAACAATCTAATTCTCAATAGCATCAAAAATAATAAAATACTTCGGAAAAGATTTAACTAACAAGATGAAAGATCTGTACCCCATAAACTATGACATTGATAAAGAATTTGAAGGAGACATAAATGGAAAGATAGCTCATATTTATGAATGGTAAGAATTAACATTGTTAAAATGTCCATACTACCGAAAACCATCTGTAAATTCAATTCCTATCAAAAATCCAATGTTAGGGGCGCCTGGGTGGCTCAGTGGGTTAAGCCGCTGCCTTCGGCTCAGGTCATGATCCCAGGGTCCTGGGATCGAGAACTGCATCAGGCTCTCAGCTCAGCAGGAAGCTGCTAACTCTTCTCTCTCTGCCTGCCTCTCTGCCTGCTTGTCATCTCTCTCTGTCAAATAAATAAATAAAAAATATTTTTTAAAAATCCAATATTTTTTTTTACAGAAGTAAGTAAAGAATCCTAAAATTTATATGAGACCATAAAAGACAACAAATAATTAAAGCAGTTCTGAGAAAGAATGAAGAAGCGAAATTACACTTCTTGATTTGAAACTATACTACAAAGCCCTCGTGCTCAAAACAATAAAGTATACTGGCATAAAAACAGACCAATAAACAAGTTGAACAGAATTGAGAGTCCAGAAATAAATCCTTTGATACAGTCACCTAATATTTGACAGGGGCCAACATATATAATGGGTAGATAGTCTGTTCAATAAATGATATTTAAAACTGAATAGTCACATAAACCAGCATGAAACTGGAACCTTATATCACTCATAAATCTTAACTTGAAATAGATTAAAGACATAAATGTGATGCATGAAACTAAATTTCCTAAAGGAAAACATAGGAAAAATTCTCCTTGACATTGGTTTGCCAATAGTTTTTTGGATACCAGGCCAAAAACACAAGCAAAAGAAGCAAAAATAAATAAATGGTATTACATCAAACTAAAGTTTCTGCATTGCCAAAAAAAAAAGGGAATGAAAACACAATTCACAGAATGGAAGAAAATACTTACAAATCTTATATCTGAAAAGAGGTTAATAACCAACAGATACAAATAGAAAAATATATATAATTTAAAAAATAGCAAAAGGATCTCAATAGACGTTTTTTTCAAAAAAGTTATATAAATGACCAACAGGAGCATTAAAAAGTGCTCAACGTAGAAACTCAGGGCAAAGTCATTATGTTGTTGTTGTTGTTTACCTCTGAAAAACACAACAAGATATTACTACCTATTAGAATATATACTAGCAAAAAATTAAAACTAACAAATTTTGTTAAATATTGTGGAAAATGGGGAACTTATGCACTGTGATAGGGATATAAATTTGTATGGAAAACAGTATGGAGATTATTCATATTATTGAAAGTAAAATTACCATATGATTCAGTAATCCCACCTCTAGGTATATATCTAAAGGAAACGCAGTCACTATTCGAAGACATATCTCCACTCTTATGTTCATTATAAAATTATTAACTCTAAGCAAGAGATGGAAATAACTTCAGTATCCATTAATGGATGAATGGATAAAATAAGTATGGTAAATATACACTATGGAATACTACTGAACCATGAAAAATTAAGAAATACTGCCATTTACAACAGCATGGATGGATCTTGAAGGTATTATACTGAGTGAAATATTTCAAAGATTTTATATATATTTTAATTTATGTATTATGATATCCCTTACATACAGAATCTGAAGAAAAAGCAAACTGATGGAAACTTAGAGTTGAGTTGACAAGAGGTGAACCGGGGGTGGAATAAGGTGGTCAAAGGGTACAAATTTGCAACCTCAATATGAAAAAGTTCTGGGGATCTAATGTACAGCATGATGATCATAGTTAATAATATATACATCCATTTTTATTGTGCTTCCCTTTATTAAACTTTGCATATATCACATTCTTACAAGTTGAAAGTTTATAGCAATCTTGTATAAAAGAGGTCTGCTGCCACCATTTTTCTAACAACATTTGTTCATTTTGTGTCTCTCTGTCACATGTTGGTAATTCTTGCAATATTTCAAGTTTTTTCATTATTATTGTATTTGTTATGGTGATCTGTGATCAGTAATTATGACCCACTGAAAACTCAGAACTAGTTTACTTAAGGTATATACATTGTTTTTCCTTAAAGGCATAATGCTTTTGAACAGTACAGTATAGTGTTTATTTTTTATATGCACTGGGAAACATAATTTTTTATTTGCACTGCGAAACCAAAAAAAATAATAATAATTTGACTTAGTTTATGGAGATAATCACGTTATTGAGGCGGTCTGGAACAAAACCCACAAGACCTCTGAAGTTCATCTCTACTGTACTATATACATAAAAGTTGCAAAGAGAGTAGTTCTTAAAATCCCTTACCATACATGCATAAAAAACAGTGGCAACTATATGAGATAGTAGATGTATTCACATTTTTATGTAGATTATATTGCAATACAGATGTATGCCAATTTATCAAATTGTACAAAATTTACACAATGTTAAAAGTTTGCAATGTTATAAGAAATCATTTCTTATATTTACAAATTATAATGTGTCGATTATTTTTCAATAAAGATAACAAAAGCTTTTTGTAGAATTAATCTATTTTTCAAAAAAGGAAGTAAGGAAGTAGAAACTGCAACTAACTCTGAAATAATAGAATATAAAATCCATTTTAGTTATCGACACTGTGACAAAAACTATTACTTAGTTTACAATGAAGGAGTACTTAGGAAGCATGAAGGATGGTCTATAAATAAGGCTGAAAGAGCTCAGTTTTAAGGTTTAAATTTAAAATCTTCTTTTGAAATACTAAACTGACCACCCATTTTTCCAAACATAAATGTCTTAACTGCATGAATTTATTTCATACAACTTTAAAGTCTAGTTTCATAAGAAAGCAGCATGCAAATTTTGAATAAGACAGACTTGCTTAAGTTTCTTTATGTTCAACAGTAAAGGATACTTCCCTCAAAAGAAGAAAAATCAACATATTTATTATGATAATTATTATTCATAATGAGATTCATATTGAATTAGGAAATATATATCCTCAGAGAAGGTAAAGTAAAATGAAATTTATTTTGGTAAATGTGTCTATGAATAGTCAATACAATGCCACAATATAAATGAATATTATCATTTTGAACAATTTAATTTCTACTATTAGAATTATTATAAGTATAAAAATAGCTATCATTTTCGCATGGAATATGAGACTCTCATGCTCCATGCTTCATTACATCCACACAACAACTCTGCATAATAAGTATTATCATCACCATTTCATGGGTGAAAAAACTGAGGCTAACACATTTAGATAACTGGTTTATGATTACATGGCTAGTAAAGATGCATCACACTAATTTAGGCTTTATGATTTCAGAATTGTACTCTTTCCACTGCACATTCTATTCCTCTGTAAATACTTGGCTTGTTTTCATTTAGTTCTTTAATTTTATTCATGTGGTGATGGCTTAAAGCTTCATTTAAAGGTAGCTTAAAAAATTCATTTAACCAAAAGCTCCCAAGAATTAAAAATGTCATGGATATCATTAGTTAATGGGTAACTATATATTTTCCACGCGAATGAGATAACAATCAGAGTATTTTTCTAAGTTTTAGTCTCTGAGTGTTCCAAAGGACTTTGTTAAAATAGAAATATTTAGACAAAGGTGATCAAAAGTCTAGATCAGGTCACCTTAAGATAAATATTAGGAAACTGAGGAAACAAATGGAGATTTGAACACTTAGCTATGATATAATGAACGGTTTAAAGTATTTAGTAGAGCATAGAAAAGCCTTTAAAGCCTGGTCTTAGCCTAGCATTGCAGCTTCTGGGATATCTGTCTATCTATCATCTATCTATCTATCTAGCTAGCTCCATGCGGGTATCTTCCACCGAGCTGCGGAGACTAGCTCAGGCAAGCAACAGCAGCATCCCCAAACCCAACTCTGATTTCCCAAGGAACGCTGTGCTTTCCCAGGAGAGATGCACAGGCAAAGAGGCCTTCGATGTATGCGGGTTTCCACCACCGCGAGACTGGGCTCAGGCAAGCAGCAGCAGCCCGCAGAACATTTCTCAGCGAATGCTGTGCTTTCGCAGAGGCTTTGGCTGGGAGCCAACAGCACTTCGCTGCTGCTTCCTCAGCAAGGCTTCAGTAGCGTCAGGGAAGAAGAGCTGCGGGAGAGCTGGTGCCTCTTGGGCCTTGCTTTCCCGGGCTCCATGTTCGCGTCCTGGGTTCACCCTGCCAGGCCGAACTAAGCAGACATAGCCACAACCCTGCAGTAGCGTGTGTAGCCTAGGATGGCACTCTATGCACACTACCATCTCCCAGTGTAGGCATCGCTTGGCCTTTTACTCTGGCGCTCAGGCGGATTCTCAGACTAGGCCAGTGCTTTCCCCACAGGAAAGGAGAGGTGACAGGATCCCTGCACACCGCCCGTGAACTGAATAGGGAGCTTTGGGGGACTGTCCCCACTCCTTCCCCTTAAACTCCATGCCTCCCCCAAGCTTCCACATCCTGGAGGAAGATGGCATCTGACTCCCCGTTATTTCAGGGAGCTGTTTCCGCGAGGTAAGCGTAGGCGCCTGGTGGCTAGCGCATGTCTGCCCCAGGGACAGGTGGCCAAGGAGCTGCTGTCTCTTTGGGCCCAGAGACTCAGGACAGGCATGTTTAAGAGTGGAGCACGAGGCCTGCCCTACTCATCCCCTCCTGTCTCCTTAGCAGCCAGGCTTCTGTCTCTCTGCACAGGGAGCGGGTGATACTTG
Source organism: Mustela lutreola (assembly GCF_030435805.1). Classification (NCBI taxonomy): domain Eukaryota; kingdom Metazoa; phylum Chordata; class Mammalia; order Carnivora; family Mustelidae; genus Mustela; species Mustela lutreola. The sequence continues at coordinate 62,364,902 of NC_081291.1, forward strand.
TATTGCCGGCTCTCCTGCTTCGCAACCGTTTCCAGACCAGAAGGCCAACGGCTCCTGCTCACCTTCCCCCCCACCCCCGGCAGCGAGCTGCACCTTCCACAGACATGCTCCTGGGGACCGCAGTGAAAACGTGTCCCTTTTTTTAAGGCTCTTTTCAAAAGCGCCACAGCGCTTCTCTCTCAGGCAGAGGAGATGCCCAGGCATAGAGGATTTCGCTCCATGCGGGTTTTTTACACCGTGCTGAGGGGACTAGCTCAGGCAAACAGGAGCATCCCTCATACCGGACTCTGATTTCCCAAAGAATGCTGTGATTTCCCAGAGGGGATGCCAGGGCAAAGAGGCTTTCGCTCTATGCGGGTTTCTCCCATTGTGCTGCCAATACTAGGCTAAGGCAAGCAGCAACAGCAGCCCTCAGAACCGACTCTGATTTCCCAGCGACTGCTATGCTTTCGCAGATGTTTTCAGCTTGGCACGAACCGCACTTCGCTGCTGCTTCCTCAGAAAGGCTTTGGGTGTTCACTCTGCGCGACAGGGAAGAAGAGCCGCGGGACTTGCTATCCTGGTCTCCGAGTTTACGCCGTGGATTCACCTTGCTATTCAGAACTAAGCAGACACAGTCACAACCCTGCAGCAGCGTGCTTGGCCTAGCATGGCACTCTCTGCCTATTACCATCTCCTGGGCTAGGTTAGGCTTTCCTTTTTGCTCCGGCTCTCAGGCAGACTCGGCGTCCAGGCCAGTGCCTTCACCACAGGAGAGAGGAGGAGACAGGATCCCTGCACACGGCCCGTGCACAGATTAGGGAGATTTGGGGGACTGTGCCCACTCCTTCCCCTTAAACCCCGTCCCTCCTCCAAGCTTCCACATCCTGGAGGAAGATGGCATCTGACTGCCCGTTATTTTGGGAGCTGTTTCTGCGAGTTCAGCGTAGGCAACTGGTGGCTAGCGCAAGTCTGCCCAAGAGACAGGTGGCCAAGGAGCTGCTGTCTCCTTGGGCCGAGAGGCTCAGGACAGGCATGCTTACTGCCCAGACTCCTTCCTAAGAGTGGAGCACGCGCCTCTGCCCTAGTCGTCCCCTCATGTCTCCTTAGCAGCCAGACTTCTATCTCACCGCACAGGGAGCGGGTGACTCTTGTCTTGCCACCGGCCTGCTGTTCGTGGCAGGGCAGGCTATCCTGCTTCCTGAGCGTTTCCCGACCGTAAGGCCAACGGCTCCTTCTCTTCTCCGGGTGCGGTGTGCTGCGCCTTCCCCACCCTTGGCTTCTCTCTCAGGCAGAGAGGATGCTAGGCCAAAGAGTATTTCGCTCCATGCGCGTATCTTCCACCGAGCTGCGGAGACTAGCTCAGCCAAGCAGCCGCAGCAGCCCCAAAACCAACTCTGATTTCCCAAGGAACGCTGTGCTTTCCCAGGGGAGTTGCCCAGGCAAAGAGGCTTTCGCTGTATGCGGGTTTCTCCCACCGCGAGACTGGGCTCAGGCAAGCAGCAGCAGCCCGCAGAACATTTCTCAGCGAATGCTGTGCTTTCCCAGAGGCTTTGGCTTGGAGCAAAGTGCACTTTGCTGCTGCTTCCTCAGCAAGGCTTCAGTCGCGACAGGGAAGAAGAGCTGCGGGAGGTGTTCGCTCTGTCGCATCAGGGAAGGAGAGTCGCGGGAGTGCTGGTATCTCTTGGACCTTGCTTTCCCGAGCTCCATGTTGGCGCCCTGGGTTCACCCTGCCAGGCCGAACTAAGCAGACACAGCCACAACCCTGTGTAGCGTGCGTAGCCTAGGATGGCACTCTATGCACACTACCATCTCCCAGTGTAGGCATCGCTTGGCCTTTTGCTCTGGCGCTCAGGCGGATTCTCAGACTAGGCCAGTGCTTTCCCCACAGGAAAGAAGAGGTGACAGGATCCCTGCACACCGCCCGTGAACTGAATAGGGAGCGAAGGGGGACTGTGCCCACTTCTTCCCCTTAAACCCCGTGCCTCTACCAAGCTTCCACATCATGGAGGAAGATGGCATCTGACACCACGTTATTTCAGGGAGCTGTTTCCGCGAGGTCAGCGTAGGCGCCTGGTGGCTAGCGCATGTCTGCCCCAGGGACAGGTGGCCAAGGAGCTGCTGTCTCCTTGGGCCCAGAGGCTCAGGACAGGCATGCTTTCGGCCCAGACTCCTTCCTAAGAGGGGAGCATGCGCCCTGCCCTACTCATCCTCTCCTGTCTCCTTAGCAACAAGGCTTTTGTCTCTCTGCACTGGGAGCGGGTGATACTTGTATTGCCAGCTCTCCTTTATCGCAACCGTTTCCAGACCAGAAGGCCAACGGCTCCTGCTCTTCTCCCCGGGCAGCGGGCTGCACCGTCCACTGACATGCTCCTGGGGAGTGCAGTGAAAATCATTTCCCTTTCCTTAAGGCTCTTTCCACAGGCGCCACCGCGCTTCTCTCTCAGGCAGAGGGGATGCCCAGGAATAGAGGATTTAGCTCCATGCGTGTTTATTACACCGTGCTGCGAAGACCAGCTCAGGCAACAGGAGCATCCCTCAGACTGGACTCTGATTTCCCAAAGAATGCTGTGCTTTTACTGAGGGGCAAAGAGGCTTTCTCTCTATGCGGGTTTCTCCCATAGTGTTGCGAATACTAGGCTAAAGCAAGCAACAAAAGCATTCCCCAGGACTGACTCTGATTTCCCAGCGACTGCGATGCTTTTGAAGAGGTTTTCAGCTTGGCGGGAAGCGCACTTCTCTGCTGCTTTCTCAGCCAGGCTTTGGGTGTTCGCTCTGTCGCATCAGGGAAGGAGAGTCGCGTGAGAGCTGGTGTCTCTTGAACCTTGCTTTCCCGGGCTCCGTGATGGCGCCCTGGGTTCACCCTGCCAGGCCGAACTAAGCAGACACAGTCACAACCCTGCAGCAGCGTGCGGGGCCTAAGATGGCACTCTATGCACACTACCATCTCCCGGTGTAGGCAACGCTTGGCCTTTGGCACTGGACCTCAGGCGGATTCGCGGACAAGGCCAGTGCCTTCCCCACAGGAGAGGAGAGGCGACAGGTTCCCTGAACACCGCCCGTTCACTGGAATGGGGAGCTTTGGGGGATTGTCCCCACTCCTTGCCCTGCAAACCCCCTGCAACCTAAAACGCTGTCACATGTTGGAGGAAGATGGCATCTGACTGCCCGTTTCTCGAGGGAGCTGTTTCTGCGAGTTCCGGGTATGGCGCCTGGTAGCTAGCCCAAGTCTGCCCTATGGACAGATGGTGAAGGAGATGCTGTCCCCTTGGGACCAGAGGCACAGGACAGGCCTGCCTTCTGCCCACACTCCTTCCTCAGTGTGGAGCACGCGTCCCTGCCTTAATCGTCCCCTCATGTCTCCTTAGGAACCAGGCTTTGTCTCTCCGCACAGAGGGCGGGTGACACTTGTCTTGCCACCGGCCTGCTCTTCCTGCCATGGCAGGCTACCCTGCTTCCCGTCCTTTTCCCGACCACAAGGCCAACGGCTCCTTCTCTTCTCTGGGGGCGGCGTGCTGCGCCTTCCCCAGACTTGCTCCTGGGGAGTGCAGTGACAGACGTGTGCAATCACGCTTCTCTCTCAGATCTCAAATACACAACATAACCCTACACCTAAAGGAGTTGGAGAAAGAACAACAAAGGAAGCCTAAACCCAGCAGGAGAAGAGGAATAATAAAGATCAGAGCAGAAATCAATGAAATAGAAACAAATAAACAAAAACCACAAAACAACAACAACAACAACAACAAAACAATAGAACAAATCAACGAAACTAGGAGCTGGTTCTTTGAAAGAATTAATAAGATTGATAAACCCCTTTCCAGACTTATCAAAAAGAAAAGAGAAAGAACCCAAATAAATAAAATCATGAATGCAAGAGGAGAGATCACAACCAACACCAAAGAAATACAAACAATTATAAGAACATACTATGAGCAACTCTACGCCAACAAATTCAGCAATCTGGAAGAAATGGATACATTCCTAGAGACATATAAACTACCACAACTGAACCAGGAAGAAATAGAAAACCTGAACAGACCCATAACCAGTACGGAGATTGAAACAGTCATCAAAAATCTCCAAACAAACAAAAGCCCCGGGCCAGATGGCTTCCCAGGGGAATTCTACCAAACATTTAAAGAAGAATTAATTCCTATTCTCATGATACTGTTCCAAAAAAATAGAAATGGAAGGAAAACTCCCAATCTCTTTTTTTTTCTGAGACCAGCATCACCTTGATCCCCAAACCAGACAAGGATCCCATCAAAAAAGAGAACTACAGACCAATATCCTTGATGAACACAGATGCGAAAATTCTCACCAAAATACTAGCCAATAAGATTCAACAGTACATTAAAAGGATTATTCACCACGACCAACTGGGATTTATTCCAGGGCCTCAAGGCTGGTTCAACATCTGCAAATCAATCAATGTGATACAACACATCAATAAAAGAAAGAACAAGAACCATATGATACTCCCCATAGATGCTGAAAAAGCATTTGGCAAAGTGCAGTATCCCTTCCTGCTTAAAACTCTTCAAAGTGGGGCGCCTGGGTGGCTCAGTGGGTTAAGCCTCTACCTTCGGCTCAGGTCATGATCCCAGGGGCCTGGGATCGAGTCCTGCACTGGGCTTTCTGCTCAGCAGGGAGCCTGCTTCTCCTCATCTCTCTCTCTGTCTGTCTCTCTGCCTATTTGTGATCTCTCTCTCTGTCAAATAAATAAATAAAATCTTTAAAAAAAAACTCTTCAAAGTGTAGCGATAGAGGGCACATATTATCAATATTATCAAAGCCATCTATGAAAAACCCACTGCAAATATCATTCTCAATGGAAAAAAAACTGAATACTTTTCCGCTGAGGTCAGGAACATGGCAGGGATGTCCGTTATCACCACTGCTATTCAACATTGTACTAGAAGTCCTAGCCTCAGCAATCAGACAACAAAAAGAAATTAAAGGCACCCAAATTTTGCCAAATTGGCAGAAGAGAAGTCAAACTATCCCTGTTTGCAGATGATATGATACTGTATGTGGAAAACTTAAAGGACTCCACTCCAAATCTGCTATAACTTGTATAGAAATTCTGTAAAGTGTCAGGATATAAATCAATGAACAGAAATTGGTTGCATTTTTTTTTATACCAACAAAACTGAAGAAATAGTAACTAAGGAGTGAATCCCATTTACAATTGCACCCAAAACCCTAAGATACCTAGGAATAAACCTAACAAAGAATCTATACTCAGAAAACTCTAAAGTACTCATGAAAGAAATTGAAGAAGACACAAAGAAATGGAAAAATGTTCCATGCTCCTGTATTGGAAGAACAAATATTGTGAAAATGTCTATGCTACCTAAAGCAATCTACACATTTAATGCAATCCCTATCAAAATCCCATCCATTTTTTTTTCAAAGAAATGGGACAAATCATCCTTATATATATAAGGAACCAGAAAATACCTCGAATATCCAGAGGAATATTGAAAAAGAAAGCCAAAGTTGTTGGCATCACAATTCCAGACTTCAAGCTCTATTACAAAGTTGTCATCATCAAGATAGTAGGGAACTGTCCCCAAAACAGACATAGATCAATGGAACAGAATAGAGAGCCCAGAAATACACCCTCAACTCTATGGTCAACTAATCTTCAACAAAGCAGGAAGGAATGTCCTATGGAAAAAAGACAGCCTCTTCAACAAATGGTGTTGGGAAAATTGAACAGCCACATGCAGAAAAATGAAATTGGGCCGTTTCCTTACACCACACATGAAAATAGACTGGAAATGGATGAAGAAGCATAATGTGAGAAAGGAATCCATCAAAATCCTTGAGGAGAGAACAGGTAGCAACCTCTTTGACCTCAGCAGCAGCAACTTCTTCCTAGGAACATCGCCAAAGGCAAGGGAAGCAAGGGCAAGAATGAACTCCTGGGATTTCATCAGATCAAAAAGCTTTTGCACAGCAAAGGAAACAGTTAACAAAGCCAAAAGATGACTGTCAGAAGTTATCTGGGAGAAGATATTTGCAAATGACATACCAGATAAAGGGCCAGTATCTATCCAAAATCTACAAAGAGCTTATCAAACTCAACACCCTAAGAACAAATAATCGAATGAAAAAATGGGCAGAGGACATGAACAGACATTTCTGAAAAGAATACATCCAAATGGCCAACAGACACATGAAAAAATGCTCCACATCACTCGGCATCAGGGAAATACAAATCAAAACCAGAATGAGATACCACCTCACACCTTTCAGAATGGCTAAAATGAACAAGTCAGTCAATGACAGATGCTGGCGAGGATGTGGAGAAAGGGCAACCCTCCTACACTGTACGTGGGAATGCAAGCTGGTGCAACCACTCTGGAAAACAGCGTGGAGGTGCCTCAAAAAGCTGAAAATAGAACTACCCTATGACCCAGTGATTGTAGTACTGGATATATACCCTAAAGATACAAACGGGGCATTCTGAAGGGGCACATGCACCCAAATGTTTATAGCAGCAATGTCCACAATAGTTAAACTATGGAAAGAACCTAAATGTCCTTCAACGGATCAATCAATAAATAAGATATGGTATATATGTACAATGGGATACTGTGCAGCCATCCAAAGAAATGAAATCCTGCTATTTGTGATGACATGGATGGAACTAGAGGGTATTATGCTTGGCAAAATAAATCAATCTGAGAAAGACAACTATCATATGATCTCCCTGCTATGATGAAGTGGAGATGCAACACAGGAGCTTTCGGGCGTACGAAAAGAAAAATAAAAGAAGATAGGATTGGGAGGGAGACAAACCAACAAAGACTGAATCTCACAAAACAGACTGAGGGTTGCTGGGGGGAGGTGTGTTGGGAGAGGATGGTGGGGGTATGGACATTGGGGAGGGCAGGTGCTATGGTGAGTGATGGTGAGTGCTGTGAAATGTGTAAACCTGGTGATTCACAGACCTGTACCCCCAGGGATAAAAACACATTATATGTTTATAAAAAATTTTAAAAAATAATTTAAAAAGTCCATTAAAGAAAAAACACATATTGCAAGCCCAGAGCTAATCTCATATTCAATCAAAAAAGTTTGAAAGTTTTCCCCTTAAAGATCAGAAAAAAGACAAGTGTGTCCACTTTCACTACTCTCATTTGACATAGTACTGGATGTACTAGCCAGAGAAACAAGGAACACAAAGAAATAAAAGACTCCAACAACAAAAAAAAAAAAAAGGAAGAAGTAAAATTTTCTTTTTTTGGATAACATGAACTTACATGTAAAAAAAAATCCTAAAAACTTCACAGAAAATTTTGAATAAACAAATTTAATATAGCTGCCAAATACAAGATCAATATATAAAAGACAGGAATTTTGTTTTGTTTCGTTTTTTTAAAATAGTTTTTCATGTCATCCTTGCTCAGTGATCATGCTAATCTTCTCTGCATCATTCCAATTTTAGTATATGTGCTGCCAAAGTAAGCACAAGACAGGAGCATTTTAACACTGTAATGATGAACTATCTGAAAAAAATAAAGAGAACAATCTAATTCTCAATAGCATCAAAAATAATAAAATACTTCGGAAAAGATTTAACTAACAAGATGAAAGATCTGTACCCCATAAACTATGACATTGATAAAGAATTTGAAGGAGACATAAATGGAAAGATAGCTCATATTTATGAATGGTAAGAATTAACATTGTTAAAATGTCCATACTACCGAAAACCATCTGTAAATTCAATTCCTATCAAAAATCCAATGTTAGGGGCGCCTGGGTGGCTCAGTGGGTTAAGCCGCTGCCTTCGGCTCAGGTCATGATCCCAGGGTCCTGGGATCGAGAACTGCATCAGGCTCTCAGCTCAGCAGGAAGCTGCTAACTCTTCTCTCTCTGCCTGCCTCTCTGCCTGCTTGTCATCTCTCTCTGTCAAATAAATAAATAAAAAATATTTTTTAAAAATCCAATATTTTTTTTTACAGAAGTAAGTAAAGAATCCTAAAATTTATATGAGACCATAAAAGACAACAAATAATTAAAGCAGTTCTGAGAAAGAATGAAGAAGCGAAATTACACTTCTTGATTTGAAACTATACTACAAAGCCCTCGTGCTCAAAACAATAAAGTATACTGGCATAAAAACAGACCAATAAACAAGTTGAACAGAATTGAGAGTCCAGAAATAAATCCTTTGATACAGTCACCTAATATTTGACAGGGGCCAACATATATAATGGGTAGATAGTCTGTTCAATAAATGATATTTAAAACTGAATAGTCACATAAACCAGCATGAAACTGGAACCTTATATCACTCATAAATCTTAACTTGAAATAGATTAAAGACATAAATGTGATGCATGAAACTAAATTTCCTAAAGGAAAACATAGGAAAAATTCTCCTTGACATTGGTTTGCCAATAGTTTTTTGGATACCAGGCCAAAAACACAAGCAAAAGAAGCAAAAATAAATAAATGGTATTACATCAAACTAAAGTTTCTGCATTGCCAAAAAAAAAAGGGAATGAAAACACAATTCACAGAATGGAAGAAAATACTTACAAATCTTATATCTGAAAAGAGGTTAATAACCAACAGATACAAATAGAAAAATATATATAATTTAAAAAATAGCAAAAGGATCTCAATAGACGTTTTTTTCAAAAAAGTTATATAAATGACCAACAGGAGCATTAAAAAGTGCTCAACGTAGAAACTCAGGGCAAAGTCATTATGTTGTTGTTGTTGTTTACCTCTGAAAAACACAACAAGATATTACTACCTATTAGAATATATACTAGCAAAAAATTAAAACTAACAAATTTTGTTAAATATTGTGGAAAATGGGGAACTTATGCACTGTGATAGGGATATAAATTTGTATGGAAAACAGTATGGAGATTATTCATATTATTGAAAGTAAAATTACCATATGATTCAGTAATCCCACCTCTAGGTATATATCTAAAGGAAACGAAGTCACTATTCGAAGACATATCTCCACTCTTATGTTCATTATAAAATTATTAACTCTAAGCAAGAGATGGAAATAACTTCAGTATCCATTAATGGATGCATGGATAAAATAAGTATGGTAAATATACACTATGGAATACTACTGAACCATGAAAAATTAAGAAATACTGCCATTTACAACAGCATGGATGGATCTTGAAGGTATTATACTGAGTGAAATATTTCAAAGATTTTATATATATTTTAATTTATGTATTATGATATCCCTTACATACAGAATCTGAAGAAAAAGCAAACTAATGGAAACTTAGAGTTGAGTTGACAAGAGGTGAACCGGGGGTGGAATAAGGTGGTCAAAGGGTACAAATTTGCAGCCTCAATATGAAAAAGTTCTGGGGATCTAATGTACAGCATGATGATCATAGTTAATAATATATACATCCATTTTTATTGTGCTTCCCTTTATTAAACTTTGCATATATCACATTCTTACAAGTTGAAAGTTTATAGCAATCTTGTATAAAAGAGGTCTGCTGCCACCATTTTTCTAACAACATTTGTTCATTTTGTGTCTCTCTGTCACATGTTGGTAATTCTTGCAATATTTCAAGTTTTTTCATTATTATTGTATTTGTTATGGTGATCTGTGATCAGTAATTATGACCCACTGAAAACTCAGAACTCGTTTACTTAAGGTATATACATTGTTTTTCCTTAAAGGCATAATGCTTTTGAACAGTACAGTATAGTGTTTATTTTTTATATGCACTGGGAAACATAATTTTTTATTTGCACTGCGAAACCAAAAAAAATAATAATAATTTGACTTAGTTTATGGAGATAATCACGTTATTGAGGCGGTCTGGAACAAAACCCACAAGACCTCTGAAGTTCATCTCTACTGTACTATATACATAAAAGTTGCAAAGAGAGTAGTTCTTAAAATCCCTTACCATACATGCATAAAAAACAGTGGCAACTATATGAGATAGTAGATGTATTCACATTTTTATGTAGATTATATTGCAATACAGATGTATGCCAATTTATCAAATTGTACAAAATTTACACAATGTTAAAAGTTTGCAATGTTATAAGAAATCATTTCTTATATTTACAAATTATAATGTGTCGATTATTTTTCAATAAAGATAACAAAAGCTTTTTGTAGAATTAATCTATTTTTCAAAAAAGGAAGTAAGGAAGTAGAAACTGCAACTAACTCTGAAATAATAGAATATAAAATCCATTTTAGTTATCGACACTGTGACAAAAACTATTACTTAGTTTACAATGAAGGAGTACTTAGGAAGCATGAAGGATGGTCTATAAATAAGGCTGAAAGAGCTCAGTTTTAAGGTTTAAATTTAAAATCTTCTTTTGAAATACTAAACTGACCACCCATTTTTCCAAACATAAATGTCTTAACTGCATGAATTTATTTCATACAACTCTAAAGTCTAGTTTCATAAGAAAGCAGCATGCAAATTTTGAATAAGACAGACTTGCTTAAGTTTCTTTATGTTCAACAGTAAAGGATACTTCCCTCAAAAGAAGAAAAATCAACATATTTATTATGATAATTATTATTCATAATGAGATTCATATTGAATTAGGAAATATATATCCTCAGAGAAGGTAAAGTAAAATGAAATTTATTTTGGTAAATGTGTCTATGAATAGTCAATACAATGCCACAATATAAATGAATATTATCATTTTGAACAATTTAATTTCTACTATTAGAATTCTTATAAGTATAAAAATAGCTATCATTTTCGCATGGAATATGAGACTCTCATGCTCCATGCTTCATTACATCCACACAACAACTCTGCATAATAAGTATTATCATCACCATTTCATGGGTGAAAAAACTGAGGCTAACACATTTAGATAACTGGTTTATGATTACATGGCTAGTAAAGATGCATCACACTAATTTAGGCTTTATGATTTCAGAATTGTACTCTTTCCACTGCACATTCTATTCCTCTGTAAATACTTGGCTTGTTTTCATTTAGTTCTTTAATTTTATTCATGTGGTGATGGCTTAAAGCTTCATTTAAAGGTAGCTTAAAAAATTCATTTAACCAAAAGCTCCCAAGAATTAAAAATGTCATGGATATCATTAGTTAATGGGTAACTATATATTTTCCACGCGAATGAGATAACAATCAGAGTATTTTTCTAAGTTTTAGTCTCTGAGTGTTCCAAAGGACTTTGTTAAAATAGAAATATTTAGACAAAGGTGATCAAAAGTCTAGATCAGGTCACCTTAAGATAAATATTAGGAAACTGAGGAAACAAATGGAGATTTGAACACTTAGCTATGATATAATGAACGGTTTAAAGTATTTAGTAGAGCATAGAAAAGCCTTTAAAGCCTGGTCTTAGCCTAGCATTGCAGCTTCTGGGATATCTGTCTATCTATCATCTATCTATCTATCTAGCTAGCTCCATGCGGGTATCTTCCACCGAGCTGCGGAGACTAGCTCAGGCAAGCAACAGCAGCATCCCCAAACCCAACTCTGATTTCCCAAGGAACGCTGTGCTTTCCCAGGAGAGATGCACAGGCAAAGAGGCCTTCGATGTATGCGGGTTTCCACCACCGCGAGACTGGGCTCAGGCAAGCAGCAGCAGCCCGCAGAACATTTCTCAGCGAATGCTGTGCTTTCGCAGAGGCTTTGGCTGGGAGCCAACAGCACTTCGCTGCTGCTTCCTCAGCAAGGCTTCAGTAGCGTCAGGGAAGAAGAGCTGCGGGAGAGCTGGTGCCTCTTGGGCCTTGCTTTCCCGGGCTCCATGTTCGCGTCCTGGGTTCACCCTGCCAGGCCGAACTAAGCAGACATAGCCACAACCCTGCAGTAGCGTGTGTAGCCTAGGATGGCACTCTATGCACACTACCATCTCCCAGTGTAGGCATCGCTTGGCCTTTTACTCTGGCGCTCAGGCGGATTCTCAGACTAGGCCAGTGCTTTCCCCACAGGAAAGGAGAGGTGACAGGATCCCTGCACACCGCCCGTGAACTGAATAGGGAGCTTTGGGGGACTGTCCCCACTCCTTCCCCTTAAACTCCATGCCTCCCCCAAGCTTCCACATCCTGGAGGAAGATGGCATCTGACTCCCCGTTATTTCAGGGAGCTGTTTCCGCGAGGTAAGCGTAGGCGCCTGGTGGCTAGCGCATGTCTGCCCCAGGGACAGGTGGCCAAGGAGCTGCTGTCTCTTTGGGCCCAGAGACTCAGGACAGGCATGTTTAAGAGTGGAGCACGAGGCCTGCCCTACTCATCCCCTCCTGTCTCCTTAGCAGCCAGGCTTCTGTCTCTCTGCACAGGGAGCGGGTGATACTTGTATTGCCGGCTCTCCTGCTTCGCAACCGTTTCCAGACCAGAAGGCCAACGGCTCCTGCTCACCTTCCCCCCCACCCCCGGCAGCGAGCTGCACCTTCCACAGACATGCTCCTGGGGACCGCAGTGAAAACGTGTCCCTTTTTTTAAGGCTCTTTTCAAAAGCGCCACAGCGCTTCTCTCTCAGGCAGAGGAGATGCCCAGGCATAGAGGATTTCGCTCCATGCGGGTTTTTTACACCGTGCTGAGGGGACTAGCTCAGGCAAACAGGAGCATCCCTCATACCGGACTCTGATTTCCCAAAGAATGCTGTGATTTCCCAGAGGGGATGCCAGGGCAAAGAGGCTTTCGCTCTATGCGGGTTTCTCCCATTGTGCTGCCAATACTAGGCTAAGGCAAGCAGCAACAGCAGCCCTCAGAACCGACTCTGATTTCCCAGCGACTGCTATGCTTTCGCAGATGTTTTCAGCTTGGCACGAACCGCACTTCGCTGCTGCTTCCTCAGAAAGGCTTTGGGTGTTCACTCTGCGCGACAGGGAAGAAGAGCCGCGGGACTTGCTATCCTGGTCTCCGAGTTTACGCCGTGGATTCACCTTGCTATTCAGAACTAAGCAGACACAGTCACAACCCTGCAGCAGCGTGCTTGGCCTAGCATGGCACTCTCTGCCTATTACCATCTCCTGGGCTAGGTTAGGCTTTCCTTTTTGCTCCGGCTCTCAGGCAGACTCGGCGTCCAGGCCAGTGCCTTCACCACAGGAGAGAGGAGGAGACAGGATCCCTGCACACGGCCCGTGCACAGATTAGGGAGATTTGGGGGACTGTGCCCACTCCTTCCCCTTAAACCCCGTCCCTCCTCCAAGCTTCCACATCCTGGAGGAAGATGGCATCTGACTGCCCGTTATTTTGGGAGCTGTTTCTGCGAGTTCAGCGTAGGCAACTGGTGGCTAGCGCAAGTCTGCCCAAGAGACAGGTGGCCAAGGAGCTGCTGTCTCCTTGGGCCGAGAGGCTCAGGACAGGCATGCTTACTGCCCAGACTCCTTCCTAAGAGTGGAGCACGCGCCTCTGCCCTAGTCGTCCCCTCATGTCTCCTTAGCAGCCAGACTTCTATCTCACCGCACAGGGAGCGGGTGACTCTTGTCTTGCCACCGGCCTGCTGTTCGTGGCAGGGCAGGCTATCCTGCTTCCTGAGCGTTTCCCGACCGTAAGGCCAACGGCTCCTTCTCTTCTCCGGGTGCGGTGTGCTGCGCCTTCCCCACCCTTGGCTTCTCTCTCAGGCAGAGAGGATGCTAGGCCAAAGAGTATTTCGCTCCATGCGCGTATCTTCCACCGAGCTGCGGAGACTAGCTCAGCCAAGCAGCCGCAGCAGCCCCAAAACCAACTCTGATTTCCCAAGGAACGCTGTGCTTTCCCAGGGGAGTTGCCCAGGCAAAGAGGCTTTCGCTGTATGCGGGTTTCTCCCACCGCGAGACTGGGCTCAGGCAAGCAGCAGCAGCCCGCAGAACATTTCTCAGCGAATGCTGTGCTTTCCCAGAGGCTTTGGCTTGGAGCAAAGTGCACTTTGCTGCTGCTTCCTCAGCAAGGCTTCAGTCGCGACAGGGAAGAAGAGCTGCGGGAGGTGTTCGCTCTGTCGCATCAGGGAAGGAGAGTCGCAGGAGTGCTGGTATCTCTTGGACCTTGCTTTCCCGAGCTCCATGTTGGCGCCCTGGGTTCACCCTGCCAGGCCGAACTAAGCAGACACAGCCACAACCCTGTGTAGCGTGCGTAGCCTAGGATGGCACTCTATGCACACTACCATCTCCCAGTGTAGGCATCGCTTGGCCTTTTGCTCTGGCGCTCAGGCGGATTCTCAGACTAGGCCAGTGCTTTCCCCACAGGAAAGAAGAGGTGACAGGATCCCTGCACACCGCCCGTGAACTGAATAGGGAGCGAAGGGGGACTGTGCCCACTTCTTCCCCTTAAACCCCGTGCCTCTACCAAGCTTCCACATCATGGAGGAAGATGGCATCTGACACCACGTTATTTCAGGGAGCTGTTTCCGCGAGGTCAGCGTAGGCGCCTGGTGGCTAGCGCATGTCTGCCCCAGGGACAGGTGGCCAAGGAGCTGCTGTCTCCTTGGGCCCAGAGGCTCAGGACAGGCATGCTTTCGGCCCAGACTCCTTCCTAAGAGGGGAGCATGCGCCCTGCCCTACTCATCCTCTCCTGTCTCCTTAGCAACAAGGCTTTTGTCTCTCTGCACTGGGAGCGGGTGATACTTGTATTGCCAGCTCTCCTTTATCGCAACCGTTTCCAGACCAGAAGGCCAACGGCTCCTGCTCTTCTCCCCGGGCAGCGGGCTGCACCGTCCACTGACATGCTCCTGGGGAGTGCAGTGAAAATCATTTCCCTTTCCTTAAGGCTCTTTCCACAGGCGCCACCGCGCTTCTCTCTCAGGCAGAGGGGATGCCCAGGAATAGAGGATTTAGCTCCATGCGTGTTTATTACACCGTGCTGCGAAGACCAGCTCAGGCAACAGGAGCATCCCTCAGACTGGACTCTGATTTCCCAAAGAATGCTGTGCTTTTACTGAGGGGCAAAGAGGCTTTCTCTCTATGCGGGTTTCTCCCATAGTGTTGCGAATACTAGGCTAAAGCAAGCAACAAAAGCATTCCCCAGGACTGACTCTGATTTCCCAGCGACTGCGATGCTTTTGAAGAGGTTTTCAGCTTGGCGGGAAGCGCACTTCTCTGCTGCTTTCTCAGCCAGGCTTTGGGTGTTCGCTCTGTCGCATCAGGGAAGGAGAGTCGCGTGAGAGCTGGTGTCTCTTGGACCTGGCTTTCCCGGGCTCCGTGATGGCGCCCTGGGTTCACCCTGCCAGGCCGAACTAAGCAGACACAGTCACAACCCTGCAGCAGCGTGCGTGGCCTAAGATGGCACTCTATGCACACTACCATCTCCCGGTGTAGGCAACGCTTGGCCTTTGGCACTGGACCTCAGGCGGATTCGCGGACAAGGCCAGTGCCTTCCCCACAGGAGAGGAGAGGCGACAGGTTCCCTGAACACCGCCCGTTCACTGGAATGGGGAGCTTTGGGGGATTGTCCCCACTCCTTGCCCTGCAAACCCCCTGCAACCTAAAACGCTGTCACATATTGGAGGAAGATGGCATCTGACTGCCCGTTTCTCGAGGGAGCTGTTTCTGCGAGTTCCGGGTATGGCGCCTGGTAGCTAGCCCAAGTCTGCCCTATGGACAGATGGTGAAGGAGATGCTGTCCCCTTGGGACCAGAGGCACAGGACAGGCCTGCCTTCTGCCCACACTCCTTCCTCAGTGTGGAGCACGCGTCCCTGCCTTAATCGTCCCCTCATGTCTCCTTAGGAACCAGGCTTTGTCTCTCCGCACAGAGGGCGGGTGACACTTGTCTTGCCACCGGCCTGCTCTTCCTGCCATGGCAGGCTACCCTGCTTCCCGTCCTTTTCCCGACCACAAGGCCAACGGCTCCTTCTCTTCTCTGGGGGCGGCGTGCTGCGCCTTCCCCAGACTTGCTCCTGGGGAGTGCAGTGACAGACGTGTGCAATCACGCTTCTCTCTCAGATCTCAAATACACAACATAACCCTACACCTAAAGGAGTTGGAGAAAGAACAACAAAGGAAGCCTAAACCCAGCAGGAGAAGAGGAATAATAAAGATCAGAGCAGAAATCAATGAAATAGAAACAAATAAACAAAAACCACAAAACAACAACAACAACAACAACAAAACAATAGAACAAATCAACGAAACTAGGAGCTGGTTCTTTGAAAGAATTAATAAGATTGATAAACCCCTTTCCAGACTTATCAAAAAGAAAAGAGAAAGAACCCAAATAAATAAAATCATGAATGCAAGAGGAGAGATCACAACCAACACCAAAGAAATACAAACAATTATAAGAACATACTATGAGCAACTCTACGCCAACAAATTCAGCAATCTGGAAGAAATGGATACATTCCTAGAGACATATAAACTACCACAACTGAACCAGGAAGAAATAGAAAACCTGAACAGACCCATAACCAGTACGGAGATTGAAACAGTCATCAAAAATCTCCAAACAAACAAAAGCCCCGGGCCAGATGGCTTCCCAGGGGAATTCTACCAAACATTTAAAGAAGAATTAATTCCTATTCTCATGATACTGTTCCAAAAAAATAGAAATGGAAGGAAAACTCCCAATCTCTTTTTTTTTCTGAGACCAGCATCACCTTGATCCCCAAACCAGACAAGGATCCCATCAAAAAAGAGAACTACAGACCAATATCCTTGATGAACACAGATGCGAAAATTCTCACCAAAATACTAGCCAATAAGATTCAACAGTACATTAAAAGGATTATTCACCACGACCAACTGGGATTTATTCCAGGGCCTCAAGGCTGGTTCAACATCTGCAAATCAATCAATGTGATACAACACATCAATAAAAGAAAGAACAAGAACCATATGATACTCCCCATAGATGCTGAAAAAGCATTTGGCAAAGTGCAGTATCCCTTCCTGCTTAAAACTCTTCAAAGTGGGGCGCCTGGGTGGCTCAGTGGGTTAAGCCTCTACCTTCGGCTCAGGTCATGATCCCAGGGGCCTGGGATCTAGTCCTGCATTGGGCTTTCTGCTCAGCAGGGAGCCTGCTTCTCCTCATCTCTCTCTCTGTCTGTCTCTCTGCCTATTTGTGATCTCTCTCTCTGTCAAATAAATAAATAAAATCTTTAAAAAAAAACTCTTCAAAGTGTAGCGATAGAGGGCACATATTATCAATATTATCAAAGCCATCTATGAAAAACCCACTGCAAATCTCATTCTCAATGGAAAAAAACTGAATACTTTTCCGCTGAGGTCAGGAACATGGCAGGGATGTCCGTTATCACCACTGCTATTCAGCATTGTACTAGAAGTCCTAGCCTCAGCAATCAGACAACAAAAAGAAATTAAAGGCACCCAAATTTTTCCAAATTGGCAGAAGAGAAGTCAAACTATCCCTGTTTGCAGATGATATGATACTGTATGTGGAAAACTTAAAGGACTCCACTCCAAATCTGCTATAACTTGTATAGAAATTCTGTAAAGTGTCAGGATATAAATCAATGAACAGAAATTGGTTGCATTTTTTTTTATACCAACAAAACTGAAGAAATAGAAACTAAGGAGTGAATCCCATTTACAATTGCACCCAAAACCCTAAGATACCTAGGAATAAACCTAACAAAGAATCTATACTCAGAAAACTCTAAAGTACTCATGAAAGAAATTGAAGAAGACACAAAGAAATGGAAAAATGTTCCATGCTCCTGTATTGGAAGAACAAATATTGTGAAAATGTCTATGCTACCTAAAGCAATCTACACATTTAATGCAATCCCTATCAAAATCCCATCCATTTTTTTTTCAAAGAAATGGGACAAATCATCCTTATATATATAAGGAACCAGAAAATACCTCGAATATCCAGAGGAATATTGAAAAAGAAAGCCAAAGTTGTTGGCATCACAATTCCAGACTTCAAGCTCTATTACAAAGTTGTCATCATCAAGATAGTAGGGAACTGTCCCCAAAACAGACATAGATCAATGGAACAGAATAGAGAGCCCAGAAATACACCCTCAACTCTATGGTCAACTAATCTTCAACAAAGCAGGAAGGAATGTCCTATGGAAAAAAGACAGCCTCTTCAACAAATGGTGTTGGGAAAATTGAACAGCCACATGCAGAAAAATGAAATTGGGCCGTTTCCTTACACCACACATGAAAATAGACTGGAAATGGATGAAGAAGCATAATGTGAGAAAGGAATCCATCAAAATCCTTGAGGAGAGAACAGGTAGCAACCTCTTTGACCTCAGCAGCAGCAACTTCTTCCTAGGAACATCGCCAAAGGCAAGGGAAGCAAGGGCAAGAATGAACTCCTGGGATTTCATCAGATCAAAAAGCTTTTGCACAGCAAAGGAAACAGTTAACAAAGCCAAAAGATGACTGTCAGAAGTTATCTGGGAGAAGATATTTGCAAATGACATACCAGATAAAGGGCCAGTATCTATCCAAAATCTACAAATAGCTTATCAAACTCAACACCCTAAGAACAAATAATCGAATGTAAAAATGGGCAGAGGATATGAACAGACATTTCTGAAAAGAATACATCCAAATGGCCAACAGACACATGAAAAAATGCTCCACATCACTCGGCATCAGGGAAATACAAATCAAAACCAGAATGAGATACCACCTCACACCTTTCAGAATGGCTAAAATGAACAAGTCAGTCAATGACAGATGCTGGCGAGGATGTGGAGAAAGGGCAACCCTCCTACACTGTACGTGGGAATGCAAGCTGGTGCAACCACTCTGGAAAACAGCGTGGAGGTGCCTCAAAAAGCTGAAAATAGAACTACCCTATGACCCAGTGATTGTAGTACTGGATATATACCCTAAAGATACAAACGGGGCATTCTGAAGGGGCACATGCACCCAAATGTTTATAGCAGCAATGTCCACAATAGTTAAACTATGGAAAGAACCTAAATGTCCTTCAACGGATCAATCAATAAATAAGATATGGTATATATGTACAATGGGATACTGTGCAGCCATCAAAAGAAATGAAATCCTGCTATTTGTGATGACATGGATGGAACTAGAGGGTATTATGCTTGGCAAAATAAATCAATCTGAGAAAGACAACTATCATATGATCTCCCTGCTATGATGAAGTGGAGATGCAACACAGGAGCTTTCGGGCGTACGAAAAGAAAAATAAAAGAAGATAGGATTGGGAGGGAGACAAACCAACAAAGACTGAATCTCACAAAACAGACTGAGGGTTGCTGGGGGGAGGTGTGTTGGGAGAGGATGGTGGGGGTATGGACATTGGGGAGGGCAGGTGCTATGGTGAGTGATGGTGAGTGCTGTGAAATGTGTAAACCTGGTGATTCACAGACCTGTACCCCCAGGGATAAAAACACATTATATGTTTATAAAAAATTTTAAAAAATAATTTAAAAAGTCCATTAAAGAAAAAACACATATTGCAAGCCCAGAGCTAATCTCATATTCAATCAAAAAAGTTTGAAAGTTTTCCCCTTAAAGATCAGAAAAAAGACAAGTGTGTCCACTTTCACTACTCTCATTTGACATAGTACTGGATGTCCTAGCCAGAGAAACAAGGAACACAAAGAAATAAAAGACTCCAAAAACAAAAAAAAAAAAAAGGAAGAAGTAAAATTTTCTTTTTTTGGATAACATGAACTTACATGTAAAAAAAATCCTAAAAACTTCACAGAAAATTTTGAATAAACAAATTTAATATAGCTGCCAAATACAAGATCAATATATAAAAGACAGGAATTTTGTTTTGTTTCGTTTTTTTAAAATAGTTTTTCATGTCATCCTTGCTCAGTGATCATGCTAATCTTCTCTGCATCATTCCAATTTTAGTATATGTGCTGCCAAAGTAAGCACAAGACAGGAGCATTTTAACACTGTAATGATGAACTATCTGAAAAAAATAAAGAGAACAATCTAATTCTCAATAGCATCAAAAATAATAAAATACTTCGGAAAAGATTTAACTAACAAGATGAAAGATCTGTACCCCATAAACTATGACATTGATAAAGAATTTGAAGGAGACATAAATGGAAAGATAGCTCATATTTATGAATGGTAAGAATTAACATTGTTAAAATGTCCATACTACCGAAAACCATCTGTAAATTCAATTCCTATCAAAAATCCAATGTTAGGGGCGCCTGGGTGGCTCAGTGGGTTAAGCCGCTGCCTTCGGCTCAGGTCATGATCCCAGGGTCCTGGGATCGAGAACTGCATCAGGCTCTCAGCTCAGCAGGAAGCTGCTAACTCTTCTCTCTCTGCCTGCCTCTCTGCCTGCTTGTCATCTCTCTCTGTCAAATAAATAAATAAAAAATATTTTTTAAAAATCCAATATTTTTTTTTACAGAAGTAAGTAAAGAATCCTAAAATTTATATGAGACCATAAAAGACAACAAATAATTAAAGCAGTTCTGAGAAAGAATGAAGAAGCGAAATTACACTTCTTGATTTGAAACTATACTACAAAGCCCTCGTGCTCAAAACAATAAAGTATACTGGCATAAAAACAGACCAATAAACAAGTTGAACAGAATTGAGAGTCCAGAAATAAATCCTTTGATACAGTCACCTAATATTTGACAGGGGCCAACATATATAATGGGTAGATAGTCTGTTCAATAAATGATATTTAAAACTGAATAGTCACATAAACCAGCATGAAACTGGAACCTTATATCACTCATAAATCTTAACTTGAAATAGATTAAAGACATAAATGTGATGCATGAAACTAAATTTCCTAAAGGAAAACATAGGAAAAATTCTCCTTGACATTGGTTTGCCAATAGTTTTTTGGATACCAGGCCAAAAACACAAGCAAAAGAAGCAAAAATAAATAAATGGTATTACATCAAACTAAAGTTTCTGCATTGCCAAAAAAAAAAGGGAATGAAAACACAATTCACAGAATGGAAGAAAATACTTACAAATCTTATATCTGAAAAGAGGTTAATAACCAACAGATACAAATAGAAAAATATATATAATTTAAAAAATAGCAAAAGGATCTCAATAGACGTTTTTTTCAAAAAAGTTATATAAATGACCAACAGGAGCATTAAAAAGTGCTCAACGTAGAAACTCAGGGCAAAGTCATTATGTTGTTGTTGTTGTTTACCTCTGAAAAACACAACAAGATATTACTACCTATTAGAATATATACTAGCAAAAAATTAAAACTAACAAATTTTGTTAAATATTGTGGAAAATGGGGAACTTATGCACTGTGATAGGGATATAAATTTGTATGGAAAACAGTATGGAGATTATTCATATTATTGAAAGTAAAATTACCATATGATTCAGTAATCCCACCTCTAGGTATATATCTAAAGGAAACGAAGTCACTATTCGAAGACATATCTCCACTCTTATGTTCATTATAAAATTATTAACTCTAAGCAAGAGATGGAAATAACTTCAGTATCCACTAATGGATGAATGGATAAAATAAGTATGGTAAATATACACTATGGAATACTACTGAACCATGAAAAATTAAGAAATACTGCCATTTACAACAGCATGGATGGATCTTGAAGGTATTATACTGAGTGAAATATTTCAAAGATTTTATATATATTTTAATTTATGTATTATGATATCCCTTACATACAGAATCTGAAGAAAAAGCAAACTAATGGAAACTTAGAGTTGAGTTGACAAGAGGTGAACCGGGGGTGGAATAAGGTGGTCAAAGGGTACAAATTTGCAGCCTCAATATGAAAAAGTTCTGGGGATCTAATGTACAGCATGATGATCATAGTTAATAATATATACATCCATTTTTATTGTGCTTCCCTTTATTAAACTTTGCATATATCACATTCTTACAAGTTGAAAGTTTATAGCAATCTTGTATAAAAGAGGTCTGCTGCCACCATTTTTCTAACAACATTTGTTCATTTTGTGTCTCTCTGTCACATGTTGGTAATTCTTGCAATATTTCAAGTTTTTTCATTATTATTGTATTTGTTATGGTGATCTGTGATCAGTAATTATGACCCACTGAAAACTCAGAACTCGTTTACTTAAGGTATATACATTGTTTTTCCTTAAAGGCATAATGCTTTTGAACAGTACAGTATAGTGTTTATTTTTTATATGCACTGGGAAACATAATTTTTTATTTGCACTGCGAAACCAAAAAAAATAATAATAATTTGACTTAGTTTATGGAGATAATCACGTTATTGAGGCGGTCTGGAACAAAACCCACAAGACCTCTGAAGTTCATCTCTACTGTACTATATACATAAAAGTTGCAAAGAGAGTAGTTCTTAAAATCCCTTACCATACATGCATAAAAAACAGTGGCAACTATATGAGATAGTAGATGTATTCACATTTTTATGTAGATTATATTGCAATACAGATGTATGCCAATTTATCAAATTGTACAAAATTTACACAATGTTAAAAGTTTGCAATGTTATAAGAAATCATTTCTTATATTTACAAATTATAATGTGTCGATTATTTTTCAATAAAGATAACAAAAGCTTTTTGTAGAATTAATCTATTTTTCAAAAAAGGAAGTAAGGAAGTAGAAACTGCAACTAACTCTGAAATAATAGAATATAAAATCCATTTTAGTTATCGACACTGTGACAAAAACTATTACTTAGTTTACAATGAAGGAGTACTTAGGAAGCATGAAGGATGGTCTATAAATAAGGCTGAAAGAGCTCAGTTTTAAGGTTTAAATTTAAAATCTTCTTTTGAAATACTAAACTGACCACCCATTTTTCCAAACATAAATGTCTTAACTGCATGAATTTATTTCATACAACTCTAAAGTCTAGTTTCATAAGAAAGCAGCATGCAAATTTTGAATGAGACAGACTTGCTTAAGTTTCTTTATGTTCAACAGTAAAGGATACTTCCCTCAAAAGAAGAAAAATCAGCATATTTATTATGATAATTATTATTCATAATGAGATTCATATTGAATTAGGAAATATATATCCTCAGAGAAGGTAAAGTAAAATGAAATTTATTTTGGTAAATGTGTCTATGAATAGTCAATACAATGCCACAATATAAATGAATATTATCATTTTGAACAATTTAATTTCTACTATTAGAATTCTTATAAGTATAAAAATAGCTATCATTTTCGCATGGAATATGAGACTCTCATGCTCCATGCTTCATTACATCCACACAACAACTCTGCATAATAAGTATTATCATCACCATTTCATGGGTGAAAAAACTGAGGCTAACACATTTAGATAACTGGTTTATGATTACATGGCTAGTAAAGATGCATCACACTAATTTAGGCTTTATGATTTCAGAATTGTACTCTTTCCACTGCACATTCTATTCCTCTGTAAATACTTGGCTTGTTTTCATTTAGTTCTTTAATTTTATTCATGTGGTGATGGCTTAAAGCTTCATTTAAAGGTAGCTTAAAAAATTCATTTAACCAAAAGCTCCCAAGAATTAAAAATGTCATGGATATCATTAGTTAATGGGTAACTATATATTTTCCACGCGAATGAGATAACAATCAGAGTATTTTTCTAAGTTTTAGTCTCTGAGTGTTCCAAAGGACTTTGTTAAAATAGAAATATTTAGACAAAGGTGATCAAAAGTCTAGATCAGGTCACCTTAAGATAAATATTAGGAAACTGAGGAAACAAATGGAGATTTGAACACTTAGCTATGATATAATGAACGGTTTAAAGTATTTAGTAGAGCATAGAAAAGCCTTTAAAGCCTGGTCTTAGCCTAGCATTGCAGCTTCTGGGATATCTGTCTATCTATCATCTATCTAGCTAGCTAGCTAGCTCCATGCGGGTATCTTCCACCGAGCTGCGGAGACTAGCTCAGGCAAGCAACAGCAGCATCCCCAAACCCAACTCTGATTTCCCAAGGAACGCTGTGCTTTCCCAGGAGAGATGCACAGGCAAAGAGGCCTTCGATGTATGCGGGTTTCCACCACCGCGAGACTGGGCTCAGGCAAGCAGCAGCAGCCCGCAGAACATTTCTCAGCGAATGCTGTGCTTTCGCAGAGGCTTTGGCTGGGAGCCAACAGCACTTCGCTGCTGCTTCCTCAGCAAGGCTTCAGTAGCGTCAGGGAAGAAGAGCTGCGGGAGAGCTGGTGCCTCTTGGGCCTTGCTTTCCCGGGCTCCATGTTCGCGTCCTGGGTTCACCCTGCCAGGCCGAACTAAGCAGACATAGCCACAACCCTGCAGTAGCGTGTGTAGCCTAGGATGGCACTCTATGCACACTACCATCTCCCAGTGTAGGCATCGCTTGGCCTTTTACTCTGGCGCTCAGGCGGATTCTCAGACTAGGCCAGTGCTTTCCCCACAGGAAAGGAGAGGTGACAGGATCCCTGCACACCGCCCGTGAACTGAATAGGGAGCTTTGGGGGACTGTCCCCACTCCTTCCCCTTAAACTCCATGCCTCCCCCAAGCTTCCACATCCTGGAGGAAGATGGCATCTGACTCCCCGTTATTTCAGGGAGCTGTTTCCGCGAGGTAAGCGTAGGCGCCTGGTGGCTAGCGCATGTCTGCCCCAGGGACAGGTGGCCAAGGAGCTGCTGTCTCTTTGGGCCCAGAGACTCAGGACAGGCATGTTTAAGAGTGGAGCACGAGGCCTGCCCTACTCATCCCCTCCTGTCTCCTTAGCAGCCAGGCTTCTGTCTCTCTGCACAGGGAGCGGGTGATACTTGTATTGCCGGCTCTCCTGCTTCGCAACCGTTTCCAGACCAGAAGGCCAACGGCTCCTGCTCACCTTCCCCCCCACCCCCGGCAGCGAGCTGCACCTTCCACAGACATGCTCCTGGGGACCGCAGTGAAAACGTGTCCCTTTTTTTAAGGCTCTTTTCAAAAGCGCCACAGCGCTTCTCTCTCAGGCAGAGGAGATGCCCAGGCATAGAGGATTTCGCTCCATGCGGGTTTTTTACACCGTGCTGAGGGGACTAGCTCAGGCAAACAGGAGCATCCCTCATACCGGACTCTGATTTCCCAAAGAATGCTGTGATTTCCCAGAGGGGATGCCAGGGCAAAGAGGCTTTCGCTCTATGCGGGTTTCTCCCATTGTGCTGCCAATACTAGGCTAAGGCAAGCAGCAACAGCAGCCCTCAGAACCGACTCTGATTTCCCAGCGACTGCTATGCTTTCGCAGATGTTTTCAGCTTGGCACGAACCGCACTTCGCTGCTGCTTCCTCAGAAAGGCTTTGGGTGTTCACTCTGCGCGACAGGGAAGAAGAGCCGCGGGACTTGCTATCCTGGTCTCCGAGTTTACGCCGTGGATTCACCTTGCTATTCAGAACTAAGCAGACACAGTCACAACCCTGCAGCAGCGTGCTTGGCCTAGCATGGCACTCTCTGCCTATTACCATCTCCTGGGCTAGGTTAGGCTTTCCTTTTTGCTCCGGCTCTCAGGCAGACTCGGCGTCCAGGCCAGTGCCTTCACCACAGGAGAGAGGAGGAGACAGGATCCCTGCACACGGCCCGTGCACAGATTAGGGAGATTTGGGGGACTGTGCCCACTCCTTCCCCTTAAACCCCGTCCCTCCTCCAAGCTTCCACATCCTGGAGGAAGATGGCATCTGACTGCCCGTAATTTTGGGAGCTGTTTCTGCGAGTTCAGCGTAGGCAACTGGTGGCTAGCGCAAGTCTGCCCAAGAGACAGGTGGCCAAGGAGCTGCTGTCTCCTTGGGCCGAGAGGCTCAGGACAGGCATGCTTACTGCCCAGACTCCTTCCTAAGAGTGGAGCACGCGCCTCTGCCCTAGTCGTCCCCTCATGTCTCCTTAGCAGCCAGACTTCTATCTCACCGCACAGGGAGCGGGTGACTCTTGTCTTGCCACCGGCCTGCTGTTCGTGGCAGGGCAGGCTATCCTGCTTCCTGAGCGTTTCCCGACCGTAAGGCCAACGGCTCCTTCTCTTCTCCGGGTGCGGTGTGCTGCGCCTTCCCCACCCTTGGCTTCTCTCTCAGGCAGAGAGGATGCTAGGCCAAAGAGTATTTCGCTCCATGCGCGTATCTTCCACCGAGCTGCGGAGACTAGCTCAGCCAAGCAGCCGCAGCAGCCCCAAAACCAACTCTGATTTCCCAAGGAACGCTGTGCTTTCCCAGGGGAGTTGCCCAGGCAAAGAGGCTTTCGCTGTATGCGGGTTTCTCCCACCGCGAGACTGGGCTCAGGCAAGCAGCAGCAGCCCGCAGAACATTTCTCAGCGAATGCTGTGCTTTCCCAGAGGCTTTGGCTTGGAGCGAAGTGCACTTTGCTGCTGCTTCCTCAGCAAGGCTTCAGTCGCGACAGGGAAGAAGAGCTGCGGGAGGTGTTCGCTCTGTCGCATCAGGGAAGGAGAGTCGCGGGAGTGCTGGTATCTCTTGGACCTTGCTTTCCCGAGCTCCATGTTGGCGCCCTGGGTTCACCCTGCCAGGCCGAACTAAGCAGACACAGCCACAACCCTGTGTAGCGTGCGTAGCCTAGGATGGCACTCTATGCACACTACCATCTCCCAGTGTAGGCATCGCTTGGCCTTTTGCTCTGGCGCTCAGGCGGATTCTCAGACTAGGCCAGTGCTTTCCCCACAGGAAAGAAGAGGTGACAGGATCCCTGCACACCGCCCGTGAACTGAATAGGGAGCGAAGGGGGACTGTGCCCACTTCTTCCCCTTAAACCCCGTGCCTCTACCAAGCTTCCACATCATGGAGGAAGATGGCATCTGACACCACGTTATTTCAGGGAGCTGTTTCCGCGAGGTCAGCGTAGGCGCCTGGTGGCTAGCGCATGTCTGCCCCAGGGACAGGTGGCCAAGGAGCTGCTGTCTCCTTGGGCCCAGAGGCTCAGGACAGGCATGCTTTCGGCCCAGACTCCTTCCTAAGAGGGGAGCATGCGCCCTGCCCTACTCATCCTCTCCTGTCTCCTTAGCAACAAGGCTTTTGTCTCTCTGCACTGGGAGCGGGTGATACTTGTATTGCCAGCTCTCCTTTATCGCAACCGTTTCCAGACCAGAAGGCCAACGGCTCCTGCTCTTCTCCCCGGGCAGCGGGCTGCACCGTCCACTGACATGCTCCTGGGGAGTGCAGTGAAAATCATTTCCCTTTCCTTAAGGCTCTTTCCACAGGCGCCACCGCGCTTCTCTCTCAGGCAGAGGGGATGCCCAGGAATAGAGGATTTAGCTCCATGCGTGTTTATTACACCGTGCTGCGAAGACCAGCTCAGGCAACAGGAGCATCCCTCAGACTGGACTCTGATTTCCCAAAGAATGCTGTGCTTTTACTGAGGGGCAAAGAGGCTTTCTCTCTATGCGGGTTTCTCCCATAGTGTTGCGAATACTAGGCTAAAGCAAGCAACAAAAGCATTCCCCAGGACTGACTCTGATTTCCCAGCGACTGCGATGCTTTTGAAGAGGTTTTCAGCTTGGCGGGAAGCGCACTTCTCTGCTGCTTTCTCAGCCAGGCTTTGGGTGTTCGCTCTGTCGCATCAGGGAAGGAGAGTCGCGTGAGAGCTGGTGTCTCTTGGACCTGGCTTTCCCGGGCTCCGTGATGGCGCCCTGGGTTCACCCTGCCAGGCCGAACTAAGCAGACACAGTCACAACCCTGCAGCAGCGTGCGTGGCCTAAGATGGCACTCTATGCACACTACCATCTCCCGGTGTAGGCAACGCTTGGCCTTTGGCACTGGACCTCAGGCGGATTCGCGGACAAGGCCAGTGCCTTCCCCACAGGAGAGGAGAGGCGACAGGTTCCCTGAACACCGCCCGTTCACTGGAATGGGGAGCTTTGGGGGATTGTCCCCACTCCTTGCCCTGCAAACCCCCTGCAACCTAAAACGCTGTCACATATTGGAGGAAGATGGCATCTGACTGCCCGTTTCTCGAGGGAGCTGTTTCTGCGAGTTCCGGGTATGGCGCCTGGTAGCTAGCCCAAGTCTGCCCTATGGACA
This sequence comes from Mustela lutreola, assembly GCF_030435805.1. Lineage (NCBI taxonomy): Eukaryota > Metazoa > Chordata > Mammalia > Carnivora > Mustelidae > Mustela > Mustela lutreola. The sequence goes on from NC_081291.1 coordinate 62,392,729, forward strand.
GATGGTGAAGGAGATGCTGTCCCCTTGGGACCAGAGGCACAGGACAGGCCTGCCTTCTGCCCACACTCCTTCCTCAGTGTGGAGCACGCGTCCCTGCCTTAATCGTCCCCTCATGTCTCCTTAGGAACCAGGCTTTGTCTCTCCGCACAGAGGGCGGGTGACACTTGTCTTGCCACCGGCCTGCTCTTCCTGCCATGGCAGGCTACCCTGCTTCCCGTCCTTTTCCCGACCACAAGGCCAACGGCTCCTTCTCTTCTCTGGGGGCGGCGTGCTGTGCCTTCCCCAGACTTGCTCCTGGGGAGTGCAGTGACAGACGTGTGCAATCACGCTTCTCTCTCAGATCTCAAATACACAACATAACCCTACACCTAAAGGAGTTGGAGAAAGAACAACAAAGGAAGCCTAAACCCAGCAGGAGAAGAGGAATAATAAAGATCAGAGCAGAAATCAATGAAATAGAAACAAATAAACAAAAACCACAAAACAACAACAACAACAACAACAAAACAATAGAACAAATCAACGAAACTAGGAGCTGGTTCTTTGAAAGAATTAATAAGATTGATAAACCCCTTTCCAGACTTATCAAAAAGAAAAGAGAAAGAACCCAAATAAATAAAATCATGAATGCAAGAGGAGAGATCACAACCAACACCAAAGAAATACAAACAATTATAAGAACATACTATGAGCAACTCTACGCCAACAAATTCAGCAATCTGGAAGAAATGGATACATTCCTAGAGACATATAAACTACCACAACTGAACCAGGAAGAAATAGAAAACCTGAACAGACCCATAACCAGTACGGAGATTGAAACAGTCATCAAAAATCTCCAAACAAACAAAAGCCCCGGGCCAGATGGCTTCCCAGGGGAATTCTACCAAACATTTAAAGAAGAATTAATTCCTATTCTCATGATACTGTTCCAAAAAAATAGAAATGGAAGGAAAACTCCCAATCTCTTTTTTTTTCTGAGACCAGCATCACCTTGATCCCCAAACCAGACAAGGATCCCATCAAAAAAGAGAACTACAGACCAATATCCTTGATGAACACAGATGCGAAAATTCTCACCAAAATACTAGCCAATAAGATTCAACAGTACATTAAAAGGATTATTCACCACGACCAACTGGGATTTATTCCAGGGCCTCAAGGCTGGTTCAACATCTGCAAATCAATCAATGTGATACAACACATCAATAAAAGAAAGAACAAGAACCATATGATACTCCCCATAGATGCTGAAAAAGCATTTGGCAAAGTGCAGTATCCCTTCCTGCTTAAAACTCTTCAAAGTGGGGCGCCTGGGTGGCTCAGTGGGTTAAGCCTCTACCTTCGGCTCAGGTCATGATCCCAGGGGCCTGGGATCGAGTCCTGCATTGGGCTTTCTGCTCAGCAGGGAGCCTGCTTCTCCTCATCTCTCTCTCTGTCTGTCTCTCTGCCTATTTGTGATCTCTCTCTCTGTCAAATAAATAAATAAAATCTTTAAAAAAAAACTCTTCAAAGTGTAGCGATAGAGGGCACATATTATCAATATTATCAAAGCCATCTATGAAAAACCCACTGCAAATCTCATTCTCAATGGAAAAAAACTGAATACTTTTCCGCTGAGGTCAGGAACATGGCAGGGATGTCCGTTATCACCACTGCTATTCAGCATTGTACTAGAAGTCCTAGCCTCAGCAATCAGACAACAAAAAGAAATTAAAGGCACCCAAATTTTTCCAAATTGGCAGAAGAGAAGTCAAACTATCCCTGTTTGCAGATGATATGATACTGTATGTGGAAAACTTAAAGGACTCCACTCCAAATCTGCTATAACTTGTATAGAAATTCTGTAAAGTGTCAGGATATAAATCAATGAACAGAAATTGGTTGCATTTTTTTTTATACCAACAAAACTGAAGAAATAGAAACTAAGGAGTGAATCCCATTTACAATTGCACCCAAAACCCTAAGATACCTAGGAATAAACCTAACAAAGAATCTATACTCAGAAAACTCTAAAGTACTCATGAAAGAAATTGAAGAAGACACAAAGAAATGGAAAAATGTTCCATGCTCCTGTATTGGAAGAACAAATATTGTGAAAATGTCTATGCTACCTAAAGCAATCTACACATTTAATGCAATCCCTATCAAAATCCCATCCATTTTTTTTTCAAAGAAATGGGACAAATCATCCTTATATATATAAGGAACCAGAAAATACCTCGAATATCCAGAGGAATATTGAAAAAGAAAGCCAAAGTTGTTGGCATCACAATTCCAGACTTCAAGCTCTATTACAAAGTTGTCATCATCAAGATAGTAGGGAACTGTCCCCAAAACAGACATAGATCAATGGAACAGAATAGAGAGCCCAGAAATACACCCTCAACTCTATGGTCAACTAATCTTCAACAAAGCAGGAAGGAATGTCCTATGGAAAAAAGACAGCCTCTTCAACAAATGGTGTTGGGAAAATTGAACAGCCACATGCAGAAAAATGAAATTGGGCCGTTTCCTTACACCACACATGAAAATAGACTGGAAATGGATGAAGAAGCATAATGTGAGAAAGGAATCCATCAAAATCCTTGAGGAGAGAACAGGTAGCAACCTCTTTGACCTCAGCAGCAGCAACTTCTTCCTAGGAACATCGCCAAAGGCAAGGGAAGCAAGGGCAAGAATGAACTCCTGGGATTTCATCAGATCAAAAAGCTTTTGCACAGCAAAGGAAACAGTTAACAAAGCCAAAAGATGACTGTCAGAAGTTATCTGGGAGAAGATATTTGCAAATGACATACCAGATAAAGGGCCAGTATCTATCCAAAATCTACAAAGAGCTTATCAAACTCAACACCCTAAGAACAAATAATCGAATGAAAAAATGGGCAGAGGACATGAACAGACATTTCTGAAAAGAATACATCCAAATGGCCAACAGACACATGAAAAAATGCTCCACATCACTCGGCATCAGGGAAATACAAATCAAAACCAGAATGAGATACCACCTCACACCTTTCAGAATGGCTAAAATGAACAAGTCAGTCAATGACAGATGCTGGCGAGGATGTGGAGAAAGGGCAACCCTCCTACACTGTACGTGGGAATGCAAGCTGGTGCAACCACTCTGGAAAACAGCGTGGAGGTGCCTCAAAAAGCTGAAAATAGAACTACCCTATGACCCAGTGATTGTAGTACTGGATATATACCCTAAAGATACAAACGGGGCATTCTGAAGGGGCACATGCACCCAAATGTTTATAGCAGCAATGTCCACAATAGTTAAACTATGGAAAGAACCTAAATGTCCTTCAACGGATCAATCAATAAATAAGATATGGTATATATGTACAATGGGATACTGTGCAGCCATCAAAAGAAATGAAATCCTGCTATTTGTGATGACATGGATGGAACTAGAGGGTATTATGCTTGGCAAAATAAATCAATCTGAGAAAGACAACTATCATATGATCTCCCTGCTATGATGAAGTGGAGATGCAACACAGGAGCTTTCGGGCGTACGAAAAGAAAAATAAAAGAAGATAGGATTGGGAGGGAGACAAACCAACAAAGACTGAATCTCACAAAACAGACTGAGGGTTGCTGGGGGGAGGTGTGTTGGGAGAGGATGGTGGGGGTATGGACATTGGGGAGGGCAGGTGCTATGGTGAGTGATGGTGAGTGCTGTGAAATGTGTAAACCTGGTGATTCACAGACCTGTACCCCCAGGGATAAAAACACATTATATGTTTATAAAAAATTTTAAAAAATAATTTAAAAAGTCCATTAAAGAAAAAACACATATTGCAAGCCCAGAGCTAATCTCATATTCAATCAAAAAAGTTTGAAAGTTTTCCCCTTAAAGATCAGAAAAAAGACAAGTGTGTCCACTTTCACTACTCTCATTTGACATAGTACTGGATGTCCTAGCCAGAGAAACAAGGAACACAAAGAAATAAAAGACTCCAAAAACAAAAAAAAAAAAAAGGAAGAAGTAAAATTTTCTTTTTTTGGATAACATGAACTTACATGTAAAAAAAATCCTAAAAACTTCACAGAAAATTTTGAATAAACAAATTTAATATAGCTGCCAAATACAAGATCAATATATAAAAGACAGGAATTTTGTTTTGTTTCGTTTTTTTAAAATAGTTTTTCATGTCATCCTTGCTCAGTGATCATGCTAATCTTCTCTGCATCATTCCAATTTTAGTATATGTGCTGCCAAAGTAAGCACAAGACAGGAGCATTTTAACACTGTAATGATGAACTATCTGAAAAAAATAAAGAGAACAATCTAATTCTCAATAGCATCAAAAATAATAAAATACTTCGGAAAAGATTTAACTAACAAGATGAAAGATCTGTACCCCATAAACTATGACATTGATAAAGAATTTGAAGGAGACATAAATGGAAAGATAGCTCATATTTATGAATGGTAAGAATTAACATTGTTAAAATGTCCATACTACCGAAAACCATCTGTAAATTCAATTCCTATCAAAAATCCAATGTTAGGGGCGCCTGGGTGGCTCAGTGGGTTAAGCCGCTGCCTTCGGCTCAGGTCATGATCCCAGGGTCCTGGGATCGAGAACTGCATCAGGCTCTCAGCTCAGCAGGAAGCTGCTAACTCTTCTCTCTCTGCCTGCCTCTCTGCCTGCTTGTCATCTCTCTCTGTCAAATAAATAAATAAAAAATATTTTTTAAAAATCCAATATTTTTTTTTACAGAAGTAAGTAAAGAATCCTAAAATTTATATGAGACCATAAAAGACAACAAATAATTAAAGCAGTTCTGAGAAAGAATGAAGAAGCGAAATTACACTTCTTGATTTGAAACTATACTACAAAGCCCTCGTGCTCAAAACAATAAAGTATACTGGCATAAAAACAGACCAATAAACAAGTTGAACAGAATTGAGAGTCCAGAAATAAATCCTTTGATACAGTCACCTAATATTTGACAGGGGCCAACATATATAATGGGTAGATAGTCTGTTCAATAAATGATATTTAAAACTGAATAGTCACATAAACCAGCATGAAACTGGAACCTTATATCACTCATAAATCTTAACTTGAAATAGATTAAAGACATAAATGTGATGCATGAAACTAAATTTCCTAAAGGAAAACATAGGAAAAATTCTCCTTGACATTGGTTTGCCAATAGTTTTTTGGATACCAGGCCAAAAACACAAGCAAAAGAAGCAAAAATAAATAAATGGTATTACATCAAACTAAAGTTTCTGCATTGCCAAAAAAAAAAGGGAATGAAAACACAATTCACAGAATGGAAGAAAATACTTACAAATCTTATATCTGAAAAGAGGTTAATAACCAACAGATACAAATAGAAAAATATATATAATTTAAAAAATAGCAAAAGGATCTCAATAGACGTTTTTTTCAAAAAAGTTATATAAATGACCAACAGGAGCATTAAAAAGTGCTCAACGTAGAAACTCAGGGCAAAGTCATTATGTTGTTGTTGTTGTTTACCTCTGAAAAACACAACAAGATATTACTACCTATTAGAATATATACTACCAAAAAATTAAAACTAACAAATTTTGTTAAATATTGTGGAAAATGGGGAACTTATGCACTGTGATAGGGATATAAATTTGTATGGAAAACAGTATGGAGATTATTCATATTATTGAAAGTAAAATTACCATATGATTCAGTAATCCCACCTCTAGGTATATATCTAAAGGAAACGCAGTCACTATTCGAAGACATATCTCCACTCTTATGTTCATTATAAAATTATTAACTCTAAGCAAGAGATGGAAATAACTTCAGTATCCATTAATGGATGAATGGATAAAATAAGTATGGTAAATATACACTATGGAATACTACTGAACCATGAAAAATTAAGAAATACTGCCATTTACAACAGCATGGATGGATCTTGAAGGTATTATACTGAGTGAAATATTTCAAAGATTTTATATATATTTTAATTTATGTATTATGATATCCCTTACATACAGAATCTGAAGAAAAAGCAAACTAATGGAAACTTAGAGTTGAGTTGACAAGAGGTGAACCGGGGGTGGAATAAGGTGGTCAAAGGGTACAAATTTGCAACCTCAATATGAAAAAGTTCTGGGGATCTAATGTACAGCATGATGATCATAGTTAATAATATATACATCCATTTTTATTGTGCTTCCCTTTATTAAACTTTGCATATATCACATTCTTACAAGTTGAAAGTTTATAGCAATCTTGTATAAAAGAGGTCTGCTGCCACCATTTTTCTAACAACATTTGTTCATTTTGTGTCTCTCTGTCACATGTTGGTAATTCTTGCAATATTTCAAGTTTTTTCATTATTATTGTATTTGTTATGGTGATCTGTGATCAGTAATTATGACCCACTGAAAACTCAGAACTAGTTTACTTAAGGTATATACATTGTTTTTCCTTAAAGGCATAATGCTTTTGAACAGTACAGTATAGTGTTTATTTTTTATATGCACTGGGAAACATAATTTTTTATTTGCACTGCGAAACCAAAAAAAATAATAATAATTTGACTTAGTTTATGGAGATAATCACGTTATTGAGGCGGTCTGGAACAAAACCCACAAGACCTCTGAAGTTCATCTCTACTGTACTATATACATAAAAGTTGCAAAGAGAGTAGTTCTTAAAATCCCTTACCATACATGCATAAAAAACAGTGGCAACTATATGAGATAGTAGATGTATTCACATTTTTATGTAGATTATATTGCAATACAGATGTATGCCAATTTATCAAATTGTACAAAATTTACACAATGTTAAAAGTTTGCAATGTTATAAGAAATCATTTCTTATATTTACAAATTATAATGTGTCGATTATTTTTCAATAAAGATAACAAAAGCTTTTTGTAGAATTAATCTATTTTTCAAAAAAGGAAGTAAGGAAGTAGAAACTGCAACTAACTCTGAAATAATAGAATATAAAATCCATTTTAGTTATCGACACTGTGACAAAAACTATTACTTAGTTTACAATGAAGGAGTACTTAGGAAGCATGAAGGATGGTCTATAAATAAGGCTGAAAGAGCTCAGTTTTAAGGTTTAAATTTAAAATCTTCTTTTGAAATACTAAACTGACCACCCATTTTTCCAAACATAAATGTCTTAACTGCATGAATTTATTTCATACAACTCTAAAGTCTAGTTTCATAAGAAAGCAGCATGCAAATTTTGAATGAGACAGACTTGCTTAAGTTTCTTTATGTTCAACAGTAAAGGATACTTCCCTCAAAAGAAGAAAAATCAGCATATTTATTATGATAATTATTATTCATAATGAGATTCATATTGAATTAGGAAATATATATCCTCAGAGAAGGTAAAGTAAAATGAAATTTATTTTGGTAAATGTGTCTATGAATAGTCAATACAATGCCACAATATAAATGAATATTATCATTTTGAACAATTTAATTTCTACTATTAGAATTCTTATAAGTATAAAAATAGCTATCATTTTCGCATGGAATATGAGACTCTCATGCTCCATGCTTCATTACATCCACACAACAACTCTGCATAATAAGTATTATCATCACCATTTCATGGGTGAAAAAACTGAGGCTAACACATTTAGATAACTGGTTTATGATTACATGGCTAGTAAAGATGCATCACACTAATTTAGGCTTTATGATTTCAGAATTGTACTCTTTCCACTGCACATTCTATTCCTCTGTAAATACTTGGCTTGTTTTCATTTAGTTCTTTAATTTTATTCATGTGGTGATGGCTTAAAGCTTCATTTAAAGGTAGCTTAAAAAATTCATTTAACCAAAAGCTCCCAAGAATTAAAAATGTCATGGATATCATTAGTTAATGGGTAACTATATATTTTCCACGCGAATGAGATAACAATCAGAGTATTTTTCTAAGTTTTAGTCTCTGAGTGTTCCAAAGGACTTTGTTAAAATAGAAATATTTAGACAAAGGTGATCAAAAGTCTAGATCAGGTCACCTTAAGATAAATATTAGGAAACTGAGGAAACAAATGGAGATTTGAACACTTAGCTATGATATAATGAACGGTTTAAAGTATTTAGTAGAGCATAGAAAAGCCTTTAAAGCCTGGTCTTAGCCTAGCATTGCAGCTTCTGGGATATCTGTCTATCTATCATCTATCTATCTAGCTATCTAGCTCCATGCGGGTATCTTCCACCGAGCTGCGGAGACTAGCTCAGGCAAGCAACAGCAGCATCCCCAAACCCAACTCTGATTTCCCAAGGAACGCTGTGCTTTCCCAGGAGAGATGCACAGGCAAAGAGGCCTTCGATGTATGCGGGTTTCCACCACCGCGAGACTGGGCTCAGGCAAGCAGCAGCAGCCCGCAGAACATTTCTCAGCGAATGCTGTGCTTTCGCAGAGGCTTTGGCTGGGAGCCAACAGCACTTCGCTGCTGCTTCCTCAGCAAGGCTTCAGTAGCGTCAGGGAAGAAGAGCTGCGGGAGAGCTGGTGCCTCTTGGGCCTTGCTTTCCCGGGCTCCATGTTCGCGTCCTGGGTTCACCCTGCCAGGCCGAACTAAGCAGACATAGCCACAACCCTGCAGTAGCGTGTGTAGCCTAGGATGGCACTCTATGCACACTACCATCTCCCAGTGTAGGCATCGCTTGGCCTTTTACTCTGGCGCTCAGGCGGATTCTCAGACTAGGCCAGTGCTTTCCCCACAGGAAAGGAGAGGTGACAGGATCCCTGCACACCGCCCGTGAACTGAATAGGGAGCTTTGGGGGACTGTCCCCACTCCTTCCCCTTAAACTCCATGCCTCCCCCAAGCTTCCACATCCTGGAGGAAGATGGCATCTGACTGCCCGTTATTTCAGGGAGCTGTTTCCGCGAGGTAAGCGTAGGCGCCTGGTGGCTAGCGCATGTCTGCCCCAGGGACAGGTGGCCAAGGAGCTGCTGTCTCTTTGGGCCCAGAGACTCAGGACAGGCATGTTTAAGAGTGGAGCACGAGGCCTGCCCTACTCATCCCCTCCTGTCTCCTTAGCAGCCAGGCTTCTGTCTCTCTGCACAGGGAGCGGGTGATACTTGTATTGCCGGCTCTCCTGCTTCGCAACCGTTTCCAGACCAGAAGGCCAACGGCTCCTGCTCACCTTCCCCCCCACCCCCGGCAGCGAGCTGCACCTTCCACAGACATGCTCCTGGGGACCGCAGTGAAAACGTGTCCCTTTTTTTAAGGCTCTTTTCAAAAGCGCCACAGCGCTTCTCTCTCAGGCAGAGGAGATGCCCAGGCATAGAGGATTTCGCTCCATGCGGGTTTTTTACACCGTGCTGAGGGGACTAGCTCAGGCAAACAGGAGCATCCCTCATACCGGACTCTGATTTCCCAAAGAATGCTGTGATTTCCCAGAGGGGATGCCAGGGCAAAGAGGCTTTCGCTCTATGCGGGTTTCTCCCATTGTGCTGCCAATACTAGGCTAAGGCAAGCAGCAACAGCAGCCCTCAGAACCGACTCTGATTTCCCAGCGACTGCTATGCTTTCGCAGATGTTTTCAGCTTGGCACGAACCGCACTTCGCTGCTGCTTCCTCAGAAAGGCTTTGGGTGTTCACTCTGCGCGACAGGGAAGAAGAGCCGCGGGACTTGCTATCCTGGTCTCCGAGTTTACGCCGTGGATTCACCTTGCTATTCAGAACTAAGCAGACACAGTCACAACCCTGCAGCAGCGTGCTTGGCCTAGCATGGCACTCTCTGCCTATTACCATCTCCTGGGCTAGGTTAGGCTTTCCTTTTTGCTCCGGCTCTCAGGCAGACTCGGCGTCCAGGCCAGTGCCTTCACCACAGGAGAGAGGAGGAGACAGGATCCCTGCACACGGCCCGTGCACAGATTAGGGAGATTTGGGGGACTGTGCCCACTCCTTCCCCTTAAACCCCGTCCCTCCTCCAAGCTTCCACATCCTGGAGGAAGATGGCATCTGACTGCCCGTAATTTTGGGAGCTGTTTCTGCGAGTTCAGCGTAGGCAACTGGTGGCTAGCGCAAGTCTGCCCAAGAGACAGGTGGCCAAGGAGCTGCTGTCTCCTTGGGCCGAGAGGCTCAGGACAGGCATGCTTACTGCCCAGACTCCTTCCTAAGAGTGGAGCACGCGCCTCTGCCCTAGTCGTCCCCTCATGTCTCCTTAGCAGCCAGACTTCTATCTCACCGCACAGGGAGCGGGTGACTCTTGTCTTGCCACCGGCCTGCTGTTCGTGGCAGGGCAGGCTATCCTGCTTCCTGAGCGTTTCCCGACCGTAAGGCCAACGGCTCCTTCTCTTCTCCGGGTGCGGTGTGCTGCGCCTTCCCCACCCTTGGCTTCTCTCTCAGGCAGAGAGGATGCTAGGCCAAAGAGTATTTCGCTCCATGCGCGTATCTTCCACCGAGCTGCGGAGACTAGCTCAGCCAAGCAGCCGCAGCAGCCCCAAAACCAACTCTGATTTCCCAAGGAACGCTGTGCTTTCCCAGGGGAGTTGCCCAGGCAAAGAGGCTTTCGCTGTATGCGGGTTTCTCCCACCGCGAGACTGGGCTCAGGCAAGCAGCAGCAGCCCGCAGAACATTTCTCAGCGAATGCTGTGCTTTCCCAGAGGCTTTGGCTTGGAGCGAAGTGCACTTTGCTGCTGCTTCCTCAGCAAGGCTTCAGTCGCGACAGGGAAGAAGAGCTGCGGGAGGTGTTCGCTCTGTCGCATCAGGGAAGGAGAGTCGCGGGAGTGCTGGTATCTCTTGGACCTTGCTTTCCCGAGCTCCATGTTGGCGCCCTGGGTTCACCCTGCCAGGCCGAACTAAGCAGACACAGCCACAACCCTGTGTAGCGTGCGTAGCCTAGGATGGCACTCTATGCACACTACCATCTCCCAGTGTAGGCATCGCTTGGCCTTTTGCTCTGGCGCTCAGGCGGATTCTCAGACTAGGCCAGTGCTTTCCCCACAGGAAAGAAGAGGTGACAGGATCCCTGCACACCGCCCGTGAACTGAATAGGGAGCGAAGGGGGACTGTGCCCACTTCTTCCCCTTAAACCCCGTGCCTCTACCAAGCTTCCACATCATGGAGGAAGATGGCATCTGACACCACGTTATTTCAGGGAGCTGTTTCCGCGAGGTCAGCGTAGGCGCCTGGTGGCTAGCGCATGTCTGCCCCAGGGACAGGTGGCCAAGGAGCTGCTGTCTCCTTGGGCCCAGAGGCTCAGGACAGGCATGCTTTCGGCCCAGACTCCTTCCTAAGAGGGGAGCATGCGCCCTGCCCTACTCATCCTCTCCTGTCTCCTTAGCAACAAGGCTTTTGTCTCTCTGCACTGGGAGCGGGTGATACTTGTATTGCCAGCTCTCCTTTATCGCAACCGTTTCCAGACCAGAAGGCCAACGGCTCCTGCTCTTCTCCCCGGGCAGCGGGCTGCACCGTCCACTGACATGCTCCTGGGGAGTGCAGTGAAAATCATTTCCCTTTCCTTAAGGCTCTTTCCACAGGCGCCACCGCGCTTCTCTCTCAGGCAGAGGGGATGCCCAGGAATAGAGGATTTAGCTCCATGCGTGTTTATTACACCGTGCTGCGAAGACCAGCTCAGGCAACAGGAGCATCCCTCAGACTGGACTCTGATTTCCCAAAGAATGCTGTGCTTTTACTGAGGGGCAAAGAGGCTTTCTCTCTATGCGGGTTTCTCCCATAGTGTTGCGAATACTAGGCTAAAGCAAGCAACAAAAGCATTCCCCAGGACTGACTCTGATTTCCCAGCGACTGCGATGCTTTTGAAGAGGTTTTCAGCTTGGCGGGAAGCGCACTTCTCTGCTGCTTTCTCAGCCAGGCTTTGGGTGTTCGCTCTGTCGCATCAGGGAAGGAGAGTCGCGTGAGAGCTGGTGTCTCTTGGACCTGGCTTTCCCGGGCTCCGTGATGGCGCCCTGGGTTCACCCTGCCAGGCCGAACTAAGCAGACACAGTCACAACCCTGCAGCAGCGTGCGTGGCCTAAGATGGCACTCTATGCACACTACCATCTCCCGGTGTAGGCAACGCTTGGCCTTTGGCACTGGACCTCAGGCGGATTCGCGGACAAGGCCAGTGCCTTCCCCACAGGAGAGGAGAGGCGACAGGTTCCCTGAACACCGCCCGTTCACTGGAATGGGGAGCTTTGGGGGATTGTCCCCACTCCTTGCCCTGCAAACCCCCTGCAACCTAAAACGCTGTCACATATTGGAGGAAGATGGCATCTGACTGCCCGTTTCTCGAGGGAGCTGTTTCTGCGAGTTCCGGGTATGGCGCCTGGTAGCTAGCCCAAGTCTGCCCTATGGACAGATGGTGAAGGAGATGCTGTCCCCTTGGGACCAGAGGCACAGGACAGGCCTGCCTTCTGCCCACACTCCTTCCTCAGTGTGGAGCACGCGTCCCTGCCTTAATCGTCCCCTCATGTCTCCTTAGGAACCAGGCTTTGTCTCTCCGCACAGAGGGCGGGTGACACTTGTCTTGCCACCGGCCTGCTCTTCCTGCCATGGCAGGCTACCCTGCTTCCCGTCCTTTTCCCGACCACAAGGCCAACGGCTCCTTCTCTTCTCTGGGGGCGGCGTGCTGCGCCTTCCCCAGACTTGCTCCTGGGGAGTGCAGTGACAGACGTGTGCAATCACGCTTCTCTCTCAGATCTCAAATACACAACATAACCCTACACCTAAAGGAGTTGGAGAAAGAACAACAAAGGAAGCCTAAACCCAGCAGGAGAAGAGGAATAATAAAGATCAGAGCAGAAATCAATGAAATAGAAACAAATAAACAAAAACCACAAAACAACAACAACAACAAAACAATAGAACAAATCAACGAAACTAGGAGCTGGTTCTTTGAAAGAATTAATAAGATTGATAAACCCCTTTCCAGACTTATCAAAAAGAAAAGAGAAAGAACCCAAATAAATAAAATCATGAATGCAAGAGGAGAGATCACAACCAACACCAAAGAAATACAAACAATTATAAGAACATACTATGAGCAACTCTACGCCAACAAATTCAGCAATCTGGAAGAAATGGATACATTCCTAGAGACATATAAACTACCACAACTGAACCAGGAAGAAATAGAAAACCTGAACAGACCCATAACCAGTACGGAGATTGAAACAGTCATCAAAAATCTCCAAACAAACAAAAGCCCCGGGCCAGATGGCTTCCCAGGGGAATTCTACCAAACATTTAAAGAAGAATTAATTCCTATTCTCATGATACTGTTCCAAAAAAATAGAAATGGAAGGAAAACTCCCAATCTCTTTTTTTTTCTGAGACCAGCATCACCTTGATCCCCAAACCAGACAAGGATCCCATCAAAAAAGAGAACTACAGACCAATATCCTTGATGAACACAGATGCGAAAATTCTCACCAAAATACTAGCCAATAAGATTCAACAGTACATTAAAAGGATTATTCACCACGACCAACTGGGATTTATTCCAGGGCTACAAGGCTGGTTCAACATCTGCAAATCAATCAATGTGATACAACACATCAATAAAAGAAAGAACAAGAACCATATGATACTCCCCATAGATGCTGAAAAAGCATTTGGCAAAGTGCAGTATCCCTTCCTGCTTAAAACTCTTCAAAGTGGGGCGCCTGGGTGGCTCAGTGGGTTAAGCCTCTACCTTCGGCTCAGGTCATGATCCCAGGGGCCTGGGATCGAGTCCTGCATTGGGCTTTCTGCTCAGCAGGGAGCCTGCTTCTCCTCATCTCTCTCTCTGTCTGTCTCTCTGCCTATTTGTGATCTCTCTCTCTGTCAAATAAATAAATAAAATCTTTAAAAATAACTCTTCAAAGTGTAGCGATAGAGGGCACATATTATCAATATTATCAAAGCCATCTATGAAAAACCCACTGCAAATCTCATTCTCAATGGAAAAAAACTGAATACTTTTCCGCTGAGGTCAGGAACATGGCAGGGATGTCCGTTATCACCACTGCTATTCAGCATTGTACTAGAAGTCCTAGCCTCAGCAATCAGACAACAAAAAGAAATTAAAGGCACCCAAATTTTTCCAAATTGGCAGAAGAGAAGTCAAACTATCCCTGTTTGCAGATGATATGATACTGTATGTGGAAAACTTAAAGGACTCCACTCCAAATCTGCTATAACTTGTATAGAAATTCTGTAAAGTGTCAGGATATAAATCAATGAACAGAAATTGGTTGCATTTTTTTTTATACCAACAAAACTGAAGAAATAGAAACTAAGGAGTGAATCCCATTTACAATTGCACCCAAAACCCTAAGATACCTAGGAATAAACCTAACAAAGAATCTATACTCAGAAAACTCTAAAGTACTCATGAAAGAAATTGAAGAAGACACAAAGAAATGGAAAAATGTTCCATGCTCCTGTATTGGAAGAACAAATATTGTGAAAATGTCTATGCTACCTAAAGCAATCTACACATTTAATGCAATCCCTATCAAAATCCCATCCATTTTTTTTTCAAAGAAATGGGACAAATCATCCTTATATATATAAGGAACCAGAAAATACCTCGAATATCCAGAGGAATATTGAAAAAGAAAGCCAAAGTTGTTGGCATCACAATTCCAGACTTCAAGCTCTATTACAAAGTTGTCATCATCAAGATAGTAGGGAACTGTCCCCAAAACAGACATAGATCAATGGAACAGAATAGAGAGCCCAGAAATACACCCTCAACTCTATGGTCAACTAATCTTCAACAAAGCAGGAAGGAATGTCCTATGGAAAAAAGACAGCCTCTTCAACAAATGGTGTTGGGAAAATTGAACAGCCACATGCAGAAAAATGAAATTGGGCCGTTTCCTTACACCACACATGAAAATAGACTGGAAATGGATGAAGAAGCATAATGTGAGAAAGGAATCCATCAAAATCCTTGAGGAGAGAACAGGTAGCAACCTCTTTGACCTCAGCAGCAGCAACTTCTTCCTAGGAACATCGCCAAAGGCAAGGGAAGCAAGGGCAAGAATGAACTCCTGGGATTTCATCAGATCAAAAAGCTTTTGCACAGCAAAGGAAACAGTTAACAAAGCCAAAAGATGACTGTCAGAAGTTATCTGGGAGAAGATATTTGCAAATGACATACCAGATAAAGGGCCAGTATCTATCCAAAATCTACAAAGAGCTTATCAAACTCAACACCCTAAGAACAAATAATCGAATGAAAAAATGGGCAGAGGACATGAACAGACATTTCTGAAAAGAATACATCCAAATGGCCAACAGACACATGAAAAAATGCTCCACATCACTCGGCATCAGGGAAATACAAATCAAAACCAGAATGAGATACCACCTCACACCTTTCAGAATGGCTAAAATGAACAAGTCAGTCAATGACAGATGCTGGCGAGGATGTGGAGAAAGGGCAACCCTCCTACACTGTACGTGGGAATGCAAGCTGGTGCAACCACTCTGGAAAACAGCGTGGAGGTGCCTCAAAAAGCTGAAAATAGAACTACCCTATGACCCAGTGATTGTAGTACTGGATATATACCCTAAAGATACAAACGGGGCATTCTGAAGGGGCACATGCACCCAAATGTTTATAGCAGCAATGTCCACAATAGTTAAACTATGGAAAGAACCTAAATGTCCTTCAACGGATCAATCAATAAATAAGATATGGTATATATGTACAATGGGATACTGTGCAGCCATCAAAAGAAATGAAATCCTGCTATTTGTGATGACATGGATGGAACTAGAGGGTATTATGCTTGGCAAAATAAATCAATCTGAGAAAGACAACTATCATATGATCTCCCTGCTATGATGAAGTGGAGATGCAACACAGGAGCTTTCGGGCGTACGAAAAGAAAAATAAAAGAAGATAGGATTGGGAGGGAGACAAACCAACAAAGACTGAATCTCACAAAACAGACTGAGGGTTGCTGGGGGGAGGTGTGTTGGGAGAGGATGGTGGGGGTATGGACATTGGGGAGGGCAGGTGCTATGGTGAGTGATGGTGAGTGCTGTGAAATGTGTAAACCTGGTGATTCACAGACCTGTACCCCCAGGGATAAAAACACATTATATGTTTATAAAAAATTTTAAAAAATAATTTAAAAAGTCCATTAAAGAAAAAACACATATTGCAAGCCCAGAGCTAATCTCATATTCAATCAAAAAAGTTTGAAAGTTTTCCCCTTAAAGATCAGAAAAAAGACAAGTGTGTCCACTTTCACTACTCTCATTTGACATAGTACTGGATGTCCTAGCCAGAGAAACAAGGAACACAAAGAAATAAAAGACTCCAAAAACAAAAAAAAAAAAAAAGGAAGAAGTAAAATTTTCTTTTTTTGGATAACATGAACTTACATGTAAAAAAAATCCTAAAAACTTCACAGAAAATTTTGAATAAACAAATTTAATATAGCTGCCAAATACAAGATCAATATATAAAAGACAGGAATTTTGTTTTGTTTCGTTTTTTTAAAATAGTTTTTCATGTCATCCTTGCTCAGTGATCATGCTAATCTTCTCTGCATCATTCCAATTTTAGTATATGTGCTGCCAAAGTAAGCACAAGACAGGAGCATTTTAACACTGTAATGATGAACTATCTGAAAAAAATAAAGAGAACAATCTAATTCTCAATAGCATCAAAAATAATAAAATACTTCGGAAAAGATTTAACTAACAAGATGAAAGATCTGTACCCCATAAACTATGACATTGATAAAGAATTTGAAGGAGACATAAATGGAAAGATAGCTCATATTTATGAATGGTAAGAATTAACATTGTTAAAATGTCCATACTACCGAAAACCATCTGTAAATTCAATTCCTATCAAAAATCCAATGTTAGGGGCGCCTGGGTGGCTCAGTGGGTTAAGCCGCTGCCTTCGGCTCAGGTCATGATCCCAGGGTCCTGGGATCGAGAACTGCATCAGGCTCTCAGCTCAGCAGGAAGCTGCTAACTCTTCTCTCTCTGCCTGCCTCTCTGCCTGCTTGTCATCTCTCTCTGTCAAATAAATAAATAAAAAATATTTTTTAAAAATCCAATATTTTTTTTTACAGAAGTAAGTAAAGAATCCTAAAATTTATATGAGACCATAAAAGACAACAAATAATTAAAGCAGTTCTGAGAAAGAATGAAGAAGCGAAATTACACTTCTTGATTTGAAACTATACTACAAAGCCCTCGTGCTCAAAACAATAAAGTATACTGGCATAAAAACAGACCAATAAACAAGTTGAACAGAATTGAGAGTCCAGAAATAAATCCTTTGATACAGTCACCTAATATTTGACAGGGGCCAACATATATAATGGGTAGATAGTCTGTTCAATAAATGATATTTAAAACTGAATAGTCACATAAACCAGCATGAAACTGGAACCTTATATCACTCATAAATCTTAACTTGAAATAGATTAAAGACATAAATGTGATGCATGAAACTAAATTTCCTAAAGGAAAACATAGGAAAAATTCTCCTTGACATTGGTTTGCCAATAGTTTTTTGGATACCAGGCCAAAAACACAAGCAAAAGAAGCAAAAATAAATAAATGGTATTACATCAAACTAAAGTTTCTGCATTGCCAAAAAAAAAAGGGAATGAAAACACAATTCACAGAATGGAAGAAAATACTTACAAATCTTATATCTGAAAAGAGGTTAATAACCAACAGATACAAATAGAAAAATATATATAATTTAAAAAATAGCAAAAGGATCTCAATAGACGTTTTTTTCAAAAAAGTTATATAAATGACCAACAGGAGCATTAAAAAGTGCTCAACGTAGAAACTCAGGGCAAAGTCATTATGTTGTTGTTGTTGTTTACCTCTGAAAAACACAACAAGATATTACTACCTATTAGAATATATACTAGCAAAAAATTAAAACTAACAAATTTTGTTAAATATTGTGGAAAATGGGGAACTTATGCACTGTGATAGGGATATAAATTTGTATGGAAAACAGTATGGAGATTATTCATATTATTGAAAGTAAAATTACCATATGATTCAGTAATCCCACCTCTAGGTATATATCTAAAGGAAACGCAGTCACTATTCAAAGACATATCTCCACTCTTATGTTCATTATAAAATTATTAACTCTAAGCAAGAGATGGAAATAACTTCAGTATCCATTAATGGATGAATGGATAAAATAAGTATGGTAAATATACACTATGGAATACTACTGAACCATGAAAAATTAAGAAATACTGCCATTTACAACAGCATGGATGGATCTTGAAGGTATTATACTGAGTGAAATATTTCAAAGATTTTATATATATTTTAATTTATGTATTATGATATCCCTTACATACAGAATCTGAAGAAAAAGCAAACTAATGGAAACTTAGAGTTGAGTTGACAAGAGGTGAACCGGGGGTGGAATAAGGTGGTCAAAGGGTACAAATTTGCAACCTCAATATGAAAAAGTTCTGGGGATCTAATGTACAGCATGATGATCATAGTTAATAATATATACATCCATTTTTATTGTGCTTCCCTTTATTAAACTTTGCATATATCACATTCTTACAAGTTGAAAGTTTATAGCAATCTTGTATAAAAGAGGTCTGCTGCCACCATTTTTCTAACAACATTTGTTCATTTTGTGTCTCTCTGTCACATGTTGGTAATTCTTGCAATATTTCAAGTTTTTTCATTATTATTGTATTTGTTATGGTGATCTGTGATCAGTAATTATGACCCACTGAAAACTCAGAACTAGTTTACTTAAGGTATATACATTGTTTTTCCTTAAAGGCATAATGCTTTTGAACAGTACAGTATAGTGTTTATTTTTTATATGCACTGGGAAACATAATTTTTTATTTGCACTGCGAAACCAAAAAAAATAATAATAATTTGACTTAGTTTATGGAGATAATCACGTTATTGAGGCGGTCTGGAACAAAACCCACAAGACCTCTGAAGTTCATCTCTACTGTACTATATACATAAAAGTTGCAAAGAGAGTAGTTCTTAAAATCCCTTACCATACATGCATAAAAAACAGTGGCAACTATATGAGATAGTAGATGTATTCACATTTTTATGTAGATTATATTGCAATACAGATGTATGCCAATTTATCAAATTGTACAAAATTTACACAATGTTAAAAGTTTGCAATGTTATAAGAAATCATTTCTTATATTTACAAATTATAATGTGTCGATTATTTTTCAATAAAGATAACAAAAGCTTTTTGTAGAATTAATCTATTTTTCAAAAAAGGAAGTAAGGAAGTAGAAACTGCAACTAACTCTGAAATAATAGAATATAAAATCCATTTTAGTTATCGACACTGTGACAAAAACTATTACTTAGTTTACAATGAAGGAGTACTTAGGAAGCATGAAGGATGGTCTATAAATAAGGCTGAAAGAGCTCAGTTTTAAGGTTTAAATTTAAAATCTTCTTTTGAAATACTAAACTGACCACCCATTTTTCCAAACATAAATGTCTTAACTGCATGAATTTATTTCATACAACTCTAAAGTCTAGTTTCATAAGAAAGCAGCATGCAAATTTTGAATGAGACAGACTTGCTTAAGTTTCTTTATGTTCAACAGTAAAGGATACTTCCCTCAAAAGAAGAAAAATCAGCATATTTATTATGATAATTATTATTCATAATGAGATTCATATTGAATTAGGAAATATATATCCTCAGAGAGGGTAAAGTAAAATGAAATTTATTTTGGTAAATGTGTCTATGAATAGTCAATACAATGCCTCAATATAAATGAATATTATCATTTTGAACAATTTAATTTCTACTATTAGAATTATTATAA
This sequence comes from Mustela lutreola, assembly GCF_030435805.1. NCBI lineage: Eukaryota > Metazoa > Chordata > Mammalia > Carnivora > Mustelidae > Mustela > Mustela lutreola. The sequence goes on from NC_081291.1 coordinate 62,412,511, forward strand.
GTATAAAAATAGCTATCATTTTCGCATGGAATATGAGACTCTCATGCTCCATGCTTCATTACATCCACACAACAACTCTGCATAATAAGTATTATCATCACCATTTCATGGGTGAAAAAACTGAGGCTAACACATTTAGATAACTGGTTTATGATTACATGGCTAGTAAAGATGCATCACACTAATTTAGGCTTTATGATTTCAGAATTGTACTCTTTCCACTGCACATTCTATTCCTCTGTAAATACTTGGCTTGTTTTCATTTAGTTCTTTAATTTTATTCATGTGGTGATGGCTTAAAGCTTCATTTAAAGGTAGCTTAAAAAATTCATTTAACCAAAAGCTCCCAAGAATTAAAAATGTCATGGATATCATTAGTTAATGGGTAACTATATATTTTCCACGCGAATGAGATAACAATCAGAGTATTTTTCTAAGTTTTAGTCTCTGAGTGTTCCAAAGGACTTTGTTAAAATAGAAATATTTAGACAAAGGTGATCAAAAGTCTAGATCAGGTCACCTTAAGATAAATATTAGGAAACTGAGGAAACAAATGGAGATTTGAACACTTAGCTATGATATAATGAACGGTTTAAAGTATTTAGTAGAGCATAGAAAAGCCTTTAAAGCCTGGTCTTAGCCTAGCATTGCAGCTTCTGGGATATCTGTCTATCTATCATCTATCTATCTATCTAGCTAGCTCCATGCGGGTATCTTCCACCGAGCTGCGGAGACTAGCTCAGGCAAGCAACAGCAGCATCCCCAAACCCAACTCTGATTTCCCAAGGAACGCTGTGCTTTCCCAGGAGAGATGCACAGGCAAAGAGGCCTTCGATGTATGCGGGTTTCCACCACCGCGAGACTGGGCTCAGGCAAGCAGCAGCAGCCCGCAGAACATTTCTCAGCGAATGCTGTGCTTTCGCAGAGGCTTTGGCTGGGAGCCAACAGCACTTCGCTGCTGCTTCCTCAGCAAGGCTTCAGTAGCGTCAGGGAAGAAGAGCTGCGGGAGAGCTGGTGCCTCTTGGGCCTTGCTTTCCCGGGCTCCATGTTCGCGTCCTGGGTTCACCCTGCCAGGCCGAACTAAGCAGACATAGCCACAACCCTGCAGTAGCGTGTGTAGCCTAGGATGGCACTCTATGCACACTACCATCTCCCAGTGTAGGCATCGCTTGGCCTTTTACTCTGGCGCTCAGGCGGATTCTCAGACTAGGCCAGTGCTTTCCCCACAGGAAAGGAGAGGTGACAGGATCCCTGCACACCGCCCGTGAACTGAATAGGGAGCTTTGGGGGACTGTCCCCACTCCTTCCCCTTAAACTCCATGCCTCCCCCAAGCTTCCACATCCTGGAGGAAGATGGCATCTGACTCCCCGTTATTTCAGGGAGCTGTTTCCGCGAGGTAAGCGTAGGCGCCTGGTGGCTAGCGCATGTCTGCCCCAGGGACAGGTGGCCAAGGAGCTGCTGTCTCTTTGGGCCCAGAGACTCAGGACAGGCATGTTTAAGAGTGGAGCACGAGGCCTGCCCTACTCATCCCCTCCTGTCTCCTTAGCAGCCAGGCTTCTGTCTCTCTGCACAGGGAGCGGGTGATACTTGTATTGCCGGCTCTCCTGCTTCGCAACCGTTTCCAGACCAGAAGGCCAACGGCTCCTGCTCACCTTCCCCCCCACCCCCGGCAGCGAGCTGCACCTTCCACAGACATGCTCCTGGGGACCGCAGTGAAAACGTGTCCCTTTTTTTAAGGCTCTTTTCAAAAGCGCCACAGCGCTTCTCTCTCAGGCAGAGGAGATGCCCAGGCATAGAGGATTTCGCTCCATGCGGGTTTTTTACACCGTGCTGAGGGGACTAGCTCAGGCAAACAGGAGCATCCCTCATACCGGACTCTGATTTCCCAAAGAATGCTGTGATTTCCCAGAGGGGATGCCAGGGCAAAGAGGCTTTCGCTCTATGCGGGTTTCTCCCATTGTGCTGCCAATACTAGGCTAAGGCAAGCAGCAACAGCAGCCCTCAGAACCGACTCTGATTTCCCAGCGACTGCTATGCTTTCGCAGATGTTTTCAGCTTGGCACGAACCGCACTTCGCTGCTGCTTCCTCAGAAAGGCTTTGGGTGTTCACTCTGCGCGACAGGGAAGAAGAGCCGCGGGACTTGCTATCCTGGTCTCCGAGTTTACGCCGTGGATTCACCTTGCTATTCAGAACTAAGCAGACACAGTCACAACCCTGCAGCAGCGTGCTTGGCCTAGCATGGCACTCTCTGCCTATTACCATCTCCTGGGCTAGGTTAGGCTTTCCTTTTTGCTCCGGCTCTCAGGCAGACTCGGCGTCCAGGCCAGTGCCTTCACCACAGGAGAGAGGAGGAGACAGGATCCCTGCACACGGCCCGTGCACAGATTAGGGAGATTTGGGGGACTGTGCCCACTCCTTCCCCTTAAACCCCGTCCCTCCTCCAAGCTTCCACATCCTGGAGGAAGATGGCATCTGACTGCCCGTAATTTTGGGAGCTGTTTCTGCGAGTTCAGCGTAGGCAACTGGTGGCTAGCGCAAGTCTGCCCAAGAGACAGGTGGCCAAGGAGCTGCTGTCTCCTTGGGCCGAGAGGCTCAGGACAGGCATGCTTACTGCCCAGACTCCTTCCTAAGAGTGGAGCACGCGCCTCTGCCCTAGTCGTCCCCTCATGTCTCCTTAGCAGCCAGACTTCTATCTCACCGCACAGGGAGCGGGTGACTCTTGTCTTGCCACCGGCCTGCTGTTCGTGGCAGGGCAGGCTATCCTGCTTCCTGAGCGTTTCCCGACCGTAAGGCCAACGGCTCCTTCTCTTCTCCGGGTGCGGTGTGCTGCGCCTTCCCCACCCTTGGCTTCTCTCTCAGGCAGAGAGGATGCTAGGCCAAAGAGTATTTCGCTCCATGCGCGTATCTTCCACCGAGCTGCGGAGACTAGCTCAGCCAAGCAGCCGCAGCAGCCCCAAAACCAACTCTGATTTCCCAAGGAACGCTGTGCTTTCCCAGGGGAGTTGCCCAGGCAAAGAGGCTTTCGCTGTATGCGGGTTTCTCCCACCGCGAGACTGGGCTCAGGCAAGCAGCAGCAGCCCGCAGAACATTTCTCAGCGAATGCTGTGCTTTCCCAGAGGCTTTGGCTTGGAGCGAAGTGCACTTTGCTGCTGCTTCCTCAGCAAGGCTTCAGTCGCGACAGGGAAGAAGAGCTGCGGGAGGTGTTCGCTCTGTCGCATCAGGGAAGGAGAGTCGCGGGAGTGCTGGTATCTCTTGGACCTTGCTTTCCCGAGCTCCATGTTGGCGCCCTGGGTTCACCCTGCCAGGCCGAACTAAGCAGACACAGCCACAACCCTGTGTAGCGTGCGTAGCCTAGGATGGCACTCTATGCACACTACCATCTCCCAGTGTAGGCATCGCTTGGCCTTTTGCTCTGGCGCTCAGGCGGATTCTCAGACTAGGCCAGTGCTTTCCCCACAGGAAAGAAGAGGTGACAGGATCCCTGCACACCGCCCGTGAACTGAATAGGGAGCGAAGGGGGACTGTGCCCACTTCTTCCCCTTAAACCCCGTGCCTCTACCAAGCTTCCACATCATGGAGGAAGATGGCATCTGACACCACGTTATTTCAGGGAGCTGTTTCCGCGAGGTCAGCGTAGGCGCCTGGTGGCTAGCGCATGTCTGCCCCAGGGACAGGTGGCCAAGGAGCTGCTGTCTCCTTGGGCCCAGAGGCTCAGGACAGGCATGCTTTCGGCCCAGACTCCTTCCTAAGAGGGGAGCATGCGCCCTGCCCTACTCATCCTCTCCTGTCTCCTTAGCAACAAGGCTTTTGTCTCTCTGCACTGGGAGCGGGTGATACTTGTATTGCCAGCTCTCCTTTATCGCAACCGTTTCCAGACCAGAAGGCCAACGGCTCCTGCTCTTCTCCCCGGGCAGCGGGCTGCACCTTCCACTGACATGCTCCTGGGGAGTGCAGTGAAAATCATTTCCCTTTCCTTAAGGCTCTTTCCACAGGCGCCACCGCGCTTCTCTCTCAGGCAGAGGGGATGCCCAGGAATAGAGGATTTAGCTCCATGCATGTTTATTACACCGTGCTGCGAAGACCAGCTCAGGCAACAGGAGCATCCCTCAGACTGGACTCTGATTTCCCAAAGAATGCTGTGCTTTTACTGAGGGGCAAAGAGGCTTTCTCTCTATGCGGGTTTCTCCCATAGTGTTGCGAATACTAGGCTAAAGCAAGCAACAAAAGCATTCCCCAGGACTGACTCTGATTTCCCAGCGACTGCGATGCTTTTGAAGAGGTTTTCAGCTTGGCGGGAAGCGCACTTCTCTGCTGCTTTCTCAGCCAGGCTTTGGGTGTTCGCTCTGTCGCATCAGGGAAGGAGAGTCGCGTGAGAGCTGGTGTCTCTTGGACCTTGCTTTCCCGGGCTCCGTGATGGCGCCCTGGGTTCACCCTGCCAGGCCGAACTAAGCAGACACAGTCACAACCCTGCAGCAGCGTGCGTGGCCTAAGATGGCACTCTATGCACACTATCATCTCCCGGTGTAGGCAACGCTTGGCCTTTGGCACTGGACCTCAGGCGGATTCGCGGACAAGGCCAGTGCCTTCCCCACAGGAGAGGAGAGGCGACAGGTTCCCTGAACACCGCCCGTTCACTGGAATGGGGAGCTTTGGGGGATTGTCCCCACTCCTTGCCCTGCAAACCCCCTGCAACCTAAAACGCTGTCACATGTTGGAGGAAGATGGCATCTGACTGCCCGTTTCTCGAGGGAGCTGTTTCTGCGAGTTCCGGGTATGGCGCCTGGTAGCTAGCCCAAGTCTGCCCTAAGGACAGATGGTGAAGGAGATGCTGTCCCCTTGGGACCAGAGGCACAGGACAGGCCTGCCTTCTGCCCACACTCCTTCCTCAGTGTGGAGCACGCGTCCCTGCCTTAATCGTCCCCTCATGTCTACTTAGGAACCAGGCTTTGTCTCTCCGCACAGAGGGCGGGTGACACTTGTCTTGCCACCGGCCTGCTCTTCCTGCCATGGCAGGCTACCCTGCTTCCCGTCCTTTTCCCGACCACAAGGCCAACGGCTCCTTCTCTTCTCTGGGGGCGGCGTGCTGCGCCTTCCCCAGACTTGCTCCTGGGGAGTGCAGTGACAGACGTGTGCAATCACGCTTCTCTCTCAGATCTCAAATACACAACATAACCCTACACCTAAAGGAGTTGGAGAAAGAACAACAAAGGAAGCCTAAACCCAGCAGGAGAAGAGGAATAATAAAGATCAGAGCAGAAATCAATGAAATAGAAACAAATAAACAAAAACCACAAAACAACAACAACAACAAAACAATAGAACAAATCAACGAAACTAGGAGCTGGTTCTTTGAAAGAATTAATAAGATTGATAAACCCCTTTCCAGACTTATCAAAAAGAAAAGAGAAAGAACCCAAATAAATAAAATCATGAATGCAAGAGGAGAGATCACAACCAACACCAAAGAAATACAAACAATTATAAGAACATACTATGAGCAACTCTACGCCAACAAATTCAGCAATCTGGAAGAAATGGATACATTCCTAGAGACATATAAACTACCACAACTGAACCAGGAAGAAATAGAAAACCTGAACAGACCCATAACCAGTACGGAGATTGAAACAGTCATCAAAAATCTCCAAACAAACAAAAGCCCCGGGCCAGATGGCTTCCCAGGGGAATTCTACCAAACATTTAAAGAAGAATTAATTCCTATTCTCATGATACTGTTCCAAAAAAATAGAAATGGAAGGAAAACTCCCAATCTCTTTTTTTTTTCTGAGGCCAGCATCACCTTGATCCCAAAACGAGACAAGGATCCCATCAAAAAAGAGAACTACAGACCAATATCCTTGATGAACACAGATGCGAAAATTCTCACCAAAATACTAGCCAATAAGATTCAACAGTACATTAAAAGGATTATTCACCACGACCAACTGGGATTTATTCCAGGGCTACAAGGCTGGTTCAACATCTGCAAATCAAACAATGTGATACAACACATCAATAAAAGAAAGGACAAGAACCATATGATACTCCCCATAGATGCTGAAAAAGCATTTGGCAAAGTGCAGTATCCCTTCCTGCTTAAAACTCTTCAAAGTGGGGCGCCTGGGTGGCTCAGTGGGTTAAGCCTCTACCTTCGGCTCAGGTCATGATCCCAGGGGCCTGGGATCGAGTCCTGCATTGGGCTTTCTGCTCAGCAGGGAGCCTGCTTCTCCTCATCTCTCTCTCTGTCTGTCTCTCTGCCTATTTGTGATCTCTCTCTCTGTCAAATAAATAAATAAAATCTTTAAAAAAAAACTCTTCAAAGTGTAGCGATAGAGGGCACATATTATCAATATTATCAAAGCCATCTATGAAAAACCCACTGCAAATCTCATTCTCAATGGAAAAAAACTGAATACTTTTCCGCTGAGGTCAGGAACATGGCAGGGATGTCCGTTATCACCACTGCTATTCAACATTGTACTAGAAGTCCTAGCCTCAGCAATCAGACAACAAAAAGAAATTAAAGGCACCCAAATTTTTCCAAATTGGCAGAAGAGAAGTCAAACTATCCCTGTTTGCAGATGATATGATACTGTATGTGGAAAACTTAAAGGACTCCACTCCAAATCTGCTATAACTTGTATAGAAATTCTGTAAAGTGTCAGGATATAAATCAATGAACAGAAATTGGTTGCATTTTTTTTTATACCAACAAAACTGAAGAAATAGAAACTAAGGAGTGAATCCCATTTACAATTGCACCCAAAACCCTAAGATACCAAGGAATAAACCTAACAAAGAATCTATACTCAGAAAACTCTAAAGTACTCATGAAAGAAATTGAAGAAGACACAAAGAAATGGAAAAATGTTCCATGCTCCTGTATTGGAAGAACAAATATTGTGAAAATGTCTATGCTACCTAAAGCAATCTACACATTTAATGCAATCTCTATCAAAATCCCATCCATTTTTTTTTCAAAGAAATGGGACAAATCATCCTTATATATATAAGGAACCAGAAAATACCTCGAATATCCAGAGGAATATTGAAAAAGAAAGCCAAAGTTGTTGGCATCACAATTCCAGACTTCAAGCTCTATTACAAAGTTGTCATCATCAAGATAGTAGGGAACTGTCCCCAAAACAGACATAGATCAATGGAACAGAATAGAGAGCCCAGAAATACACCCTCAACTCTATGGTCAACTAATCTTCAACAAAGCAGGAAGGAATGTCCTATGGAAAAAAGACAGCCTCTTCAACAAATGGTGTTGGGAAAATTGAACAGCCACATGCAGAAAAATGAAATTGGGCCGTTTCCTTACACCACACATGAAAATAGACTGGAAATGGATGAAGAAGCATAATGTGAGAAAGGAATCCATCAAAATCCTTGAGGAGAGAACAGGTAGCAACCTCTTTGACCTCAGCAGCAGCAACTTCTTCCTAGGAACATCGCCAAAGGCAAGGGAAGCAAGGGCAAGAATGAACTCCTGGGATTTCATCAGATCAAAAAGCTTTTGCACAGCAAAGGAAACAGTTAACAAAGCCAAAAGATGACTGTCAGAAGTTATCTGGGAGAAGATATTTGCAAATGACATACCAGATAAAGGGCCAGTATCTATCCAAAATCTACAAAGAGCTTATCAAACTCAACACCCTAAGAACAAATAATCGAATGAAAAAATGGGCAGAGGACATGAACAGACATTTCTGAAAAGAATACATCCAAATGGCCAACAGACACATGAAAAAATGCTCCACATCACTCGGCATCAGGGAAATACAAATCAAAACCAGAATGAGATACCACCTCACACCTTTCAGAATGGCTAAAATGAACAAGTCAGTCAATGACAGATGCTGGCGAGGATGTGGAGAAAGGGCAACCCTCCTACACTGTACGTGGGAATGCAAGCTGGTGCAACCACTCTGGAAAACAGCGTGGAGGTGCCTCAAAAAGCTGAAAATAGAACTACCCTATGACCCAGTGATTGTAGTACTGGATATATACCCTAAAGATACAAACGGGGCATTCTGAAGGGGCACATGCACCCAAATGTTTATAGCAGCAATGTCCACAATAGTTAAACTATGGAAAGAACCTAAATGTCCTTCAACGGATCAATCAATAAATAAGATATGGTATATATGTACAATGGGATACTGTGCAGCCATCAAAAGAAATGAAATCCTGCTATTTGTGATGACATGGATGGAACTAGAGGGTATTATGCTTGGCAAAATAAATCAATCTGAGAAAGACAACTATCATATGATCTCCCTGCTATGATGAAGTGGAGATGCAACACAGGAGCTTTCGGGCGTACGAAAAGAAAAATAAAAGAAGATAGGATTGGGAGGGAGACAAACCAACAAAGACTGAATCTCACAAAACAGACTGAGGGTTGCTGGGGGGAGGTGTGTTGGGAGAGGATGGTGGGGGTATGGACATTGGGGAGGGCAGGTGCTATGGTGAGTGATGGTGAGTGCTGTGAAATGTGTAAACCTGGTGATTCACAGACCTGTACCCCCAGGGATAAAAACACATTATATGTTTATAAAAAATTTTAAAAAATAATTTAAAAAGTCCATTAAAGAAAAAACACATATTGCAAGCCCAGAGCTAATCTCATATTCAATCAAAAAAGTTTGAAAGTTTTCCCCTTAAAGATCAGAAAAAAGACAAGTGTGTCCACTTTCACTACTCTCATTTGACATAGTACTGGATGTCCTAGCCAGAGAAACAAGGAACACAAAGAAATAAAAGACTCCAAAAACAAAAAAAAAAAAAAAGGAAGAAGTAAAATTTTCTTTTTTTGGATAACATGAACTTACATGTAAAAAAAATCCTAAAAACTTCACAGAAAATTTTGAATAAACAAATTTAATATAGCTGCCAAATACAAGATCAATATATAAAAGACAGGAATTTTGTTTTGTTTCGTTTTTTTAAAATAGTTTTTCATGTCATCCTTGCTCAGTGATCATGCTAATCTTCTCTGCATCATTCCAATTTTAGTATATGTGCTGCCAAAGTAAGCACAAGACAGGAGCATTTTAACACTGTAATGATGAACTATCTGAAAAAAATAAAGAGAACAATCTAATTCTCAATAGCATCAAAAATAATAAAATACTTCGGAAAAGATTTAACTAACAAGATGAAAGATCTGTACCCCATAAACTATGACATTGATAAAGAATTTGAAGGAGACATAAATGGAAAGATAGCTCATATTTATGAATGGTAAGAATTAACATTGTTAAAATGTCCATACTACCGAAAACCATCTGTAAATTCAATTCCTATCAAAAATCCAATGTTAGGGGCGCCTGGGTGGCTCAGTGGGTTAAGCCGCTGCCTTCGGCTCAGGTCATGATCCCAGGGTCCTGGGATCGAGAACTGCATCAGGCTCTCAGCTCAGCAGGAAGCTGCTAACTCTTCTCTCTCTGCCTGCCTCTCTGCCTGCTTGTCATCTCTCTCTGTCAAATAAATAAATAAAAAATATTTTTTAAAAATCCAATATTTTTTTTTACAGAAGTAAGTAAAGAATCCTAAAATTTATATGAGACCATAAAAGACAACAAATAATTAAAGCAGTTCTGAGAAAGAATGAAGAAGCGAAATTACACTTCTTGATTTGAAACTATACTACAAAGCCCTCGTGCTCAAAACAATAAAGTATACTGGCATAAAAACAGACCAATAAACAAGTTGAACAGAATTGAGAGTCCAGAAATAAATCCTTTGATACAGTCACCTAATATTTGACAGGGGCCAACATATATAATGGGTAAAGATAGTCTGTTCAATAAATGATATTTAAAACTGAATAGTCACATAAACCAGCATGAAACTGGAACCTTATATCACTCATAAATCTTAACTTGAAATAGATTAAAGACATAAATGTGATGCATGAAACTAAATTTCCTAAAGGAAAACATAGGAAAAATTCTCCTTGACATTGGTTTGCCAATAGTTTTTTGGATACCAGGCCAAAAACACAAGCAAAAGAAGCAAAAATAAATAAATGGTATTACATCAAACTAAAGTTTCTGCATTGCCAAAAAAAAAAGGGAATGAAAACACAATTCACAGAATGGAAGAAAATACTTACAAATCTTATATCTGAAAAGAGGTTAATAACCAACAGATACAAATAGAAAAATATATATAATTTAAAAAATAGCAAAAGGATCTCAATAGACGTTTTTTTCAAAAAAGTTATATAAATGACCAACAGGAGCATTAAAAAGTGCTCAACGTAGAAACTCAGGGCAAAGTCATTATGTTGTTGTTGTTGTTTACCTCTGAAAAACACAACAAGATATTACTACCTATTAGAATATATACTAGCAAAAAATTAAAACTAACAAATTTTGTTAAATATTGTGGAAAATGGGGAACTTATGCACTGTGATAGGGATATAAATTTGTATGGAAAACAGTATGGAGATTATTCATATTATTGAAAGTAAAATTACCATATGATTCAGTAATCCCACCTCTAGGTATATATCTAAAGGAAACGAAGTCACTATTCGAAGACATATCTCCACTCTTATGTTCATTATAAAATTATTAACTCTAAGCAAGAGATGGAAATAACTTCAGTATCCATTAATGGATGAATGGATAAAATAAGTATGGTAAATATACACTATGGAATACTACTGAACCATGAAAAATTAAGAAATACTGCCATTTACAACAGCATGGATGGATCTTGAAGGTATTATACTGAGTGAAATATTTCAAAGATTTTATATATATTTTAATTTATGTATTATGATATCCCTTACATACAGAATCTGAAGAAAAAGCAAACTAATGGAAACTTAGAGTTGAGTTGACAAGAGGTGAACCGGGGGTGGAATAAGGTGGTCAAAGGGTACAAATTTGCAACCTCAATATGAAAAAGTTCTGGGGATCTAATGTACAGCATGATGATCATAGTTAATAATATATACATCCATTTTTATTGTGCTTCCCTTTATTAAACTTTGCATATATCACATTCTTACAAGTTGAAAGTTTATAGCAATCTTGTATAAAAGAGGTCTGCTGCCACCATTTTTCTAACAACATTTGTTCATTTTGTGTCTCTCTGTCACATGTTGGTAATTCTTGCAATATTTCAAGTTTTTTCATTATTATTGTATTTGTTATGGTGATCTGTGATCAGTAATTATGACCCACTGAAAACTCAGAACTAGTTTACTTAAGGTATATACATTGTTTTTCCTTAAAGGCATAATGCTTTTGAACAGTACAGTATAGTGTTTATTTTTTATATGCACTGGGAAACATAATTTTTTATTTGCACTGCGAAACCAAAAAAAATAATAATAATTTGACTTAGTTTATGGAGATAATCACGTTATTGAGGCGGTCTGGAACAAAACCCACAAGACCTCTGAAGTTCATCTCTACTGTACTATATACATAAAAGTTGCAAAGAGAGTAGTTCTTAAAATCCCTTACCATACATGCATAAAAAACAGTGGCAACTATATGAGATAGTAGATGTATTCACATTTTTATGTAGATTATATTGCAATACAGATGTATGCCAATTTATCAAATTGTACAAAATTTACACAATGTTAAAAGTTTGCAATGTTATAAGAAATCATTTCTTATATTTACAAATTATAATGTGTCGATTATTTTTCAATAAAGATAACAAAAGCTTTTTGTAGAATTAATCTATTTTTCAAAAAAGGAAGTAAGGAAGTAGAAACTGCAACTAACTCTGAAATAATAGAATATAAAATCCATTTTAGTTATCGACACTGTGACAAAAACTATTACTTAGTTTACAATGAAGGAGTACTTAGGAAGCATGAAGGATGGTCTATAAATAAGGCTGAAAGAGCTCAGTTTTAAGGTTTAAATTTAAAATCTTCTTTTGAAATACTAAACTGACCACCCATTTTTCCAAACATAAATGTCTTAACTGCATGAATTTATTTCATACAACTCTAAAGTCTAGTTTCATAAGAAAGCAGCATGCAAATTTTGAATGAGACAGACTTGCTTAAGTTTCTTTATGTTCAACAGTAAAGGATACTTCCCTCAAAAGAAGAAAAATCAGCATATTTATTATGATAATTATTATTCATAATGAGATTCATATTGAATTAGGAAATATATATCCTCAGAGAGGGTAAAGTAAAATGAAATTTATTTTGGTAAATGTGTCTATGAATAGTCAATACAATGCCTCAATATAAATGAATATTATCATTTTGAACAATTTAATTTCTACTATTAGAATTATTATAAGTATAAAAATAGCTATCATTTTCGCATGGAATATGAGACTCTCATGCTCCATGCTTCATTACATCCACACCAACAACTCTGCATAATAAGTATTATCATCACCATTTCATGGGTGAAAAAACTGAGGCTAACACATTTAGATAACTGGTTTATGATTACATGGCTAGTAAAGATGCATCACACTAATTTAGGCTTTATGATTTCAGAATTGTACTCTTTCCACTGCACATTCTATTCCTCTGTAAATACTTGGCTTGTTTTCATTTAGTTCTTTAATTTTATTCATGTGGTGATGGCTTAACGCTTCATTTAAAGGAAGCTTAAAAAATTCATTTAACCAAAAGCTCCCAAGAATTAAAAATGTCATGGATATCATTAGTTAATGGGTAACTATATATTTTCCACTCGAGTGAGATAACAATCATTGTGTTTTTCTAAGTTTTAGTCTCTGAGTGTTCCCAAGGACTTTGTTAAAATAGAAATATTTAGACAAAGGTGATCAAAAGTCTGGATCAGGTCACCTTAAGATAAATATTCGGAAACTGAGGAAACAAATGGAGATTTGAACACTGAGCTATGATATAATGAATGGTTTAAAGTATTTAGTAGAGCATAGAAAAGCCCCTTAAAGCCTTGTCTTAGCCTAGCATTGCAGCTTCTGGGATATCTGTCTATCTATCATCTATCTCTCTATCTATCTAGATATAAATTTGAAAACTTTTTCAACTTAAAGATTTTGAGAAATAGTACATAATTAGCACCATAGAAGATCTGTTTATGATAACAACCTAGCCCCTCCTCCCAGTTTGTTAATATTCTCTCTTATTTAATGTAACATTGTGCAAATATACCACTACTGATTTGCCATTATAAATGAAATAACTATAATCATCTGTTTGCATATCCTGGTGAAAATATTCATTAGTTCCATGTTGTATTTCTAGGAATGGACCAAATTTTTTTTTTAATTTTTAAGTTTTCTAAATATTGTCCACTCACCTCATATGTTTTTATTATGTGCACTGTCATTCCTTCACATTCTTGCAAGACATTTTCACTGTTGCCCAATATGGCAAGTGTGTAATAGTATGTCATTCTAGGTTTTAATTTATTTTTAATTTAATTTAATTTAATTCAAGATTCATAATAAAGATAAACAGTTTTTATATATGAGTGGCCATTTGGATTACCCTTTCTGTAAAGTACATGCTCAAATCTTTTGATATCTTAACATTGTGTCATACTGACTTCTTGAATAGTAGATTTTCTGAATGAACTTTTAGCTGTGTAGGTCTTCTCTATTTTATTTTGAACTTGTTTTCATTTCAAAATCTTTATATTTATTTTCATAATCTGTTTTTATTTTGCTTTGTCTATTATCTATCTATCTATCTATCTATCTATTTGCAAGCAAGAGAGAGAGAGCAAGTGAGAGCGCAGGGAGGGATAGAAAAAGAAGGGAAAGGAATCTTAAGCAGGCTCTAGGCTCAGCACAGAGCCCAACTCTGGGCTCTATTTCACATCCCTGACATCATGACCTGAGCCAAAATGAAAGAAATAAAATAAAATTAAGGTGTTAAAAAAAAAAAGGAAAAGGAATTGGAGGTTTAATTAAGTGAGCCACCCAGGCACCCCTGTAGTATCTTAAATTAGCTGTCATATCTTTAAAGTTCTAGAGTATCCATTTAATTCATTTATAAAATCTTTCTCAATATCATTTTTAGTTTCAGTTTTCTGTTCAATTTGCTTCCCCTCTCATTTCTTTGAGCAGAGTAATCAAGCCTTTTTACAATCTTTATTGATCATTTTAACATCATACTTAATCCCATTTTGTCTATCAAATCTTGTTAATAGATTTTCTTTGTGTGCTTTGTTACATTTTGCTATGTTCAAGACATTATATTTGAAACTCTTATTGAGTAGGGATAATTAAGAGCTATAATAATGGTATGGTCCTCCTTGGCAGGATTTTCTCTTATATCTGAGACTCTACAAGACAATCATATTCCAAATTCAGTGATTGACTTTCTCAGTTTACACAGAAGGCAAGGTAGGCTATAGTCTTATTTCTGCTTCTCCTTGTGCTTTGGGGATCTCAACTTAAATTTGTTTGTACCAAAGTTTTCTAATTTGATTGCTGCTGGATTTTGAATTTTGTTTCTCTAGTATCAAGTGTCTATTAAAAACACAGTTCAGTGTGTTTTAGCAGTTTCAAATGCTCTCATAGCTAAAATGGCTTCAGGCATATATCTCTAGACTCTCATTGTGTTTCGTATTTTGGCCCAGTAATCCCTCACTTATTTTTTTAATCATTCTCATATTTTTAACTTTAAAAGCTATTTTGTCTGGATTTTTAAGTTGTCTTAAGTAGGAATTTTTAGATCACCATTACTAGAAGCAACAACAAATATACATGAAAATATCTGCAGTAGTTTATCACATCTTTATGGCTTTGAACTTCCATAAGCCGAGGCATCCTTCTCTAATCACCTCGGCAAACTCCAATTTACCCTTTAAAACAACACAAGAATTGCTTCATTTAAGAACATGTTCAGGGATGACTCTTCCCCACTGTTCTTACCAACATTCCCACACACTCTTTGCTACCCGCACCTTGTTTATGAACTTTCATTAGGTATATCAGCGTCACCACAATTTTGCTCTATTGTATTTTTGTCCTTTAGAGCTTTAATTAAATATTAATTCCATAGAAAGTCTGTCCCTCTTCTTTCAAACCTGGGTTAGTTATTTCTTCTCATTCTTTGTCAGAAGCTACTTTATTAGAGAAAATTACAGCTGTATTGTGACTTTGGAGCCTTTACAGTTTTTTCACTGGAAAAATCACCCATCCCTGAGATTTTTACGCAGCTTCCTAGCTGATATTATTCAGAAATCTGTTCAACACAGACTTTTTCAGGGAGGCCCTTTCGGACCACTCAGTTAAAAAACCTCTTCTCAATCACTGCTCTTTCTAAAATGTGCTTATTTAGTTCAAATATGCATTACTATTAAAGAAAAACCAGTACGATTTTTTTTCTTTTTAAAGTTGGCTTACCTATTATCTATCTCTCCCATTAAAATGATTCCTCTGGGCTGGGATTTTTTTTGTGCTCATCTTAGGCCAGGCACTCAATAAATTGTCTCTGAATGATTGAATTTTTTGACTCCCTTGCTAGATTCTCAACTTCATGAGGCCAAGGATTGTTCTATTCAGTCCTTCTTTATCCTCAATGTCTGTTATATTGCAGTCACTTACGTGACTAATGGGAAAAATCACAGAAAGAAAGAGTTAAAACTACAGAAAAACCCCGTAGGTTCAATAACACAAAGCTTTCTAAAATTATTTAGCCCAAGAATTGAATACTGGCTGCACTTTTGATTTTTTTTAAATGGTATTGAATTTAATTTAAATGGAAATACTTGAATGGTAGAATAATAAAATTATAAAAAAGCAACTTGCTCCTTAAAGTAAGAATTATATAGGGCATCTCTTCTAGAAGCAAAATTTTCAAATGTCAAACATCTGAAAGCATAGAAAAAGAAGTAAGAGTGTGAATTGTACTTCAATGCTCTTTTCTTTATATTCAGCAAACAGCTTCATTCACACCTTTCCAGTTTTTTCAACTCTTTTGACAAAGCCTTCAGAGGAGTTACTGCTGATGACCACCATCACAGCCTGACAGGAGAAATTTTATAAGGAAAAATAATAGCATGTTTTTCCCAAATTGTTAAGGATATGATGAAGCTCTGTCGGATTCAAAGGAGGAATGTGCAATTCCATGCTATATATAATAATAACTTATTATAATAGTGGCTTTGCAATTTTTCAGATATATCCATTTACTGAAACCACTATCAAATAAACAAAAACAAACAAATTAACAGGGGTTCGAGACAGGAATTATCTAATCTAAAAATAGCACATGTTCACAGAATACACAACACATATCCCAAGTACTACTGTAGGTTTCAAGTAATAGTCAAAACAATAGTAAACATGATTCAGACCCTACCAGTCAAATCATAAATGGGACCTTAACTGTAAATCCTTATCTTTAGATCAAAGCGGGTAATTGGGTGCTGAAGATACATTATAGAACTAATATGTTATAGAACTCCTCTGAAACGAGTCATTTATTAAATCACTTTCCCTGCATAGCTGCTGACCCATGTTTTGGTTCCTGGAAATAGCTGCTACCCTGTCACACTTCTTAAAAGCACATATATTGATAACTCTACTCATTCCTCCATTCCTCTGTGACTGTCACTGTGTTAAAATGTGGAGTCAGCTGACTCACTTGTGGTGGTAATAAAGTAGATGAGTTTGCAAAGGATTTTGTTATTTCTAAAAATGCAAAAACCAAATTACATTGAAACCATAAGGGGTGTTTCAGGGAGAGTTGTAGGATGTGGTTTCTTGTGTAATCCACAGAGATTAGCTCCAACACATATTTAAACTCTCCTCTAAGAGCAACCTTAGTGGTAAAACAAGAAGATAAACAGATGTATACACACCCTGGCACAAAATTATCACTTATGTTTGGCTTCCTAGTCTCCTCGTGTTTCTTACTTATCTTAACTTCTCTCTGAAATCAGGGAACACAGAAAATCTCAATCAGTTGACATTTTTCTACTGAATTACCCAATAGTCTGATCATACCCCTAAGACTTTTTTAAATTATTTCACTCATAATCCCAAATCTGCTTTGCTTCCTCATCTTAGTACACTGTAATTTGATTTCAAAATGAGGACAGTAGTCAGTAATACCACATTCATTAATCTATTTTACAATTCCATGTACTTAGAACTATGAAAATATGTTAATTACATCCATTCCAATAAGCCACCCTAAATTTATTCTCATGAAACAAGACCTCAAGAAAGAGAATTCAAAATCATCCATGTATTTGCAATTTATTGCAATAAAGCCTTTATCAATAGACTTCCCTGTGCACATGGTGGTCAAATTGCAGGTGAAAACCAGCCAGATCTATTACAAGCTTTCTTATGGCTTCTAGGTAACCCAAGTGAGCCTTTATTGATACTGGGATGGGATAAAGCAGGGAAGGGATAAACAGTGATGTAAGAATTGGCTAGACAAAAGTAATGACTCTCATTACAAAGTGAGTATTTTAAAGCAAAAGAGCCTGTTGGGAATATTGTTTTATAAAATAGTGGGGTTTTTTTAATTAACTTTATAAAATTCAATTAGTTAACGTATAGTGTACCATTAGTTTCAAATGTAGATTTCAGTTATTCATCCATAGCATATAATACCTAATGCTCAGTACTTACTGTTATAGCTTCTTGAAAGCAGAATTTTAACCCCCTGAGCCACCCTGGCGCCCTTGAAAGCAGAATTTTAGATCATATTTTCTGATTACTTCCATGTAGTACAACACTTTCCTGCTAGCAACCTTCAGAACATAATGTTTGTTAGAGGAATTTCTTTAAGAATAAATAAATAGGAATTTATTTAAATTTATAAATGTATAAAATAAATAGGAATTTATTTAAATTTATTTAAATATTGCACACTGTTTCATTGTTTATAAATAAGGTGATGATATTATAGCCATTATTTGTTAGCACTGACATATCACTTTCTTTTTACTTCTCAGTGCATTCTCTTTGCACAAAATAGATATATATTTTAAAAGAATCTGGATCTGTGGCAAACTTTTAAAAAACCCTATACAGTAAAGTTTATCAATTTAAGTAATCTCAATTATCTTCTTCAATTGTGATAGTATATCCTTCTATCTAGGCCAGATATTGTATGAGGGATTAGAAGAGACATACTTTTCTAAATTTCACTTTTCTCATCTGCAAAATGCTGATCATGATCCTACAATAAAATACACTTACAATTTTTTGATGAAAATTAATTTATTTATTTTAAGATTTTATTTATTTATCAGAGAGAGTGGGCGATCAAGCAAGCACAGGCAGACAGAATGGCAGGCAGGGCAGAGGGTGAAGCAGGCTCCCGGCCAAGAAAGGAGCCCGATGCGGGACTCGATCCCAGGACGCTGGGATCATGACCTGAGCAAAAGGCAGCTGCTTAACCAACTGAGCCACCCAGGCATCCCTTTTGATGAAACTTTAATCTGTATAAACAATATATTTGCTGTAATGCATGGTTCATGGAAAACATCTTATTTAATTATAAGCAACAACAGTATTAGAAATTAAGTAAATGTGTCTATAATATTTAAAGTTTTAACACATAATTCCAGTGCTTTGCCTTATTTTCTCAAATCCCTTTACCACTTTCACTGACAGAGTCTAATGTACTTTTTCTACTAGTAGCCAGCTCTTTGTCTTTTGTCAGAAAGATGCCCTTGTGAATTATTTATAATAGAGATATTAGCAATAATAATAATAATAAATAGCAAAGAAAATGTTAAAAAAGTTTTCTTAACTAATTAGGGTTCTTAGACATCAATTAGAGGAACCACCTCTGGAAACCAAATTAATCTGCAAGACATTCCCAGAATTAACAAGTCAGTCAGATACAGGGTTGTCCACAGACTGAAAGGTGAAGCAAAAGGACTAGGTTTGGAAAATAGGTAAGGACAGTGAAAAAAATGATCAAATTTTTGGGCAAAATAAATTCTTAGGTGTCCTTTCAATGGAGTCCTGGGCATTATGTAGCAGAAACTCTGGAGATTATCTCAATCCATTAGAGTCACCCCATTTATTAGCTTGCTATTGACAAAGTTATTTACAAACTCTAGAGCAAGAGGTTATAATGTAGAAAACTGATGGTAATGCACAAGATTCTTGTTAACAATAATGCAAATTAGTGATTTTCCATTAGAAAACATAAATTCTATATCCCAAATTATGGGCCCAGAGCAATTCTGCTGCACAACTCTGCTTATATCCCAAATAACCATGTGAACTAGATATAATATCTGCTTCTTTATTAAATTTGAATAAAAATTCTTGACACATGTATTTTATAATTGTGTGATAATCGTGCATTTAATTTCTTGGAGAACAAAACACCTTAGAAGAGAAATGGAAAAAAATTTCAACCCCTTTATTTTAAGATTATATAGACAAATGGTCACCAAATTGGTAAGATATGTAAGACTTGAACAAAATTATCAACTAACTAAATATGCTTGATATTACAGAACACTCCCAACAACTGCAGACTACATATATCTTAAGCCATGATTTTCCTTGCAAGGTCAACATTGATAATGTTCTAGTCATACCTCCGTGTACCAGTCAAGAAGTAGCATATTTCTTGAAAGACACAGCTATCAAAGCTCCATTGAGAAACCATAAAGATGGAGAAGGGATTTGAAAATTATATATCTGATAATGGACATCAACTCTGATTATTTAAAAATGAATAAAAATAAAATACCTTACTAATAACCAAACAGAGTATCCAATTTTACATGTGAAGAAAATTATTGAAGAGACATGGATGGCTTATAAGCACATGACAAATTTCTCAATATTTAGACATTAAGGAAATACAAATTAAAATCAAAATGAGACATGCTTACATATCTATTAGAATGGATAAAATTATAAAGGCTAATTGTACTTCGTCTGAGCTAGATTGAGAAGCGACAAAAAATCTAAACTGTTGTTGGCATATATCATGATACCACGACTTTGGAAAATAGTTTGAAAAATTTTTTAAACGCAAAACTTGTTGCAGTTACACGAATAGCCATTCTACTACTAGGCCTTTAACTAAGAGAAACAAACCCTATGTTCGTACAAGGATTTGTATATGAATTTTATAGCAGCTTTATTTTTAAGAATAGAAAACAGTGAAATGTTCATCAATGTCCATCAATAGAGCAAAGACAAATTATGATCTATTCATTAAAGAGATTACTATTCACCATCCAAATGAACTATTTACAATTGGAGATTCTCAAAGTAATGGTGCTGAGAAAAGAAAAGCCAGGCAATAAATAGTATATACTGTGTGATTCCATGACTATAAAAAAATCTAGAAAATACAAATTTATATATAGTCACAGTCATCAAATATATTGGTGTGATTTTAGTGCCTTCTTCTGTGCTCCCATAGCTTCCTACACTTGGATCTCCGAGCATTTGTTACACCATGTGAAAATATGAAGTCTTTTTCTTTATTCTGTCTTACAAGAAAAAGAATCCTTGAAATTTTATGGACATTTGAACTCTCAGGTATTAGCAGAAATTCTATCACACAGTACGTTTCCAAATATAAAAGCCAGAGTTTTACAATGACTTCTAAGCTTTTACATGATCTAGCCACTCATTTAACCTCTGTGACCTCTTTCCCTGCTACTCTTCAGACCCTCCCAGTGGCCTCCTTGCTATTCCTCAGATATGCCAGGCACGATCCAACCTTATGGCCTTCAAGATAGCCAATTCCTTTCTCTGGAGTGACCTTATTGCTGATAGTTCTGGGCAAATTCATCACCTTTCCATACCTTTGTTCAATTGTCAGCTTCATTGTAACTACCCTGATCTTCCCATTAAAATTATTAACTCCCCATCCCCTGCCTAGCAACCTTGATTTTTCTCAACCTGATCTAATTTTTTTCCCCATTGTACTCATCATTTTTGAATGCACTATGCAATTTTTATTAAGGTTTATAGCTTTTAATTGTCTCACCCATTAAAATAAAAGTTCTACAAAGCCACGTTTTTCATTTACCAGTGTAGTCTGAAGTGATATCTGCCATATAATAGGTCCAGTAGACAATTGGTAAATTTCAGAAAAAATTAATGTTGAGAGTATACTGAATTTCATAAGTCATTTCAATATTTTTTTCCAAAAATAAACTATGTAAAACATACCTTAAATTTACTTTCAAAATATTTTATAGCATATAATGGACAAAATAAGACAAAATAAGACAAAAAAAAAAGACAAAAGCCTTAAAGAAACAATCATATAAATAACCATTTCAAACCTACTTAAAAATTGCATAATACCACACTCCTAGATCCTCTCTGAATGCTCTAAAGTAACCCTTCAAAGGAAATACTTTTTTAAAAATAACAGATTTTTTGGTAAATAATTTAATGAAATAAAAAGTTTCATTCTTCTATGTAGATCATAAAAATGTTTTTAATAAGCATGAAATTATAACTCTGAAGTGTGCTAAAATGAAACCACCTGCTAAGGGTGAGAGAACAAAAATAAAAATCATTTTTCCAAATAAGAGGAATTTATTACCTTTGTATCAAAGCATGTGGATTTATTCAAACTGGCAATAAAGGAATATGGAAACACAATCCATAGAAAGTCATATTTTAGATTTCTAAAAGACTTCATAGTAAAGAATATATATTTTTGAAATGCTACATAATGCTACATGATGACAGGTTGTGACAAATAGCATTTTAAAAGCTCTACTCATAATGGAACGGAAGGTGTCATTTCCCTATAATTTTATATATGTCATTAATTTACTATATCTTGATACAACACATTACCAAACAGATGTTCATCAAAGACTAAATCATTTTTAATGGAACATAATAATTTGGACCTACATCTATTAATCATTTTTTTTCGATCTAACATTTATACTCTCGCTAAACATTTTATCAGTTGTCGACAAAATTAAAAAAAAATAGGATAAAAATTCGTGTTTGGAAAAGTAGATTTTCTTGAAATTTGCATTTAAATGAAAGTATTTGCTGATATTTTCAAAACTTTAAATGTAATTTTATATATATCTGACCTATCAGATGATATAAAATTTTTGGAGAAAATATGATATTTTTTTGATCTTGGTTGAAGGTATTAATAAAGAGCAACTGTTTGTATTTTTTGTATTGTGATATCTTAGTTAATAAACATGAATAACTGGAATAAAATATGTTTTTTTAAAAATTTTATTTATTTAATTCGCAGAGATCACAGGAAGGCAGAGAGGGAGGCAGAGAGAGAGGAATGGACGCAGGCTCCGTGCTGAGAAGAGAGCCCACTGTGGGACTCAATTCCAACAACCTGGAATCATGACCTGAGCCGAAGGCAGAGATTTTAACCCACTGAGCCACCCAGGCACTCTAAAATATGTTTTTTTTTATATAGATTTATAGTTCATGCCAAAATATGGAACTAGCTACAACTGAATGTCTCCTTCAAAGTCAGCTCTGGAGAAATTATGCCAGTGTAATATAGAACTATTTCAGATATGAACCAAAAACAAAGAAATGATGATCAATTCCTTAAAAGACTCAAAGTTGCTCTTGACTGGTATGTTTCAAGCTCTATTCCTGGTTTGAGGACAGGTTTTAACAGACCTGTCACTGTAGAAATCAGCTGGATGTTTAGAGGCTATCAGAACTGTACAAAAACCTTGAAAGGGTAAAGATTTGAAAATTCTTTAGAGAGATTAGCTCCCAAAGGCATTATTCATCCACACATTTTCCTCCAAACTATTAAGACTGATGGATGAGGGGCACCTGAGGGGCTCTCTCATCACGTGGGTGGTGGGTTAAGCCTCTGCCTTCATCTCAAGTCATGGTCTCTGGGTCCTGGGATCCAGCCCCACATCAGGCTCTGCTCAAAAGGAAGACTGCTTCCCTCCCTGCTTGCCTGCCTCTCTGCTTACTTGTGATCTCTCTCTCTCTCTTTGTGTGTCCAATAAATAAATAAAATCTTTAAAAAAAAGGCTGATGGATGCTAAATTATGAAAACTGCTCCCTCCAAATGATGCTTCTTCATAAGGATTTAAGAATTTAAAATTGTAAGAATTTAAAATTGAAACTTGATCGTAGGATTTAACTTATAGAATAACATCAAGTGATGGCAGTTATTATTAGTTCTGAAGTGTTTGTGATTCTGAATTCTTGGCCTCATTAGTAAATTTATTTTTAATAAAGTATTATTTAATATATAATAATATACATAATATACTATATATAACATATATAATATATAGAATAAATTCATACATTTATTTATTATTTATTTATTTATTATTATTATGTATTTATTTATTAACTCAAACACAAGAAAATGAATGACCTGATTGAAAAATTGGCAAGGACTGGAACAGACACCTCACTGAAGAAGATATTGAGATGGCAATAATGATATGAAAAGATGCTGTGATGATCCACGGCATGTCTAATTAAGGAATTGTAAATTAAAAGAACAATGAGGGGAGCATGGATGGCTCAGTGGGTTAAGCGCTGCCTTTGGATCAGGTCATGATCTCAGGGTCCTGGGATCGAGTTCCACGTTGGGCTCTCTGCTCAGCAGTAGCCTGCTTACCTCTCTCTCTCTCTCTGACTGCCTCTCTGTCTTCTTGTGATCTCTCTCTGTCAAATAAATAAATAAAATCTTTTTAAAAAATAAATATATAAATAAATAAAACAATGATATATCACTACACATCTATTAGAATGACTAAAATCCAAAATACTGACAACATAAAATGCTTTTGACGATGAGGAACAAGAGAAACTCTCATTCATTCTGGTGAGAACACCAAAATGGTGCTACCACTTTGGAACACAGTTGGGCAGTTTCTTACAAAACTAAACATATTCTTACCATATGATCCAGCAATCGTGCTCCTTGGTACTCACCCAAAAGAGCAAAAACTTTGTGTACACAGAATCCTTCATATAAACCTGTGTTTGTAACAGCTTTACCCATCAGTGCCAAGAGTTGGAAGTAAACAAGATGTCCTTCAGGAGGAGAATGGATAGATAAACTGTGGTCCATTGAAACAATGGTATATGATTCAGCGATAAAGAGAAATGGCTATCAAGCAATGAAAAGACATGGAACAAACTTAAAATCCGTCATAATAAGTGAAAGAAGTCAATTTGAAAAAGCTTCATGTTGCAAGGTTCCAACTATATGACCTTCTAGAAAAGGCAGAACTATGCAAATGGTATAAAGGTCAGCAGTTTGTAGCAGTTAGGAGAGGAGGAGGACGAACAGGCAGAGCACAGAGGATTTTTAGGCCAGTGAAAATGTTCTGTATGATATGTATAATATTTTAGATATATATCGCTACACGGTTGTCAAAATGCATAAGATACTATACCAACAGTGAACTCTATGAGAAAAGGTTTTTTAAAGATTTAATTTATTTATTTGACAGACATCAAAGCAGGCAGAGAGGCAGGCGGGGAAAGCAGGGGTTGGGGGAAAGCAGGCTCCCTGCCAAGCAGAGAGTCTGGTCTGGGGCTCGATCCCAGGACCGTGAGATTATGACCTGAGCCGAAGGCAGAAGCCTTAACCCACTGAGCAACCCTGGTGCCCCAACAAGAGTGAACTCTAATGTAAACTGAGGACTTTGGGGTGATAATGAGGTGTCAGTGTAGGGTCAGTGAGCGTGAAAAATTATCACCGTGGTACAGGATGTTGATAATGGGGAAGGCTGTGTGTATGTGGGGAAAGGGAATTTTACTTTGATCCCCAAACTACTCTAAAAAATGCAGTCTGTTAAAAAAAAAACTTTATAATGCAATATAATACAAAACAAGAATGCATATCAAGAGAGAAATAATGTTTAAAGGGTACGAAGAACTTCAGTAATGTGTACCGAGGGATTTTGATTGCACATTTGTAGGACGTTCACATTGTCATTAGCAATTGTTTATCTGTGAAGTACAAGTAACATAAAGAGTGATGAAAACTCAAAAACGCAACACTAAAAAAATGCCATCTATGGGCTCTTAAAAAATGGAACAAAATTTGCTTGGCTTTTTAAGCGTTGTGGGGAATGAAGGGACAGAATTTAAATTCAGCTTTATAAAAGATTGGATAATATGTTTCTACAAAGAAGGCTGCTCTGAGTAACATAGAAATGAACATGGTAGCAGAAAGTGGAAAAAGGTTACATCTCTTGTGAGCTCACGTTCTCTGACACCCTGAAACTTAGTGGAGACAGTAACTGTTCGATGAACAGCAAATGGTAGTCTTTCAGATTCCCGGGATTTTCACTAAGAATCATGAATGGATTTTTTAAAAAATATGTAAAGAATGTCTACAGTGCAAGTACCTGCAAATAACTGACATTTTGGAGAGAATATTTTAATCAGCAGAAAAGGAAAAATGAAAAAATTTCATGATCAGAGTAAACATATGGGATTAAAAATAAAAGATTAAAAAAAATTTTTTAAGGACCTTTTTTTAAAGGACTTTAAACAGAAGTCCTTTTTAAGAGAGAGTTGGCTGTTTAAACCAAAAGTGCAACTCACTAAGAGAATCACCGCATTATTTATTGGGGTAGAAGGACCTGGAATGTGGAAAGGCCCATTCTGCAGAGGAAAAAATAGAATCACTAAGAGGCCTCATACCTTGCACAGCCAGTGGCTAGAATCCCTGCCTCATGAGACCCTGTGCTAGAAGGCCGCTAGAACCATCTCAACTATATTAGTATTTCTTGGAAGCCAACAAGTATTTGCCCAGTTAAGAGCAGGGTAACAATAAGTCACGTTAAGTTATAATGATTATAGATATCTTTAAAAGCCTTGTCAAGTTTCTTTTTGAGTAACCCTCACCCCACCCTTAGAGAAATTTATCTGTGGTTCACCTCTTTGAAATACCTCATTGTTTTCCACATTTACCATAGCCAAAAAAAAAAAAAAAAAAAAAAAAGCTTTTTATTAACAAAATGAACGAAGGGGGCGCCACTGTAAACAATGAGAGTTTTCGCTGCCAGGACAGTTTTGTTGCAGAAACAGCTGAAAGCACTCAGGTCAAACAGAGCCAAGGGCTGGAGGGATTTTTAAAATTACAAAAACCGAACCAAATCAAACCAAAACAAAAATCAAAACCAATGGCCAAGATTTCAAAATTGCTACTAAAGGTATGACATTCTCCTAAGACATGCGAGTGACTTGATCAATATATTTATATATTTATATTTGTAGAAGGTACTATTTGATGCAGCAAATCCTCGTTGATTAAAAATTACCAGATATGGGGGCTCCTGTATGTCTCGGGGTTTAGGCCTCTGCCTTCAGCTCAGGTCATGATTTCAGGGTTCTGGGATGGAGCCCCACATTCGGCTCTCTGCTCAGCGGGGTGCCTGCTTCCCCCCCCCCTCTCTGCCTGCCTCTCTACCTACTTGTGATCTGTCAAATGGGTAAATAATATCTTTTAAAAAAGAATTACTAGGTGTGAAATACATCGAGGCTATGGCAAGGAAAATGATTTCACCTGATCTGACTAGGAAGTGGTTGAAGCCTGAATTAAAGTGCTAAAAAAAGAGTAAACGCCTGGGATATATATGGGGAAAAATCCCTAGAAAAACAGCAATAATAACTGGCTGATTTTTATTGATCCAGATCCTGCGGTAGGCAAAGAAGAGCTGGTTTTAGCCAGAGGATGATCTCCGTTTGTCTTCATGATCTGGCATTTCCTGCAAGCCAGGCATGGGGCTCTGCACTAGAGCTGCAAATGCTAGGGGGCCCTCACTGTCCCTTTTCACTTCTCAGCGGGACAATGGGCATGTCCATGGTACAGTGTGACAGGTTTTACCACAGGGAGATAAAAGACTGCCAAGGGTAGGTTGGAGCTGGGAAAAGCCATTTAGGAACAGATTTTCAGGAAAGGTAATAGACAAGGGCAAAGCGAAGAATGAGGATGAGTGTGTCAAGTTTCAAAGTGCCAGGAGGCAGCACAGTGCATTTGGGAAACTACAGCAAGTTCATGACAACGGACAGCTGATCTGGCAGCATCACCTGGGAATGGAGGCTGAGCCCCGGGGTTAACACTGGGGGTGAGATGGTTTGTATGCTATGCTGAGGAGGTGAGGTACTACACTGTGGGGGCACAGGGAGCTAGCGGAGGATTTCAAATATCAGAATCGTAACCATAATAGAGTATTTAATTGCATCCTAGCTTTCATCAAGGGTAAGATGCAATATAGTTTATGTTCCACTAAGAAAGAGAAATGCTGACAGTTAAAGTAGGATATGTCATCAAGAACAAGGTGAGTTCCACCATAAGAGATAGTAAAATGGGGGGGAGGACAAATCTTTGACAAGTAAATTTCGTACTAGAATAATTAAGTAAGTTCAAACACTTGGATCAACAAAAAAAGTGATTATTGCTTACCATGTGCCCCAAACTATATTAAGTCTTAGAACAAGAGACGTTCTCATCTTGATGCCCCGCAGCTGTTAGAACCAAGGTACAGAGGGCAGTAGCCAACGACCAGCAGGCCCCAAGTGCCATGTGCAGACTCTAAGAGCAACTGCCTTTGAGAGAGGAAACGGTTGAGAGTGGGCTTTCTGAGGTAGAGAATTACTAGCTGGGAAAGTAGGAAAATTGACACAGAATCGGAATTGATGCCCCTACATGACAGAGTGGGTGAAACTTCCCTTCTCAGAGATCGTGAGGCTCCTCAGAAATGTATTTTTCATTTTGGACGGAACATTCACGATAAATATGATCTGTTCGAGTTCCTGGTTCTCTCATCAGGACTGTTTCTTAGGCTTCACTGGCACAAGAAAAAGGTTTTGATAGTCCAGGGTAAGTCCTGACAAAAGCAAAGCACGGTATCTATGAAATCTAACCACTCAGAAGAGAACAACAGATAAAAGGCCAGGCCGACCTGACCCTGCAGGATAGGTAAGGTTGGTCCGGCAACAGGGGTAGAGGGGACGTGCCCATCTCCTGCTAGAAGAGCTAGAGAAGACCCCTTCCGGAGACCCACCACAAGAGGAGAGCAGTAGGTACTGATGATGAAGAATATTTTAATCAGCAGAGAAGGTCAAAATGACAATGTTCCAGGATCAGAGTAAACATATGGGATTAAAAAATAAAAAATAAAAAAAAGAATTTTTTGAAAGAAATTTTTTTTAAAGTAATTTATACAAAATTGCTTTTTAAGAGACAGTTGGCTGTTTAAACCAAAAGTACAACTCACTGAGAGATTCGCCGCATTATTTATTAGGGTAGAAAGGACCTGGAATGTTGAAAGATTCATTCTGCAGAGGAAAAAATAGAATCACTAACAGGCCTCATGCCTTGCACAGCCAGTGGCTAGAATCCCTGCCTCATGAGACCCTGTGCTAGAAGGCCGCTAGAACCATCTCAACTATGTTGGTCTTTCTTGGAAGCGAACAAGTGTTCGCCCAGTTCAGAGCCCGGTAAAAATCAGTCACGTTATGTTATAATGATTGTCGATATCTTTAAAAGCCTTGTCAAGTTCCTTTTTGAGTAAACCTCACCCCACCCTTAGAGAAATTTATCTGTGGTTCACCTCTTTGAAATACCTCATTGTTGTTCAACATTTAAGAAACAATGAAAAGAAAAAATTGACAATGAGTTCCAGATTTTAAAAGTCACTTGCCATTCAATCCATATTGGGAGTTTGATCGGTTACCGAACACTTTATAGTGCACCCTGGTAATTTTACAGAGATTATTTTTTTCTTACCAATTCTTGATTATTCTGTCTTGCAATGCAGAAAAATCTAAGTAATTTAAAATAACCTTCCATTAATTTTGATTGTTATAAACTTGAAATTGATTAATTTCCATATATAGAGTTTAAAATGGTCACAATTTACATTAAATATATATTCTGTGTATACCTTGGAAAAATTATACTGAAAATTGAAATTAAAATGATGTTGTATATAGCTGCAAGAAGCCACCTGTCCCATTTCATCTTACTATATAAGTTGTGTCAGGTAATTTATAAAATCCCTACTGCATAACAAATCTATTTTTTGTTGGAATGGGTCGTAATGTTTGTTCTTATTTCTAAATAAGAGTTGGTCTATGAGTGCATCTGCAACTTATTTTTCCTAAGTGGCTTCATGGTCTTGAACTGAGAAAGCTCAGAACATTAAACATCAAAATAATATAATTTGACATAATTAGACATCAAGGAAATGCAATTAAAATGACACTGAGATATCACTATGCACTTATCAGAATGGCTAAAATAAAATATAATGACAAGACCAAAAGAAAAAAATATACCATTTGATGATACACAATGGCAAGTTGTACCATAACTTAACCATCTCAGACTAGTGTAGTGTTAAATTTGTTTTTCTAAGCAATGGTTTGGGTCACTTACCACTTTTCAAGGATTTAAAGTGCTATCATTTTACTGAAAACTGTGAAATTTGGTCAGATTTAAATTTCAATTTATGTTAAAACATTCTGTAAACTGTGTTAAACTTTGACATTTGTTCCCTCTGTTCAGTGAATAACACTATATCATATTTTGAAAATACACTAATTTTCATTTTGACAAATATCCCTTTTTCCTCTTATGGTAATTATTAATATGAATTAATACTAGAATTTGATATGGTTCCATATGACCATAAATACTTTATTGTATATTATCAAATTTAATAATGAATATAATGTACTTCTTTGGACAATTTTTAAAGACCAGTCTACTCTTAAAAAAAAAAAAATGGAGACGCACTTCTTCAGTTCACACAAATTTCATTTTATTATATATAACCTCAGATAAATTTCAACAAATCATAATTTATTAAAATTATGTCTACTTAAAAATCTCACAGAAGAGTAAAACCATCAAAAATAAAAATAAACACACACAACACACACACATCACCCACGTATTGGCAAATCACAATTGCTGTAACAATACATCAGACATTCCACAGTTAAGGGCTATCAAAATTTCCATCAGTGACAAAAAGATTTGTATCCAAATGGACTGATTTTCCAGAATCCAAGAAAAAGTCTCCTAGGGTTTATTTAAAGATAAATATTGGAACAAATATTTCTTAAATTTAGGAAATTCAGAACATACCATTAAAGAATATTTGCAGTGCAGACTATATTCAATCCTTCCTTCAAATTGTGCCTTTGAGTACATAATTCTGTTTTCTCTATCTAAATTGAGCTGTTCTCCGAGGAAGTTTTCTAAAATGTGTGTCTCTGTGTGATAAATGTTCTAAGACCTAACATGCTTCATTGTATTTTTACTGTGCTCTCAAATTTAATCAATAATTTGGCTTGATGTATAATATCTAGTTTCAAATATCTTTTCCATCTCTACAAACACCCAGCTGTCTCCTTTATATGCTATTACTATTGAGAATTCTGCTGTCAGTATTATTCTTGTACATTTTAGGTGATCTGTTTTTCTCTTGGGCATCATTTATGCTCTTCTCTGTTTTTGATATTCTTAAAACTCACCATAATGTATATGAGTGTTTTTTTTAAAGATTTTATTTATTTATTTGACAGCAAGAAATCACAAGTAGTTGGAGAGGCAGGCAGAGAGAGAGAGAGGAGGAAGCAGGTTCCCCGCTGAGCAGAGAGCCCCATGTGGGACTGGATCCCAGGACCCTGAGTTCATGACCTGAGCCGAACGCAGCGGCTTAACCCACTGAGCCACCCATGCACCCTATATGAGTGGATTTTGGGTGTGTGGTTTTTGTTTTGTTTTGTTTCTGATTTCTCATGTTTGGCATCATTTTAAATCTGGTATCTTTTATCTTTCTTTAATTCTCCTAAATTTATCTCAGTACTTATTTAAATATTTTCTTTATTTTTTTTCTCTTCTGCTGCATTTGGGCAGAAGTCATTAATTTGTTGTTAGTTTGTTTTTCCCAACTCACTTATTCATTTTAGAGCTATATTCATCTTAGTCTCCATTTATTGTATTCTTTATTTCAACAATTTTCACTTAATTTATATTCACAGTATAGTATCTTTCTTTTCATTGTATATGTATATCATTATTTTATCATATACATTTAAGCTATTTTTTAAAATATTTTATTTATATATTTGACAGTGAGAAATCACAAGTAGGCAGACGGCGGGCAGAGAGAGAGGAAGGGAAGCAGGCTACCTGCTGAGCAGAAAGCCTGATGTGGGGCTTTATCCCAGGACCCTGATATCATGACTGGAACTGAAGGCAGCGACTTAACCCCTGAGCCACCCAGGTGCCCCTTTTAAGCTATTTTTTAAAAGTACAGTCATTCTTTTTTTTTTTTTAAGATTTTATTTATTTATTTATTTATTTATTTGACAGAGAGAGATCACAAGTAGATGGAGGACAGGCAGAGAGAGAGAGAGAGAGAGAGAGAGAGAGAGCAGCAGACTCCCTGCTGAGCAAAGAGCCTGATGCAGGATTTGATCCCAGGACCCTGAGATCATGACCTGAGCTGAAGGCAGTGGCTTAATCCACTGAGCCACCTAGGCGTCCCTAAGCTATTTTTTTAAATTCCTGTTCCAATAACACTTGGATTGCCATATAAAGTTAACCACATCATCTTTTTTAGGTCAGTAATTGTACTTTTTATGTGCATAGTTATTTTGGTCCATGAGTTCAGCTCCTCTTAGGATCATCAAATCTCTGTAAAGTCTGGGTATGCTAAGATTTTCTAAGCAACAATAAAATACATTGAATCCTGGTAGCTTAATTATAATAATGTTTTCTTTCTCAATCATTCACAATACCATTACATTCTGAGTAGCTTCCTTCTATTTTGCAGCTATAGTGTTTGGAAAAACTTGAATTGTGATATCACTGTGATAATGTGAATTAGTCAGGGTTTTTCAGAGAATCGGGAAGAGAAAAAAAAAGGAAGATATTCTCCAGGGCCAACTCTAGAAGTGACTCTTAAAACATCTGTCCAAATTCAATTGAACAAAACTCAGAAATGCCATCTCCAGTGAAATAAAAAGAAGATTATATATAGTTCTGGCACACACATCTCATTTGACCCAATGATGTACATCAATGAAAGACTGAAGGCCAATCACCACTCCATGGGATAATTTAAAAATAAATTTACTCATGAGGCCAAGAATACAGAATCACAAATACTTCAGATCTAATAATAACTGCCTTCACTTGATGTTATTCTGTAACATAAATCCTATGATCAAGTTTCAATTTTAAATTCTTACAATTTTAAATTCTTAAATCCTTATGAAGAAGCATCATTTGGAGGGAGCAGTTTTCATAATTTAGCATCCATCAGCCTTTTTTTAAGATTTTATTTATTTATTGGACACACAGAGAGAGAGAGAGAGAGAGAGAGAGATTACAAGTAAGCAGAGAGGCAGGCAAGCAGGGAGGGAAGCAGGCTTCCTTTTGAGCAGAGCCTGATGTGGGGCTGGATCCCAGGACCCAGAGACCATGACTTGAGATGAAGGCAGAGGCTTAACCCACCACCCACGTGATGAGAGAGCCCCTCAGGTGCCCCTCATCCATCAGCCTTAATTGTTTGGAGGAAAGTGTGTGGATGAATAATGCCTTAGGGAGCTAATCTCTCTAAAGAATTTTCAAGTCTTTACCCCTTCAAGGTTTTTGCACAGTTCTGATAGCCTCTAAACATCCAGCTCATTTCTACAGTGACAGGCCTGTTTAAAACATACCAGTCAAGAGCAACTTTGAGTCTTTTAAGGAATTTATCATCCTTTCTTTGTTTTTGGTTCATATCTGAAATAGTTCCATATTACACTTGCATAATTTCTCCAGAGCTGACTTTGAAGGAGGCATTCAGTTCCAGCTAGTTCCATATTTTGGCAAGAACTATAATTCTATATAAAAAAAGAACATATTTTAGAGTGCCTAGGTGGCTCAGTGGGTTAAAATTTCTGCCTTCGGCTCAAGTTATGATTCCAGGTTCCTGGGATTGAATCCCACAGTGGGCTGTCTTCTCAGCAGGGAGCCTGCTTCCATTCCTCACTCTCTGCCTACCACTCTGCCTTCTTGTGATCTCTGTCAAGGAAATAAATAAAATTTTTTAAAAAACATATTTTATACCAGTTATTCATGTTTATTAACTAAGATACCACAATACATATAATACAAACAGTTTCTCTTTATTAATACCTTCAACCAAGTTCAAAAAATATGTCATATTTTCTCCAAAAATTTTATATCATCTGATAGGTCAGATATATATAAAATTACATTTAAAGTTTTAAAAATATCAGCAAATATTTTCATTTAAATGCAAATTTCAAGAAAATCTACTTTTCCAAACACGACTTTTTATCCTATTTTTTTAAATTTTGTCGACAACTGATAAAATGTTTAGCGAGACTATAAATGTTAGATCGAAAAAAATGATTAATAGATGTATGTTCAAATTATCATGTTATATTAAAAATGATTTAGTCTTTGATGAACATCTGTTTGGTAATGTGTCGTATCCAGATACAGTAAATTAATGACATATATAAAATTATAGGGAAATGACACCTTCCGTTCCATTATGAGTAGAGCTTTTAAAATGCTATTTGTCACAACCTGTCATCTTGTCATTATGTAGCATTATGTAGCATTTAAAAAATGTATATTTTTCAATTTGAAGTCTTTTAGAAATCTAAAATATGACATTCTATGGATTGTGTTTCCATATTCCTTTATTGCCAGTTTGAACAAATCCACATGCTTTGATTCAAAGGTAATAAATTCCTCTTATTTGGAAAAATGATGTTTATTTTTGTTCTCTCACCCTTAGCAGGTGGTTTCATTGTAGCACACTTCAGAGTTATAATTTCATGCTTATTAAAAACATTTATTATGATCTACATAGATGAATGAAACTTTTATTTTATTAAATTCTTTGCCAAAAAATCTGTTATTTTTAAAAATGTATTTCCTTTGAAGGGTTATTTTTGAGCATCCAGAGAGGATCTAGGAGTGTGGTATTATGCAATTTTTAAGTAGGTATGAGATGGTTATTTATATGAATGTTTCTTTAAGGCTTATGTATATTGTCCATTATATGCTATAAAATATTTTGAAAGTAAATTTAAGGTATGTTTTACATAGTTTATTGTTTGGAAAAAATATTTAAATGACTTATGAAATTCAGTATACTCTCAACATTAATTTTTTCTGAAATTTACCAATTGTCTACTGAACCTATTATATGGCAGATATTACTTCAGACTACACTGGTAAGTGAAATACTTGGCTTTGTAGAACTTTTATTTTAATGGGTGAGACAATTAAAAGCTATAAACCTTAATAAAAATTGCATAGTGTATTCAAAAATGATGAGTACAATGGGGAAAAAGAAAAATTCCATGAGGGTGAGAAAAATCAAGGTTACTAGGCAGGGGATGGGGAGTTAAAAATTTTAATGGGAATAAATCCCACTTGGTCGTGGTGAATAATCTTTTTAATGTACTGTTGAATCCGATTGGCTAGTATTTTGTTGAGTATTTTCGCATCTGTGTTCATCAAGGATATCGGTCTATAGCTCTCTTTTTTGGTGGGATCCTTGTCTGGTTTTGGGATCAAGGTGATGCTGGCCTCATAAAATGAGTTTGGAAGTTTTCCTTCCATTTCTATTTTTTGGAACAGTTTCAGGAGAATAGGAATTAGTTCTTCTTTAAATGTTTGGTAGAATTCCCCCGGGAAGCCGTCTGGCCCTGGGCTTTTGTTTGTTTGGAGATTTTTAATGACTGTTTCAATCTCCTTACTGGTTATGGGTCTGTTCAGGCTTTCTATTTCTTCATGGTTCAGTTGTGGTAGTTTATATGTTTCTAGGAATGCATCCATTTCTTCCAGATTGTCAAATTTATTGCCGTAGAGTTGCTCATAGTATGTTCTTATAATAGTTTGTATTTCCTTGGTGTTAGTTGTGATCTCTCCTCTTTCATTCATGATTTTATTTATTTGGGTCCTTTCTCTTTTCTTTTTGATAAGTCGGGCCAGGGGTTTATCAATTTTATTAATTCTTTCAAAGAACCAGCTCCTAGTTTCGTTGATTTGTTCTATTGTTTTTTTGGTTTCTATTTCATTGATTTCTGCTCTGATCTTTATGATTTCTCTTCTCCTGCTGGGCTTAGGGTTTCTTTCTTGTTCCTTCTCCAGCTCCTTTAGGTGTAGGGTTAGGTTGTGTACCTGAGACCTTTCTTGTTTCTTGAGAAAGGCTTGTACCGCTATATATTTTCCTCTCAGGACTGCCTTTGTTGTGTCCCACAGATTTTGAACCGTTGTATTTTCATTATCATTTGTTTCCATGATTTTTTTCAATTCTTCTTTAATTTCCCGGTTGACCCATTCATTCTTTAGAAGGATACTCTTTAGTCTCCATGTATTTGGGTTCTTTCCAAACTTCCTTTTGTGGTTGAGTTCTAGCTTTAGAGCATTGTGGTCTGAAAATATGCAGGGAATGATCCCAATCTTTTGATACCGGTTGAGTCCTGATTTAGGACCGAGGATATGATCTATTCTGGAGAATGTACCATGTGCACTAGAGAAGAATGTGTATTCTGTTGCTTTGGGATGAAATATTCTGAATATATCTGTGATGTCCATCTGGTCCAGTGTGTCATTTAAGGCCTTTATTTCCTTGCTGATCTTTTGCTTGGATGACCTGTCCATTTCAGTGAGGGGAATATTAAAGTCCCCTACTATTATTGTATTGTTGTTTAAGTGTTTCTTTGATTTTGTTATTAATTGGTTTATATAGTTGGCTGCTCCCACGTTGGGGGCATAGATATTTAAAATTGTTAAATCTTCTTGTTGGACAGACCCTTTGAGTATGATATAGTGTCCTTCCTCATCTCTTATTACAGTCTTTGGCTTAAAATCTAATTGATCTGATATAAGGATTGCCACTCCTGCTTTCTTCTGATGTCCATTAGCATGGTAAATTCTTTTCCACCCCCTCACTTTAAATCTGGAGGTGTCTTCGGGCTTAAAATGTGTTTCTTGGAGGCAACATATAGATGGCTGCAAGGTTGGTTCAACATCCGCAAATCAGTCAATGTGATACAACACATCAATAAAAGTAAGAACAAGAACCATATGATACTCTCAATAGATGCTGAA
This sequence comes from Mustela lutreola, assembly GCF_030435805.1. Taxonomy (NCBI): domain Eukaryota; kingdom Metazoa; phylum Chordata; class Mammalia; order Carnivora; family Mustelidae; genus Mustela; species Mustela lutreola. The sequence continues at coordinate 62,448,575 of NC_081291.1, forward strand.
AAAGCATTTGACAAAGTACAACATCCCTTCCTGATCAAAACTCTTCAAAGTGTAGGGATAGAGGGCACATACCTCAATATCATCAAAGCCATCTATGAAAAACCCACCGCAAATATCATTCTCAATGGAGAAAAACTGAAAGCTTTTCCGCTAAGGTCAGGAACACGGCAGGGATGTCCATTATCACCACTGCTATTCAACATCGTACTAGAGGTCCTAGCCTCAGCAATCAGACAACAAAAGGAAATTAAAGGCATCCAAATCGGCAAAGAAGAAGTCAAATTATCACTCTTCGCAGATGATATGATACTATATGTGGAAAACCCAAAAGACTCCACTCCAAAACTGCTAGAACTTATACAGGAATTCAGTAAAGTGTCAGGATATAAAATCAATGCACAGAAATCAGTTGCATTTCTCTACACCAACAGCAAGACAGAAGAAAGAGATATTAAGGAGTCAATCCCATTTACAATTGCATCCAAAACCATAAGATACCTAGGAATAAACCTAACCAAAGAGACACAGAATCTATACTCAGAAAACTATAAAGTACTCATGAAAGAAATTGAGGAAGACACAAAGAAATGGAAAAATGTTCCATGCTCCTGGATTGGAAGAATAAATATTGTGAAAATGTCTATGCTACCTAAAGCAATCTACACATTTAATGCAATTCCTATCAAAGTACCATCCATCTTTTTCAAAGAAATGGAACAAATAATTCTAAAATTTATATGGAACCAGAAAAGACCTCGAATAGCCAAAGGGATATTGAAAAAGAAAGCCAACGTTGGTGGCATCACAATTCCGGACTTCAAGCTCTATTACAAAGCTGTCATCATCAAGACAGCATGGTACTGGCACAAAAACAGACACATAGATCAATGGAACAGAATAGAGAGCCCAGAAATAGACCCTCAACTCTATGGTCAACTAATCTTCGACAAAGCAGGAAAGAATGTCCAATGGAAAAAAGACAGCCTTTTCAATAAATGGTGCTGGGAAAATTGGACAGCCACATGCAGAAAAATGAAATTGGACCATTTCCTTACACCACACACAAAAATAGACTCAAAATGGATGAAGGACCTCAATGTACGAAAGGAATCCATCAAAATCCTTGAGGAGAACACGGGCAGCAACCTCTTCGACCTCTGCCGCAGCAACATCTTCCTAGGAACAACGCAAAAGGCAAGGGAAGCAAGGGAAAAAATGAACTACTGGGATTTCATCAAGATCAAAAGCTTTTGCACAGCAAAGGAAACAGTTAACAAAATCAAAAGACAACTGACAGAATGGGAGAAGATATTTGCAAACGACATATCAGATAAAGGACTAGTGTCCAGAATCTATAAAGAACTTAGCAAACTCAACACCCAAAGAACAAATAATCCAATCAGGAAATGGGCAGAAGACATGAACAGACATTTCTGCAAAGAAGACATCCAGATGGCCAACAGACACATGAAAAAGTGCTCCATATCACTTGGCATCAGGGAAATACAAATCAAAACCACAATGAGATATCACCTCACACCAGTCAGAATGGCTAAAATCAACAAGTCAGGAAATGACAGATGCTGGCGAGGATGCGGAGAAAGGGGAACCCTCCTACACTGTTGGTGGGAATGCAAGCTGGTGCAGCCACTCTGGAAAACAGCATGGAGGTTCCTCAAAATGTTGAAAATAGAACTGCCCTATGACCCAGCAATTGCACTATTGGGTATTTACCCTAAAGATACAAATGTAGTGATCCAAAGGGACACATGCACCCGAATGTTTATAGCAGCAATGTCCACAATAGCCAAACTATGGAAAGAACCTAGATGTCCATCAACAGATGAATGGATCAAGAAGATGTGGTATATATACACAATGGAATACTATGCAGCCATCAAAAGAAATGAAATCTTGCCATTTGCAACAACATGGATGGAACTAGAGCGTATCATGCTTAGCGAAATAAGTCAAGCAGAGAAAGACAACTATCATATGATCTCCCTGATATGAGGAAGTGGTGATGCAACATGGAGGCTTAAGTGGGTAGAAGAATAAATGAAACAAGATGGGATTGGGAGGGAGACAAACCATAAGTGACTCTTAATCTCACAAAACAAACTGAGGGTTGCCGGGGGGAGGGGGTTGGGGAGAAGGGGGTGGGATTATGGACATTGGGGAGGGTATGTGATTTGGTGAGTGCTGTGAAGTGTGTAAACCTGGTGATTCACAGACCTGGGGATAAAAATATATGTATATAAAAAATATATGTTTATAAAAAATAAAAAATAAAAAAAATAAAAAAAATAAAAAAAAAAAAAACTAAACCCAAACCAAAAACCAAAAAAAAAAAAAAAAAAAAAAAAATTTTAATGGGAAGATCAGGGTAGTTACAATGAAGCTGACAATTGAACAAAGGTATGGAAAGGTGATGAATTTGCCCAGAACTATCAGCAATAAGGTCACTCCAGACAAAGGAATTGGCTATCTTGAAGGCCATAAGGTTGGATCGTGCCTGGCATATCTGAGGAATAGCAAGGAGGCCACTGTGAGGGTCTAAAGAGTAGCAGGGAAAGAGGTCACAGAGGTTAAATGAGTGGCTAGATCATGTAAAAGCTTAGAAGTCATTGTAAAACTCTGGCTTTTATATTTGGAAACTTACTGTGTGATAGAATTTCTGCTAATAACTGCGAGTTCAAATGTCCATAAAATTTCAAGGATTCTTTTTCTTGTAAGACAGAATAAAGAAAAAGAGTTCATATTTTCACATGGTGTAACAAATGCTCAGAGATCCAAGTGTAGGAAGCTATGGGAGCACAGAAGAAGGCACTAAAATCACACCAATATATTTGATGACTGTGACTATATATAAATTTGAATTTTCTAGATTTTTTTATAGTCATGGAATCACACAGTATATACTATTCATTGCCTGGCTTTTCTTTTCTCAGCACCATTACTTTGAGAATCTCCAATTGTAAATAGTTCATTTTGATGTTGAATAGTAATCTCTTTAATGAATAGATCATAATTTGTCTTTGCTCTATTGATGGACATTGATGAACATTTCACTGTTTTCAATTCTTAAAAATAAAGCTGCTATGAAATTCATATACAAGTCCTTGTACGAACATAGGGTTTGTTTCTCTTGGTTAAATGCCTAGTAGTAAAATGGCTATTCGTGTAACTGCAACATATTTTGCATTTAAAAAAATTTTCAAACTATTTTCCAAAGTGGTGGTATCATGATATATGCCAACAACAGTTTAGATATTTGGTCGCTTCTCAATCTAGCTCAGACGAAGTACAATTAGCCTTTATAATTTTATCCATTCTAATAGATATGTAAGCATGTCTCATTATGATTTTAATTTGTATTTCTTTAATGTCTAAATGTTGAGAAATTTGTCATGTGCTTATAAGCCATCCATGTCTCTTCAATAATTTTCTTCACATGTAAAATTGGATACTCTGGTTATTATAAGGTATTTTATTTTTATTCATTTTTTAATAATCAGAGTAGATGTCCATTATCAGATATATAATTTGCAAATCCCTTCTCCATCTTTATGGTTTCTCAATGGAGCTTTGATAGCTGTGTCTTTCAAGAAATATGCTACTTCTTTCCTGGTACGCGGAGGTATGACTAGAACATTATCAATGTTAACCTTTGCAAAGAAAATCATGGCTTAAGATATATGTAGTCTGCAGTTGTTGGGAGTGTTCTGTAATATCAAGCATATCTAGTTAGTTGATAATTTTGTTCAAGTCTTACATATCTTACCAATTTGATGGCCATTTGTCTATATAATCTTAAAATAAAGGTGTTGAAATTTTTTTCCATTTCTCTTCTAAGGTGTTTTGTTCTCCAAGAAATTAAATGCATGATTATCACACAATTATAAAATACTTGTGTTAATAATTTTTATTCAAATTTAATAAGAGAAGCAGATATTAAAACTAGTTCACATGGTTATGTGGGATATAAGCAGAGTTGTGCAGCGGAAGTGCTCTGGGCCCATAATTTGGGATATAGAATTTATGTTTTCTAATGAAAAATCACTAACTTGCATTATTGTTAACAAGAATCTTGTGCATTACCATCAGTTTTCTACATTATAACCTCTTGCTCTAGAGTTTGTAAATAACTTTGTCAATAGCAAGCTAATAAATGGGGTGACTCTAATGGATTGAGATAATCTCCAGAGTTTCTACTACATAATGCCCAGGACTCCATTGAAAGGACACCTAAGAATTTATTTTGCCCAAAAATTTGATCATTTTTTTCACTGTCCTTACCTATTTTCCAAACCTAGTCCTTTTGCTTCACCTTTCAGTCTGTGGACAACCCTGTATCTGACTGACTTGTTAATTCTGGGAATGTCTTGCAGATTAATTTGGTTTCCAGAGGTGGTTCCTCTAATTGATGTCTAAGAACCCTAATTAGTTAAGAAAACTTTTTTAACATTTTCTTTGCTATTTATTATTATTATTATTGCTAATATCTCTATTATAAATAATTCACAAGGGCATCTTTCTGACAAAAGACAAAGAGCTGGCTACTAGTAGAAAAAGTACATTAGACTCTGTCAGTGAAAGTGGTAAAGGGATTTGAGAAAATAAGGCAAAGCACTGGAATTATGTGTTAAAACTTTAAATATTATAGACACATTTACTTAATTTCTAATACTGTTGTTGCTTATAATTAAATAAGATGTTTTCCATGAACCATGCATTACAGCAAATATATTGTTTATACAGATTAAAGTTTCATCAAAAGGGATGCCTGGGTGGCTCAGTTGGTTAAGCAGCTGCCTTTTGCTCAGGTCATGATCCCAGCGTCCTGGGATCGAGTCCCGCATCGGGCTCCTTTCTTGGCCGGGAGCCTGCTTCACCCTCTGCCCTGCCTTCCATTCTGTCTGCCTGTGCTTGCTCGATCGCCCACTCTCTCTGATAAATAAATAAAATCTTAAAATAAATAAATTAATTTTCATCAAAAAATTGTAAGTGTATTTTATTGTAGGATCATGATCAGCATTTTGCAGATGAGAAAAGTGAAATTTAGATAAGTATGTCTCTTCTAATCCCTCATACAATATCTGGCCTAGATAGAAGGATATACTATCACAGTTGAGGAAGATAATTGAGATTACTTAAAATGATAAACTTTACTGTGTAGGATTTTTTTAAAGTTTGCCACAGATTCAGATTCTTTTAAAATATATATCTATTTTGTGCAAAGAGAATGCACTGAGAAGTAAAAAGAAAGTGATATATCAGTGCTACCAACTAATGGCTATAATATCATAACCTTATTTATGAACAATGAAACAGTGTGCAATATTTTAAAAAATTAAATAAATTCCTATTTATTCTATATATTTATAAATTTAAATAAATTCATATTTATTTATTATTAAAGAAATTCCTCTAACAAACAGTATGTTTTGAAGGTTGCTAGCATGAAAGTGTTGTACTACATGTAAGTAATCAGAAAATATGATCTAAAATTCTGCTTTCAAGGGTGCCAGGGTGGCTCAGGGGGTTAAAATTCTGCTTTCAAGAAGCTATACCAGTAAGTCTTGAGCATTAGCTATTATATGCTATGGATGAATACCTGAAATCTACATTTAAAACTAATGGTACACTATATGTTAACTAATTGAATTTTAAAAAGTTAATTAAAAAACCACTATTTTATAAAACAATATTCCCAACAGGCTCCTTTGCTTTAAAACACTCACTTTGTAATGAGAGTCATTACTTTTGTCTAGCCAATTCTTACATCATTGTTTTTCCCTTCCCTGCTTTCCCTTCCCAGTATCAATAAAGGCTCACTTGGGTTACCTAGAAGCCATGAGAAAGCTTGTAATAGATCTGGCTGGTTTTCACCAGCAATTTGACCACCATGTGCACAGGGAAGTCTATTGATAAAGACTTAAAATAACAAAAACCGAACCAAATCAAACCAAAACAAAAATCAAAACCAATGCCCAAGATTTCAAGTTTGCTACTAAAGATATGACATTCTCCTAAGACATGCGACTGACTTGATCAATATATTTATATATTTATATTTGAAGAAGAAGGAACTATTTGATGCAGCAAATCCTCGTTGATTAAAAATTATCAGATATGGGGGCTCCTGGGTGGCTCAGGGGTTTAGGCCTCTACCTTCGGCACAGTTCATGATTTCAGGGTCCTTGGATGGAGCCCCACATCGGGCTCTCTAATGAGCGGGTAGCCTGCTTCTCCCCCCCCCCCGCCTGCCTCTCTACCTACTTGTGATCTGTCAAATGGGTAAATAAGAGATTATAAAAAGAATTACTAGGTGTGTATATTCGAGGGTATGGGAAGGAAAATGATTTCACCTGATCTGACTAGGATGTGGTTGAAGCCTGAATTAAAGTGCTATAAAAAGAATAAAGACATGGGAGATATATGGGGAAAAAATCCCTAGAAAAACAGCAATAATAACTGGCTGCTCTTTATTGATCCAGATCCTGCGGTAGGCAAAGAAGAGCTGGTTTTAGCCAGAGGATGATCTCTGTTTGTCTTCATGATCTGGCATTTCCTGCAAGCCAGGCATGGGGCTCTCCGCTAGAGCTGCAAATGCTGGGGGGCCCTCACTGTCCCTTTTCTCTTCTCAGCGGGACAACGGGCATGTCCATGGTGCAGTGTGACAGGCTTTACCACAGGGAGATAAAAGACTGCCAAGGGGAGGTTGGAGCTGGCAAAAGCCACGTAGGAACAGATTTTCAGGGGAGGTGATAGATAAGGGCAAAGCGAAGAATGAGGATGAGTGTGTCAAGTTTCAAAGTGCCAGGAGGCAGCACAGTGCATCTGGGAAACTACAGCAAGTTCATGACAACGGACAGCTGATCTGGCAGCATCACCTGGGGATGGAGGCTGAGCCCCGGGGTTAACACTGGGGGTGAGATGGTTTGTATACTATGCCGAGGAGGTGAGGTACTACACTGTGGGGGCACAGGGAGCTACCGGAGGATTTCAAATATCAGAATCGTAACCATAATAGAGTATTTAATTGCATCCTAGCTTTCATCAAGGTTAAGATGCACTATAGTTTATGTTTGACTAAGAAAGTGAAATGCTGTCAGTTAAAGTAGGATATGTCATCAAGTGCACGGTGAGTGCCACCTTAAGAGATATTAGAATGGGGGGGTGGACAAATCTTAGAACAAGTAAACTGTGGTACTAGAATAATTAAGAAAGGTCGAACACTTGGATCAACTAAAAAAGTGATTATTGCTTCCCAAGTGCCCCAAACTATATAAGTCTTAGAACAAGAGACGTTTTCACCTTGATGCCCCGCAGCTGTTAGATCCAAGGTACAGAGGGCAGTAGCCAACGGCCAGCAGGCCCGAAGAGCCATGTGCAGACTCTAAGAACATCTGCTTTTGAGAGAGGAAACGGTTGAGAGTGGGCTTTCTGAGGTAGAGAATTACTCGCTGGGAAAGTAGGAAAATTGACACAGAATAGGAATTGATGCCCCTACATGACAGAGTTGGTGAAACGTCCCTTCTCAGAGATCTTGAGGCTCCTCAAAATGTATTTTTCATTTTGGACGGAACATTCAGGATAAATATGATCTGTTCGAGTTCCTGGTTCTCTCATTAGGACGGTTTCTTAGGCTTCACGGGCACAAGAAGGCAGCCAGAGTGACCTTTCAAAGACCTATCAGTTCCTGGAATTTGTCTCCATAGAAATCTGCACTGATCTTCTAACAAATTCTCAGTCCTCCAAAGGCATCCATAATCCTCCCATCCGTCTCTTCTTACCCTTCCAATTGACTGCTGCCTGTTCTGCCCTGTCTTTCTGCCCTCAACCACGCTGCCTCCCTCTTCCTGTGGAGACCCCTCATGGTGCCTGCCTCCAAGCACAGGTGATTCCCATTGATGGGAAGACCCTCTTCCTCTCTTCTTCACTGTGATGAGCTAGGCGCCCAGGGCCACCGGGAGACATGCAGGACTGTGTCCTTTGTTCTGGGGTCCATCTTGCACCATGTGGTGAAGCTAGCAGCTGGGAGCAGCTCAGGACAGGACCTGGTGGCATCTTACCTCTCCCACTCTCCTGTCGGCTCCAGTAGGCTGGAATGTAGAAAGACCCTGGAATGTAGAAAGACCCCTTCTGCAGAGGAAAAAATAGAATCACTAACAGGCCTCATGCCTTGCACAGCCAGTGGCTAGAATCCCTGCCTCATGAGACCCTGTGCTAGAAGGCCAATAGAACCATCTCAACTATGTTAGTCTTTCTTGGAAGCCAACAAGTGTTTGCCCAGTTCAGAGCACAGAAACATTCAGTCACGTTATGTTATAATGATTGTCGATATCTTTAAAAGCCTTGTCAAGTTCCTTTTTGAGTAACCCTCACCCCACCCTTAGAGAAATTTATCTCTGGTTCACCTCTTTGAAATACCTCATTGTTGTTCCACATTTAAGACACAATGAAGAAAAAAAAATTGATTATGATCGACTAAGAGAGTAATGCTCTCAGTTAAACTAGGATATGTCATCAAGTGCAAGGTGAGTGCCACCGTAAGAGATATTAAAATGGGCGGGACGATAAATCTTAGACAAGTAAATTGTGGTACTAGAATAATTTAAAAAAGGTCGAACACTTGGATCAACTAAAAAAGTCATTATTGCTTCCCATGTGCCCCAAACTATATTAAGTCTTAGAAGAAGAGACGTTCTCATCTTGATGCCCCGCAGCTGTTAGACCCAAGGTACAGAGGGCAGTAGCCAATGACCAGCAGGCCCCAAGTGCCATGTGCAGACTCTAAGAGCAACTGCCTTTAAGAGAGGAAACGGTTGAGACTGGGCTTTCTGAGGTAGAGAATTACTAGCTGGGAAAGTAGGAAAATTGACACAGAATCGGAATTGATGCCCCTACATGACAGAGTTGGTGAAACTTCCCTTCTCAGAGATCGTGAGGCTCCTCAGAAATGTATTTTTCATTTTGGACGGAACATTCACGATAAATATGATCTGTTCGAGTTCCTGGTTCTCTCATTAGGACTGTTTCTTAGGCTTCACTGGCACAAGAAAAGGGTTTCGATAGTCCAGGGTAAATCCTGACAGAAGCAAATCGCGGTATCTATGAAAAACTAACCACTCAGAAGAGAACAACAGAGAAAAGGCCAGGCCGACCTGACCCTGCAGGATAGGTAAGGTTGGTCCGGCAACAGGGGTAGAGGGGAAGTGCCCATCTCCTGCTAGAAGAGCTAGAGAAGACCCCTTCCGGAGAGACCACCAGGAGAGGAGAGCAGTAGGTGCTGATGATGAAGAATATTTTAATCAGCAGAGAAGGTCAAAATGACAAAGTAAACATATGGGATTAAAAAAGTAAGAAAAAAGATTTTTTTGAAAGGACTTTTTTTTTTTAAAGGAATTTAAAGAAAAGTCCTTTTTAAGAGACAGTTGGCTGTTTAAACCAAAAGTACAACTCACTGAGAGAATCGCCGCATTATTTATTGGGGTAGAAAGGACCTGGAATGTAGAGAGATTCATTCTGCAGAGGAAAAAATAGAATCACTAACAGGCCTCATGCCTTGCACAGCCAGTGGCTAGAATCCCTGCCTCATGAGACCCTGTGCTAGAAGGCCAATAGAACCATCTCAACTATGTTAGTCTTTCTTGGAAGCCAACAAGTGTTTGCCCAGTTCAGAGCACGGTAACAATCAGTCACGTTATGTTATAATGATTGTCGATATCTTTAAAAGCCTTGCCAAGTTCCTTTTTGAGTAACACTCACCCCACCCTTAGTGAAATTTATCTGTGGTTAACCTCTTTGAAATAGCTCATTGTTGTTCCACATTTACCATAGCGGAAAAAAAAAAAAAAAGCTTTTTATTAACAAAGTGTTCAGAAGGGGGCTCCACTCTAAACAATGAGAGTTTTCAATACCAGGAGAGTTTTGTTGCAGAAACAGCTGAAAGCACTCAGGTCAGACAGAGCCATGGGCTGGAGGGATTTTTAAAATTACAAAACCCGAACCAAATCAAACCAAAACAAAAATCAAAACCAATGGCCAAGATTTCAAAATTGCTACTAAAGGTATGACATTCTCCTGAGACATCCGAGTGACTTGATCAATATATTTATATATTTATATTTGAAAAGAAGGAACTATTTGATGCAGCAAATCCTCGTTGATTAAAAATTACCAGATATGGGGTCTCCTGGGTGGTTCAGTGGTTTAGGCCTCTGCCTTCGGCTCAGGTCATGATTTCAGGTCCTGGGATGGAGCCCCACATCGGGCTCTCTGCTTAGTGGGGAGCCGGATCCCACCCCCCTCTGCCTGACTCTCTACCTACTTGTGATCTGTCAGTAGGATAAATGAAGATCTTTAAAAAAAGAATTAATAGGTGTGAAATACATCGAGGCTATGGGAAGGAAAATGATTTCACCTGATCTGACTAGGAAGTGGTTGAAGCCTGAATTAAAGTGCTATAAAAAGAGTAAAGTCCTGGGAAATATATGGGGAAATAATCCCTAGAAAAACAGCAATAATAACTGGCTGCTCTTTATTGATCCAGATCCTGCGGTAGGCAAAGAAGAGCTGGTTTTAGCCAGAGGATGATCTCCGTTTGTCTTCATGATCTGGCATTTCCTGCAAGCCAGGCATGGGGCTCTGCACTAGAGCTGCAAATGTTGGGGGGCCCTCACTGTCCTTTTTCTCTTCTCAGCGGGACAACGGGCATGTCCATGGTGCAGTGTGACAGGCTTTACCACAGGGAGATAAAAGACTGCCAAGGGTAGGTTGGAGCTGGCAAAAGCCACGTAGGAACAGATTTTCAGGGGAGGTGATAGACAAGGGCAAAGCGAAGAATGAGGATGAGTGTGTCAAGTTTCAAAGTGCCACGAGGCAGCACAGTGCATTCGGGAAACTACAGCAAGTTCATGACAACGGACAGCTGATCTGGCAGCATCACCTGGGGATGGAGGCTGAGCCCCGGGGTTAACACTGAGGGTGAGATGGTTTGTATACTATGCCGAGGAGGTGAGGTACTACACTGTGGGGGCACAGGGAGCTACCGGAGGATTTCAAATATCAGAATCGTAACCATAATAGAGTATTTCATTGCATCCTAGCTTTCATCAAGGGTAAGATGCACTACAGTTTATGATCGACGAAGAGAGTAATGCTCTCAGTTAGGGTGGGATATGTCATCAAGTGCAAGGTGAGTGCCACCGTAAGAGATATTAAAATGGGCGGGAGGACAAATCTTAGACAAGTAAATTGTGGTACTAGAATAATTTAAAAAAGGTCGAACACTTGGATTAACTAAAAAAGTGATTATAGCTTACCATGTGCCCCAAACTATATTAAGTCTTAGAAGAAGAGACGTTCTCATCTTGATGCCCCGCAGCTGTTAGACCCAAGGTACAGAGGGCAGTAGCCTATGACCAGCAGGCCCCAAGTGCCATGTGCAGACTCTAAGAGCAACTGCCTTTAAGAGAGGAAACGGTTGAGACTGGGCTTTCTGAGGTAGAGAATTACTAGCTGGGAAAGTAGGAAAATTGACACAGAATCGGAATTGATGCCCCTACATGACAGAGTTGGTGAAACTTCCCTTCTCAGAGATCGTGAGGCTCCTCAGAAATGTATTTTTCATTTTGGACGGAACATTCAGGATAAATATGATCTGTTCGAGTTCCTGGTTCTCTCATTAGGACTGTTTCTTAGGCTTCACTGGCACAAGAAAAGGGTTTTGATAGTCCAGGGTAAATCCTGACAGAAGCAAAGCACGGTATCTGTGAAAAATTAACCACTCAAAAGAGAACAACAGAGAAAAGGCCAGGCCGACCTGAACCTGCAGGATAGGTAAGGTTGGTCCGGCAACAGGGGTAGTGGGGAAGTGCCCATCTCCTGCTAGAAGAGCTAAAGAAGACCCCTTCCGGAGAGACCACCAGGAGAGGAGAGCAGTAGGTGCTGATGATGAAGAATATTTTAATCAGCAGAGAAAGTCAAAATGACAAAGTTCAAGGATCAGAGTAAACATATGGGATTAAAAAATTAAGAAAAAAGATTTTTTTGAAAGGACTTTTATTTTTTAAGAGACTTAAAACAAAAGTCCTTTTTCAGAGACAGTTGGCTGTTTAAACCAAAAGTACAACTCACTGAGAGATTCGCCGCATTATTTATTGGAGTAGAAAGGACCTGGAATGTAGAAAAACCCATTCTGGAGAGGAAAAAATAGAATCAATAAAAGGCCTCAAGCCTTGCAAAGCCAGTGGCTAGAATCCCTGCCTCATGAGACCCTGTGCTAGAAGGCCGCTAGAACTATCTCAACTATGATAGTCTTTCTTGGAAGCCAACAAGTGTTTGCCAAGAACAGGGTAACAATCAGTCATGTTATGTTATAATGATTATAGATATCTTTAAAAGCCTTGTCAAGTTCCTTTTTGAGTAACCCTCACCCCACCCTTAGAGAAATTTATCTGTGGTCACCTCTTTGAAATACCTCATTGTTTTTCCACATTTACCATAGCTAAAAAAAAAAAAAAAAAGCTTTTTATTAACAAAGTGTTCAGAAGGGGGCGCCACTGTAAACAGTGTTACTCACTAAACAGAGGGAACAAATGTCAAAGTTTAACAGAGTTTACAGAATATTTTAACATAAATTGAAATTTAAGTCTGACCAAATTTCACAGTTTTCAGTAAAATGATAGCACTTTAAATCCTTGAAAAGTGGTAAGTGACCCAAACCATTGCTTAGAAAAACAAATTTAACACTACACTAGTCTGAGATGTTTAAGTTATGGTACAACTTGCCATTGTGTATCATCAAATGGTATATTTTTTTCTTTTGGTCTTGTCATTATATTTTATTTTAGCCATTCTGATAAGTGTGTAGTGATATCTCAGTGTCATTTTAATTGCATTTCCTTGATGTCTAATTATGTCAAATTATATTATTTTGATGTTTAATGTTCTGAGCTTTCTCAGTTCAAGACCATGAAGCCACTTAGGAAAAATAAGTTGCAGATGCACTCATAGACCAACTCTTATTTAGAAATAAGAACAAACATTACGACCCATTCCAACAAAAGATAGATTTGTTATGCAGTAGGGATTTTATAAATTACCTGACACAACTTATATAGTAAGATGAAATGGGACAGGTGGCTTCTTGCAGCTATATACAACATCATTTTAATTTCAATTTTCAGTATACTTTTTCCAAGGTATTCACAGAATATATATTTAATGTAAATTGTGAACATTTTAAACTCTATATATGGAAATTAATCAATTTTAAGTTTATAACATTCAAAATTAATGGAAGTTTATTTTAAATTAGTTAGCTTTCTCTGCATTGCAAGACAGAATAAGAAAAAAATAAACTCTGTAAAGTTTCGTAAGAAAAAAATAAACTCTGTAAAATTACCGGGGGTGCACTATAAAGTGTTCGGTAACCAATCAAACTCACAATTTGGATTGAATGGCAAGTGATTTTTAAAATCGGGAACTCATTGTCAATTTTTTTTTCTTCATTGTGTCTTAAATGTGGAACAACAATGAGGTATTTCAAAGAGGTGAACCAGAGATAAATTTCTCTAAGGGTGGGGTGAGGGTTACTCAAAAAGGAACTTGACAAGGCTTTTAAAGATATCGACAATCATTATAACATAACGTGACTGAATGTTTCTGTGCTCTGAACTGGGCAAACACTTGTTGGCTTCCAAGAAAGACTAACATAGTTGAGATGGTTCTATTGGCCTTCTAGCACAGGGTCTCATGAGGCAGGGATTCTAGCCACTGGCTGTGCAAGGCATGAGGCCTGTTAGTGATTCTATTTTTTCCTCTGCAGAAGGGGTCTTTCTACATTCCAGGGTCTTTCTACATTCCAGCCTACTGGAGCCCACAGGAGAGTGGGAGAGGTAAGATGCCACCAGGTCCTGTCCTGAGCTGCTCCCAGCTGCTAGCTTCACCACATGGTGCAAGATGGACCCCAGAACAAAGGACACAGTCCTGCATGTCTCCCGGTGGCCCTGGGCGCCTAGCTCATCACAGTGAAGAAGAGAGGAAGAGGGTCTTCCCATCAATGGGAATCACCTGTGCTTGGAGGCAGGCACCATGAGGGGTCTCCACAGGAAGAGGGAGGCAGCGTGGTTGAGGGCAGAAAGACAGGGCAGAACAGGCAGCAGTCAATTGGAAGGGTAAGAAGAGACGGATGGGAGGATTATGGATGCCTTTGGAGGACTGAGAATTTGTTAGAAGATCAGTGCAGATTTCTATGGAGACAAATTCCAGGAACTGATAGGTCTTTGAAAGGTCACTCTGGCTGCCTTCTTGTGCCCGTGAAGCCTAAGAAACCGTCCTAATGAGAGAACCAGGAACTCGAACAGATCATATTTATCCTGAATGTTCCGTCCAAAATGAAAAATACATTTTGAGGAGCCTCAAGATCTCTGAGAAGGGACGTTTCACCAACTCTGTCATGTAGGGGCATCAATTCCTATTCTGTGTCAATTTTCCTACTTTCCCAGCGAGTAATTCTCTACCTCAGAAAGCCCACTCTCAACCGTTTCCTCTCTCAAAAGCAGATGTTCTTAGAGTCTGCACATGGCTCTTCGGGCCTGCTGGCCGTTGGCTACTGCCCTCTGTACCTTGGATCTAACAGCTGCGGGGCATCAAGGTGAAAACGTCTCTTGTTCTAAGACTTATATAGTTTGGGGCACTTGGGAAGCAATAATCACTTTTTTAGTTGATCCAAGTGTTCGACCTTTCTTAATTATTCTAGTACCACAGTTTACTTGTTCTAAGATTTGTCCACCCCCCCATTCTAATATCTCTTAAGGTGGCACTCACCGTGCACTTGATGACATATCCTACTTTAACTGACAGCATTTCACTTTCTTAGTCAAACATAAACTATAGTGCATCTTAACCTTGATGAAAGCTAGGATGCAATTAAATACTCTATTATGGTTACGATTCTGATATTTGAAATCCTCCGGTAGCTCCCTGTGCCCCCACAGTGTAGTACCTCACCTCCTCGGCATAGTATACAAACCATCTCACCCCCAGTGTTAACCCCGGGGCTCAGCCTCCATCCCCAGGTGATGCTGCCAGATCAGCTGTCCGTTGTCATGAACTTGCTGTAGTTTCCCAGATGCACTGTGCTGCCTCCTGGCACTTTGAAACTTGATACACTCATCCTCATTCTTCGCTTTGCCCTTATCTATCACCTCCCCTGAAAATCTGTTCCTACGTGGCTTTTGCCAGCTCCAACCTCCCCTTGGCAGTCTTTTATCTCCCTGTGGTAAAGCCTGTCACACTGCACCATGGACATGCCCGTTGTCCCGCTGAGAAGAGAAAAGGGACAGTGAGGGCCCCCCAGCATTTGTGGCTCTAGTGCAGAGCCCCATGCCTGGCTTGCAGGAAATGCCAGATCATGAGACAAACAGAGATCATCCTCTGGGTAAAACCAGCTCTTCTTTGCCTAGCGCAGGATCTGGATCAATAAAGAGCAGCCAGTTATTATTGCTGTTTTTCTAGGGATTTTTTTCCCCATATATTTCCCAGGGCTTTACTCTTTTTATAGCACTTTAATTCAGGCTTCAACCACTTCCTAGTCAGTTCAGGTCAAATCATTTTCCTTCCCATACCCTCGAATATACACACCTAGTAATTTTTTTTTCACGATCTTATTTACCCATTTGACAGATCACAAGTAGGTAGAGAGGCAGGCAGAGGGGGTGGGGAAGCAAGCTCCCCGCTGAGCAGAGATCCCCATGTGGGGCTCCATCCCAGGACACTGAAATCATGACCTGAGCCGAAGGCAGAGGCCTAAACCACTGAGCCACCCAGGAGCCCCCATATCTGGTAATTTTGAATCAAGGAGGATTGGCTGCATCAAGTAGTTCCTTCTTTTTCAAATATAGATATATAAATATATTGATCAAGTCACTCGCATGTCTTAGGAGAATGTCAAAACTTTAGTAGCAAACTTGAAGTCTTGGCCATTGGTTTTGATTTTTGTTTTGGTTTGATTTGGTTCGGTTTTTGTAATTTTAAAAATCCCTGCAGCCCTTGGCTCTGTCTGACCTGAGTGCTTTCAGCTGTTTCTGCAACAAATCTGTGCCAGCTGGGAAAAATCTCATTGTTTACAGTGGCGCCCCCTTCTGAACACTTTGTTAATAAAAAGCTTTTTTTTTTTTTTTTTTTTTTTTTGTGGCTATGGTAAAAGTGGAAAAACAATGAGGTATTTCAAAGAGGTGAACCTCAGATAAATTTCTCTAAGGGTGGGGTGAGGGTTACTCAAAAAGGAACTTGACAAGGCTTTTAAAGATATCTATAATCATTATAACATAACGTGACTGATTGTTACCCTGTTCTTAACTGGGCAAACACTTGTTGGCTTCCAAGAAAGACTATCATAGTTGAGATGGTTCTAGCGGCCTTCTAGCACAGGGTCTCATGAGGCAGTGATTCTAGCCACTGTCTTTGCAAGGCATGAGGCCTGTTATTGATTCTATTTTTTCCTCTGCAGAATGGGTTTTTCTACATTCCAGGTCCTTTCTACTCCAATAAATAATACGGTGATTCTCTCAGTGAGTTGTACTTTTGGTTTAAAGAGCCAACTGTCTCTTAAAAAGGACTTTTGTTTTAAGTCCCTTAAAAAATAAAAGTCCTTTCAGAAAAATCTTTTTTTTTAAATATTTTAATCCCATATGTTTACTCTGATCCTTGAACTTTGTCATTTTGACCTTCTCTGCTGATGAAAATATTCTTCATCATCAGCACCTACTGCTCTTTTCTCCTGGTGGTCTCTCCGGAAGGGGTCTTCTCCAGCTCTTCTAGCAGGAGATGGGCATTTGCCCTCTACCCCAGTTGCCGGACCAACCTTACCTATCCTGCAGGGTCAGGTCGGCCTGGCCTTTTATCTGTTGTTCTCTTCTGAGTGGTTAGTTTTTCATAGATACCGTGCTTTGCTTCTGTCAGGATTTACCCTGGACTATCAAAACCCTTTTCTTGTGCCAGTGAAGCCTAAGAAACAGTCCTAATGAGAGAACCAGGAACTCGAACAGATCATATTTATCCTGAATGTTCCGTCCAAAATGAAAAATACATTTCTGAGGAGCCTCACGATCTCTGAGAAGGGAAGTTTCACCCACTCTGTCATGTAGGGGCATCAATTCCGATTCTGTGTCAATTTTCCTACTTTCCCAGCTAATAATTCTCTACCTCAGAAAGCCCAGTCTCAACCGTTTCCTCTCTCAAAGGCAGTTGCTCTTAGAGTCTGCACATGGCACTTGGGGCCTGCTGGTCGTTGGCTACTGCCCTCTGTACCTTGGGTCTAACAGCTGCGGGGCATCAAGATGAGAACGTCTCATCTTCTAAGACTTAATATAGTTTGGGGCACATGGTAAGCTATAATCACTTTTTTAGGTGATCCAAGTGTTTGACCTTTTTTAAATTATTCGAGTACCACAATTTACTTGTCTAAGATTTGTCCTCCCGCCCATTTTAATATCTCTTACGGTGGCACTCACCTTGCACTTGATGACTTATCCCACCCTAACTGAGAGCATTACTCTCTTAGTCGATCATAAACTGTAGTGCATCTTACCCTTGATGAAAGCTAGGATGCAATTAAATACTCTATTATGGTTACGATTCTGATATTTGAAATCCTCCGGTAGCTCCCTGTGCCCCCACAGTGTAGTACCTCACCTCCTCGGTATAGTATACAAACCATCTCACCCCCAGTGTTAACCCCGGGGCTCAGCCTCCATCCACAGGTGATGCTGCCAGATCAGCTGTCCGTTGTCATGAACTTACTGTAGTTTCCCGAATGCACTGTGCTGCCTCCTGGCACTTTGAAACTTGACATACTCATACTCATTCTTCGCTTTACCCTTGGCTATCACCTCCCTTGAAAATCTGTTCCTATGTGGCTTTTGCCAGCTCCAACCTACCCTTGGCAGTCTTTTATCTCCCTGTGGTAAAGCCTGTCACACTGCACCATGGACATGCCCGTTGTCCCGCTGAGAAGAGAAAAGGGACAGTGAGGGCCCGCCAGCATTTGTGGCTCTAGTGCAGAGCCCCATGCCTGGCTTGCAGGAAATGCCAGATCATGAGACAAACAGAGATCATCCTCTGGCTAAAACCAGCTCTTCTTTGCCTAGCGCAGGATCTGGATCAATAAAGAGCAGCCAGTTATTATTGCTGTTTTTCTAGGGATTTTTTCCCCATATATTTCCCAGGGCTTTACTCTTTTTATAGCACTTTAATTCAGGCTTCAACCACTTCCTAGTCAGATCAGGTCAAATCATACCCTCGAATATACACACCTAGTAATTTTTTTTTCACGATCTTATTTACCCATTTGACAGATCACAAGTAGGTAGAGAGGCAGGCAGAGGGGGTGGGGAAGCAAGCTCCCCGCTGAGCAGAGATCCCCATGTGGGGCTCCATCCCAGGACACTGAAATCATGACTTGAGCCGAAGGCAGAGGCCTAAACCACTGAGCCACCCAGGAGCCCCCATATCTGGTAATTTTGAATCAAGGAGGATTGGCTGCATCAAGTAGTTCCTTCTTTTTCAAATATAAATATATAAATATATTGATCAAGTCACTCGCATGTCTTAGGAGAATGTCAAAACTTTAGTAGCAAACTTGAAGTCTTGGCCATTGGTTTTGATTTTTGTTTTGGTTTGATTTGGTTCGGTTTTTGTAATTTTAAAAATCCCTGCAGCCCTTGGCTCTGTCTGACCTGAGTGCTTTCAGCTGTTTCTGCAACAAATCTGTGCCAGCTGGGAAAAATCTCATTGTTTACAGTGGCGCCCCCTTCTGAACACTTTGTTAATAAAAAGCTTTTTTTTTTTTTTTTTTTTTTTTTTTGTGGCTATGGTAAAAGTGGAAAAACAATGAGGTATTTCAAAGAGGTGAACCTCAGATAAATTTCTCTAAGGGTGGGGTGAGGGTTACTCAAAAAGGAACTTGACAAGGCTTTTAAAGATATCTATAATCATTATAACATAACGTGACTGATTGTTACCCTGTTCTTAACTGGGCAAACACTTGTTGGCTTCCAAGAAAGACTATCATAGTTGAGATGGTTCTAGCGGCCTTCTAGCACAGGGTCTCATGAGGCAGTGATTCTAGCCACTGTCTTTGCAAGGCATGAGGCCTGTTATTGATTCTATTTTTTCCTCTGCAGAATGGGTTTTTCTACATTCCAGGTCCTTTCTACTCCAATAAATAATGCGGTGATTCTCTCAGTGAGTTGTACTTTTGGTTTAAAGAGCCAACTGTCTCTTAAAAAGGACTTTTGTTTTAAGTCCCTTAAAAAATAAAAGTCCTTTCAGAAAAATCTTTTTTTTTAAATATTTTAATCCCATATGTTTACTCTGATCCTTGAACTTTGTCATTTTGACCTTCTCTGCTGATGAAAATATTCTTCATCATCAGCACCTACTGCTCTTTTCTCCTGGTGGTCTCTCCGGAAGGGGTCTTCTCCAGCTCTTCTAGCAGGAGATGGGCATTTTCCCTCTACCCCAGTTGCCGGACCAACCTTACCTATCCTGCAGGGTCAGGTCGGCCTGGCCTTTTATCTGTTGTTCTCTTCTGAGTGGTTAGTTTTTCATAGATACCGTGCTTTGCTTCTGTCAGGATTTACCCTGGACTATCAAAACCCTTTTCTTGTGCCAGTGAAGCCTAAGAAACAGTCCTAATGAGAGAACCAGGAACTCGAACAGATCATATTTATCCTGAATGTTCCGTCCAAAATGAAAAATACATTTCTGAGGAGCCTCACGATCTCTGAGAAGGGAAGTTTCACCCACTCTGTCATGTAGGGGCATCAATTCCGATTCTGTGTCAATTTTCCTACTTTCCCAGCTAATAATTCTCTACCTCAGAAAGCCCAGTCTCAACCGTTTCCTCTCTCAAAGGCAGTTGCTCTTAGAGTCTGCACATGGCACTTGGGGCCTGCTGGTCGTTGGCTACTGCCCTCTGTACCTTGGGTCTAACAGCTGCGGGGCATCAAGATGAGAACGTCTCATCTTCTAAGACTTAATATAGTTTGGGGCACATGGTAAGCTATAATCACTTTTTTAGGTGATCCAAGTGTTCGACCTTTTTTAAATTATTCTAGTACCACAATTTACTTGTCTAAGATTTGTCCTCCCGCCCATTTTAATATCTCTTACGGTGGCACTCACCTTGCACTTGATGACTTATCCCACCCTAACTGAGAGCATTACTCTCTTAGTCGATCATAAACTGTAGTGCATCTTACCCTTGATGAAAGCTAGGATGCAATTAAATACTCTATTATGGTTACGATTCTGATATTTGAAATCCTCCGGTAGCTCCCTGTGCCCCCACAGTGTAGTACCTCACCTCCTCGGTATAGTATACAAACCATCTCACCCCCAGTGTTAACCCCGGGGCTCAGCCTCCATCCCCAGGTGATGCTGCCAGATCAGCTGTCCGTTGTCATGAACTTACTGTAGTTTCCCGAATGCACTGTGCTGCCTCCTGGCACTTTGAAACTTGACACACTCATCCCCATTCTTCGCTTTGCCCTTGGCTATCACCTCCCTTGAAAATCTGTTCCTACGTGGCTTTTGCCAGCTCCAACCTACCCTTGGCAGTCTTTTATCTCCCTGTGGTAAAGCCTGTCACACTGCACCATGGACATGCCCGTTGTCCCGCTGAGAAGAGAAAAGGGACAGTGAGGGCCCCCCAGCATTTGTGGCTCTAGTGCAGAGCCCCATGCCTGGCTTGCAGGAAATGCCAGATCATGAGACAAACAGAGATCATCCTCTGGGTAAAACCAGCTCTTCTTTGCCTAGCGCAGGATCTGGATCAATAAAGAGCAGCCAGTTATTATTGCTGTTTTTCTAGGGATTTTTTTCCCCATATATTTCCCAGGGCTTTACTCTTTTTATAGCACTTTAATTCAGGCTTCAACCACTTCCTAGTCAGTTCAGGTCAAATCATTTTCCTTCCCATACCCTCGAATATACACACCTAGTAATTTTTTTTTCACGATCTTATTTACCCATTTGACAGATCACAAGTAGGTAGAGAGGCAGGCAGAGGGGGTGGGGAAGCAAGCTCCCCGCTGAGCAGAGATCCCCATGTGGGGCTCCATCCCAGGACACTGAAATCATGACCTGAGCCGAAGGCAGAGGCCTAAACCACTGAGCCACCCAGGAGCCCCCATATCTGGTAATTTTGAATCAAGGAGGATTGGCTGCATCAAGTAGTTCCTTCTTTTTCAAATATAGATATATAAATATATTGATCAAGTCACTCGCATGTCTTAGGAGAATGTCAAAACTTTAGTAGCAAACTTGAAGTCTTGGCCATTGGTTTTGATTTTTGTTTTGGTTTGATTTGGTTCGGTTTTTGTAATTTTAAAAATCCCTGCAGCCCTTGGCTCTGTCTGACCTGAGTGCTTTCAGCTGTTTCTGCAACAAATCTGTGCCTGCTGGGAAAACTCTCATTGTTTACAGTGGCGCCCCCTTCTGAACACTTTGTTAATAAAAAGCTTTTTTTTTTTTTTTTTTTTTTTGTGGCTATGGTAAAAGTGGAAAAACAATGAGGTATTTCAAAGAGGTGAACCTCAGATAAATTTCTCTAAGGGTGGGGTGAGGGTTACTCAAAAAGGAACTTGACAAGGCTTTTAAAGATATCTATAATCATTATAACATAACGTGACTGATTGTTACCCTGTTCTTAACTGGGCAAACACTTGTTGGCTTCCAAGAAAGACTATCATAGTTGAGTAGGTTCTAGCGGCCTTCGAGCACAGGGTCTCATGAGGCAGTGATTCTAGCCACTGTCTTTGCAAGACATGAGACCTGTTATTGATTCTATTTTTTCCTCTGCAGAATGGGTTTTTCTACATTCCAGGTCCTTTCTACTCCAATAAATAATGCGGTGATTCTCTCAGTGAGTTGTACTTTTGGTTTAAAGAGCCAACTGTCTCTTAAAAAGGACTTTTGTTTTAAGTCCCTTAAAAAATAAAAGTCCTTTCAGAAAAATCTTTTTTTTTAAATATTTTAATCCCATATGTTTACTCTGATCCTTGAACTTTGTCATTTTGACCTTCTCTGCTGATGAAAATATTCTTCATCATCAGCACCTACTGCTCTTTTCTCCTGGTGGTCTCTCCGGAAGGGGTCTTCTCCAGCTCTTCTAGCAGGAGATGGGCATTTGCCCTCTACCCCTGTTGCCGGACCAACCTTACCTATCCTGCAGGGTCAGGTCGGCCTGGCCTTTTATCTGTTGTTCTCTTCTGAGTGGTTAGTTTTTCATAGATACCGTGCTTTGCTTCTGTCAGGATTTACCCTGGACTATCAAAACCCTTTTCTTGTGCCAGTGAAGCCTAAGAAACAGTCCTAATGAGAGAACCAGGAACTCGAACAGATCATATTTATCCTGAATGTTCCGTCCAAAATGAAAAATACATTTCTGAGGAGCCTCACGATCTCTGAGAAGGGAAGTTTCACCCACTCTGTCATGTAGGGGCATCAATTCCGATTCTGTGTCAATTTTCCTACTTTCCCAGCTAATAATTCTCTACCTCAGAAAGCCCAGTCTCAACCGTTTCCTCTCTCAAAGGCAGTTGCTCTTAGAGTCTGCACATGGCACTTGGGGCCTGCTGGTCGTTGGCTACTGCCCTCTGTACCTTGGGTCTAACAGCTGCGGGGCATCAAGATGAGAACGTCTCTTCTTCTAAGACTTAATAGAGTTTGGGGCACATGGTAAGCTATAATCACTTTTTTAGGTGATCCAAGTGTTTGACCTTTTTTAAATTATTCTATTACCACAATTTACTTGTCTAATATTTGTCCTCCTGCCCGTTTTAATATCTCTTACGGTGGCACTCACCTTGCATTTGATGACTTATCCCACCCTAACTGAGAGCATTACTCTCTTAGTCGATCATAAACTGTAGTGCATCTTACCCTTGATGAAAGCTAGGATGCAATTAAATACTCTATTATGGTTACGATTCTGATATTTGAAATCCTCCGGTAGCTCCCTGTGCCCCCACAGTGTAGTACCTCACCTCCTCGGTATAGTATACAAACCATCTCACCCCCAGTGTTAACCCCGGGGCTCAGCCTCCATCCACAGGTGATGCTGCCAGATCAGCTGTCCGTTGTCATGAACTTACTGTAGTTTCCCGAATGCACTGTGCTGCCTCCTGGCACTTTGAAACTTGACATACTCATACTCATTCTTCGCTTTGCCCTTGGCTATCACCTCCCTTGAAAATCTGTTCCTATGTGGCTTTTGCCAGCTCCAACCTACCCTTGGCAGTCTTTTATCTCCCTGTGGTAAAGCCTGTCACACTGCACCATGGACATGCCCGTTGTCCCGCTGAGAAGAGAAAAGGGACAGTGAGGGCCCCCCAGCATTTGTGGCTCTAGTGCAGAGCCCCATGCCTGGCTTGCAGGAAATGCCAGATCATGAGACAAACAGAGATCATCCTCTGGCTAAAACCATCTCTTCTTTGCCTAGCGCAGGATCTGGATCAATAAAGAGCAGCCAGTTATTATTGCTGTTTTTCTAGGGATTTTTTCCCCATATATTTCCCAGGGCTTTACTCTTTTTATAGCACTTTAATTCAGGCTTCAACCACTTCCTAGTCAGATCAGGTCAAATCATTTTCCTTCCCATACCTTCGAATATACACACCTAGTAATTTTTTTTTCACGATCTTATTTACCCATTTGACAGATCACAAGTAGGTAGAGAGGCAGGCAGAGGGGGTGGGGAAGCAAGCTCCCCGCTGAGCAGAGATCCCCATGTGGGGCTCCATCCCAGGACACTGAAATCATGACCTGAGCCGAAGGCAGAGGCCTAAACCACTGAGCCACCCAGGAGCCCCCATATCTGGTAATTTTGAATCAAGGAGGATTGGCTGCATCAAGTAGTTCCTTCTTTTTCAAATATAAATATATAAATATATTGATCAAGTCACTCGCATGTCTTAGGAGAATGTCAAAACTTTAGTAGCAAACTTGAAGTCTTGGCCATTGGTTTTGATTTTTGTTTTGGTTTGATTTGGTTCGGTTTTTGTAATTTTAAAAATCCCTGCAGCCCTTGGCTCTGTCTGACCTGAGTGCTTTCAGCTGTTTCTGCAACAAATCTGTGCCAGCTGGGAAAAATCTCATTGTTTACAGTGGCGCCCCCTTCTGAACACTTTGTTAATAAAAAGCTTTTTTTTTTTTTTTTTTTTTTTTGTGGCTATGGTAAAAGTGGAAAAACAATGAGGTATTTCAAAGAGGTGAACCTCAGATAAATTTCTCTAAGGGTGGGGTGAGGGTTACTCAAAAAGGAACTTGACAAGGCTTTTAAAGATATCTATAATCATTATAACATAACGTGACTGATTGTTACCCTGTTCTTAACTGGGCATACACTTGTTGGCTTCCAAGAAAGACTATCATAGTTGAGATGGTTCTAGCGGCCTTCTAGCACAGGGTCTCATGAGGCAGTGATTCTAGCCACTGTCTTTGCAAGGCATGAGGCCTGTTATTGATTCTATTTTTTCCTCTGCAGAATGGGTTTTTCTACATTCCAGGTCCTTTCTACTCCAATAAATAATACGGTGATTCTCTCAGTGAGTTGTACTTTTGGTTTAAAGAGCCAACTGTCTCTTAAAAAGGACTTTTGTTTTAAGTCCCTTAAAAAATAAAAGTCCTTTCAGAAAAATCTTTTTTTTTAAATATTTTAATCCCATATGTTTACTCTGATCCTTGAACTTTGTCATTTTGACCTTCTCTGCTGATGAAAATATTCTTCATCATCAGCACCTACTGCTCTTTTCTCCTGGTGGTCTCTCCGGAAGGGGTCTTCTCCAGCTCTTCTAGCAGGAGATGGGCATTTGCCCTCTACCCCAGTTGCCGGACCAACCTTACCTATCCTGCAGGGTCAGGTCGGCCTGGCCTTTTATCTGTTGTTCTCTTCTGAGTGGTTAGTTTTTCATAGATACCGTGCTTTGCTTCTGTCAGGATTTACCCTGGACTATCAAAACCCTTTTCTTGTGCCAGTGAAGCCTAAGAAACAGTCCTAATGAGAGAACCAGGAACTCGAACAGATCATATTTATCCTGAATGTTCCGTCCAAAATGAAAAATACATTTCTGAGGAGCCTCACGATCTCTGAGAAGGGAAGTTTCACCCACTCTGTCATGTAGGGGCATCAATTCCGATTCTGTGTCAATTTTCCTACTTTCCCAGCTAATAATTCTCTACCTCAGAAAGCCCAGTCTCAACCGTTTCCTCTCTCAAAGGCAGTTGCTCTTAGAGTCTGCACATGGCACTTGGGGCCTGCTGGTCGTTGGCTACTGCCCTCTGTACCTTGGGTCTAACAGCTGCGGGGCATCAAGATGAGAACGTCTCATCTTCTAAGACTTAATATAGTTTGGGGCACATGGTAAGCTATAATCACTTTTTTAGGTGATCCAAGTGTTTGACCTTTTTTAAATTATTCGAGTACCACAATTTACTTGTCTAAGATTTGTCCTCCCGCCCATTTTAATATCTCTTACGGTGGCACTCACCTTGCACTTGATGACTTATCCCACCCTAACTGAGAGCATTACTCTCTTAGTCGATCATAAACTGTAGTGCATCTTACCCTTGATGAAAGCTAGGATGCAATTAAATACTCTATTATGGTTACGATTCTGATATTTGAAATCCTCCGGTAGCTCCCTGTGCCCCCACAGTGTAGTACCTCACCTCCTCGGTATAGTATACAAACCATCTCACCCCCAGTGTTAACCCCGGGGCTCAGCCTCCATCCACAGGTGATGCTGCCAGATCAGCTGTCCGTTGTCATGAACTTACTGTAGTTTCCCGAATGCACTGTGCTGCCTCCTGGCACTTTGAAACTTGACATACTCATACTCATTCTTCGCTTTGCCCTTGGCTATCACCTCCCTTGAAAATCTGTTCCTACGTGGCTTTTGCCAGCTCCAACCTACCCTTGGCAGTCTTTTATCTCCCTGTGGTAAAGCCTGTCACACTGCACCATGGACATGCCCGTTGTCCCGCTGAGAAGAGAAAAGGGACAGTGAGGGCCCCCCAGCATTTGTGGCTCTAGTGCAGAGCCCCATGCCTGGCTTGCAGGAAATGCCAGATCATGAGACAAACAGAGATCATCCTCTGGCTAAAACCAGCTCTTCCTTGCCTAGCGCAGGATCTGGATCAATAAAGAGCAGCCAGTTATTATTGCTGTTTTTCTAGGGATTTTTTCCCCATATATTTCCCAGGGCTTTACTCTTTTTATAGCACTTTAATTCAGGCTTCAACCACTTCCTAGTCAGATCAGGTCAAATCATACCCTCGAATATACACACCTAGTAATTTTTTTTTCACGATCTTATTTACCCATTTGACAGATCACAAGTAGGTAGAGAGGCAGGCAGAGGGGGTGGGGAAGCAAGCTCCCCGCTGAGCAGAGATCCCCATGTGGGGCTCCATCCCAGGACACTGAAATCATGACCTGAGCCGAAGGCAGAGGCCTAAACCACTGAGCCACCCAGGAGCCCCCATATCTGGTAATTTTGAATCAAGGAGGATTGGCTGCATCAAGTAGTTCCTTCTTTTTCAAATATAAATATATAAATATATTGATCAAGTCACTCGCATGTCTTAGGAGAATGTCAAAACTTTAGTAGCAAACTTGAAGTCTTGGCCATTGGTTTTGATTTTTGTTTTGGTTTGATTTGGTTCGGTTTTTGTAATTTTAAAAATCCCTGCAGCCCTTGGCTCTGTCTGACCTGAGTGCTTTCAGCTGTTTCTGCAACAAATCTGTGCCAGCTGGGAAAAATCTCATTGTTTACAGTGGCGCCCCCTTCTGAACACTTTGTTAATAAAAAGCTTTTTTTTTTTTTTTTTTTTTTTTGTGGCTATGGTAAAAGTGGAAAAACAATGAGGTATTTCAAAGAGGTGAACCTCAGATAAATTTCTCTAAGGGTGGGGTGAGGGTTACTCAAAAAGGAACTTGACAAGGCTTTTAAAGATATCTATAATCATTATAACATAACGTGACTGATTGTTACCCTGTTCTTAACTGGGCAAACACTTGTTGGCTTCCAAGAAAGACTATCATAGTTGAGATGGTTCTAGCGGCCTTCTAGCACAGGGTCTCATGAGGCAGTGATTCTAGCCACTGTCTTTGCAAGGCATGAGGCCTGTTATTGATTCTATTTTTTCCTCTGCAGAATGGGTTTTTCTACATTCCAGGTCCTTTCTACTCCAATAAATAATACGGTGATTCTCTCAGTGAGTTGTACTTTTGGTTTAAAGAGCCAACTGTCTCTTAAAAAGGACTTTTGTTTTAAGTCCCTTAAAAAATAAAAGTCCTTTCAGAAAAATCTTTTTTTTTAAATATTTTAATCCCATATGTTTACTCTGATCCTTGAACTTTGTCATTTTGACCTTCTCTGCTGATGAAAATATTCTTCATCATCAGCACCTACTGCTCTTTTCTCCTGGTGGTCTCTCCGGAAGGGGTCTTCTCCAGCTCTTCTAGCAGGAGATGGGCATTTGCCCTCTACCCCAGTTGCCGGACCAACCTTACCTATCCTGCAGGGTCAGGTCGGCCTGGCCTTTTATCTGTTGTTCTCTTCTGAGTGGTTAGTTTTTCATAGATACCGTGCTTTGCTTCTGTCAGGATTTACCCTGGACTATCAAAACCCTTTTCTTGTGCCAGTGAAGCCTAAGAAACAGTCCTAATGAGAGAACCAGGAACTCGAACAGATCATATTTATCCTGAATGTTCCGTCCAAAATGAAAAATACATTTCTGAGGAGCCTCACGATCTCTGAGAAGGGAAGTTTCACCCACTCTGTCATGTAGGGGCATCAATTCCGATTCTGTGTCAATTTTCCTACTTTCCCAGCTAATAATTCTCTACCTCAGAAAGCCCAGTCTCAACCGTTTCCTCTCTCAAAGGCAGTTGCTCTTAGAGTCTGCACATGGCACTTGGGGCCTGCTGGTCGTTGGCTACTGCCCTCTGTACCTTGGGTCTAACAGCTGCGGGGCATCAAGATGAGAACGTCTCATCTTCTAAGACTTAATATAGTTTGGGGCACATGGTAAGCTATAATCACTTTTTTAGGTGATCCAAGTGTTTGACCTTTTTTAAATTATTCGAGTACCACAATTTACTTGTCTAAGATTTGTCCTCCCGCCCATTTTAATATCTCTTACGGTGGCACTCACCTTGCACTTGATGACTTATCCCACCCTAACTGAGAGCATTACTCTCTTAGTCGATCATAAACTGTAGTGCATCTTACCCTTGATGAAAGCTAGGATGCAATTAAATACTCTATTATGGTTACGATTCTGATATTTGAAATCCTCCGGTAGCTCCCTGTGCCCCCACAGTGTAGTACCTCACCTCCTCGGTATAGTATACAAACCATCTCACCCCCAGTGTTAACCCCGGGGCTCAGCCTCCATCCACAGGTGATGCTGCCAGATCAGCTGTCCGTTGTCATGAACTTACTGTAGTTTCCCGAATGCACTGTGCTGCCTCCTGGCACTTTGAAACTTGACATACTCATACTCATTCTTCGCTTTACCCTTGGCTATCACCTCCCTTGAAAATCTGTTCCTATGTGGCTTTTGCCAGCTCCAACCTACCCTTGGCAGTCTTTTATCTCCCTGTGGTAAAGCCTGTCACACTGCACCATGGACATGCCCGTTGTCCCGCTGAGAAGAGAAAAGGGACAGTGAGGGCCCCCCAGCATTTGTGGCTCTAGTGCAGAGCCCCATGCCTGGCTTGCAGGAAATGCCAGATCATGAGACAAACAGAGATCATCCTCTGGCTAAAACCAGCTCTTCTTTGCCTAGCGCAGGATCTGGATCAATAAAGAGCAGCCAGTTATTATTGCTGTTTTTCTAGGGATTTTTTCCCCATATATTTCCCAGGGCTTTACTCTTTTTATAGCACTTTAATTCAGGCTTCAACCACTTCCTAGTCAGATCAGGTCAAATCATACCCTCGAATATACACACCTAGTAATTTTTTTTTCACGATCTTATTTACCCATTTGACAGATCACAAGTAGGTAGAGAGGCAGGCAGAGGGGGTGGGGAAGCAAGCTCCCCGCTGAGCAGAGATCCCCATGTGGGGCTCCATCCCAGGACACTGAAATCATGACTTGAGCCGAAGGCAGAGGCCTAAACCACTGAGCCACCCAGGAGCCCCCATATCTGGTAATTTTGAATCAAGGAGGATTGGCTGCATCAAGTAGTTCCTTCTTTTTCAAATATAAATATATAAATATATTGATCAAGTCACTCGCATGTCTTAGGAGAATGTCAAAACTTTAGTAGCAAACTTGAAGTCTTGGCCATTGGTTTTGATTTTTGTTTTGGTTTGATTTGGTTCGGTTTTTGTAATTTTAAAAATCCCTGCAGCCCTTGGCTCTGTCTGACCTGAGTGCTTTCAGCTGTTTCTGCAACAAATCTGTGCCAGCTGGGAAAAATCTCATTGTTTACAGTGGCGCCCCCTTCTGAACACTTTGTTAATAAAAAGCTTTTTTTTTTTTTTTTTTTTTTGTGGCTATGGTAAAAGTGGAAAAACAATGAGGTATTTCAAAGAGGTGAACCTCAGATAAATTTCTCTAAGGGTGGGGTGAGGGTTACTCAAAAAGGAACTTGACAAGGCTTTTAAAGATATCTATAATCATTATAACATAACGTGACTGATTGTTACCCTGTTCTTAACTGGGCAAACACTTGTTGGCTTCCAAGAAAGACTATCATAGTTGAGATGGTTCTAGCGGCCTTCTAGCACAGGGTCTCATGAGGCAGTGATTCTAGCCACTGTCTTTGCAAGGCATGAGGCCTGTTATTGATTCTATTTTTTCCTCTGCAGAATGGGTTTTTCTACATTCCAGGTCCTTTCTACTCCAATAAATAATGCGGTGATTCTCTCAGTGAGTTGTACTTTTGGTTTAAAGAGCCAACTGTCTCTTAAAAAGGACTTTTGTTTTAAGTCCCTTAAAAAATAAAAGTCCTTTCAGAAAAATCTTTTTTTTTAAATATTTTAATCCCATATGTTTACTCTGATCCTTGAACTTTGTCATTTTGACCTTCTCTGCTGATGAAAATATTCTTCATCATCAGCACCTACTGCTCTTTTCTCCTGGTGGTCTCTCCGGAAGGGGTCTTCTCCAGCTCTTCTAGCAGGAGATGGGCATTTGCCCTCTACCCCAGTTGCCGGACCAACCTTACCTATCCTGCAGGGTCAGGTCGGCCTGGCCTTTTATCTGTTGTTCTCTTCTGAGTGGTTAGTTTTTCATAGATACCGTGCTTTGCTTCTGTCAGGATTTACCCTGGACTATCAAAACCCTTTTCTTGTGCCAGTGAAGCCTAAGAAACAGTCCTAATGAGAGAACCAGGAACTCGAACAGATCATATTTATCCTGAATGTTCCGTCCAAAATGAAAAATACATTTCTGAGGAGCCTCACGATCTCTGAGAAGGGAAGTTTCACCCACTCTGTCATGTAGGGGCATCAATTCCGATTCTGTGTCAATTTTCCTACTTTCCCAGCTAATAATTCTCTACCTCAGAAAGCCCAGTCTCAACCGTTTCCTCTCTCAAAGGCAGTTGCTCTTAGAGTCTGCACATGGCACTTGGGGCCTGCTGGTCGTTGGCTACTGCCCTCTGTACCTTGGGTCTATCAGCTGCGGGGCATCAAGATGAGAACGTCTCATCTTCTAAGACTTAATATAGTTTGGGGCACATGGTAAGCTATAATCACTTTTTTAGGTGATCCAAGTGTTCGACCTTTTTTAAATTATTCTAGTACCACAATTTACTTGTCTAAGATTTGTCCTCCCGCCCATTTTAATATCTCTTACGGTGGCACTCACCTTGCACTTGATGACTTATCCCACCCTAACTGAGAGCATTACTCTCTTAGTCGATCATAAACTGTAGTGCATCTTACCCTTGATGAAAGCTAGGATGCAATTAAATACTCTATTATGGTTACGATTCTGATATTTGAAATCCTCCGGTAGCTCCCTTTGCCCCCACAGTGTAGTACCTCACCTCCTCGGCATAGTATACAAACCATCTCACCCCCAGTGTTAACCCCGGGGCTCAGCCTCCATCCCCAGGTGATGCTGCCAGATCAGCTGTCCGTTGTCATGAACTTACTGTAGTTTCCCGAATGCACTGTGCTGCCTCCTGGCACTTTGAAACTTGACACACTCATCCCCATTCTTCGCTTTGCCCTTGGCTATCACCTCCCTTGAAAATCTGTTCCTACGTGGCTTTTGCCAGCTCCAACCTACCCTTGGCAGTCTTTTATCTCCCTGTGGTAAAGCCTGTCACACTGCACCATGGACATGCCCGTTGTCCCGCTGAGAAGAGAAAAGGGACAGTGAGGGCCCGCCAGCATTTGTGGCTCTAGTGCAGAGCCCCATGCCTGGCTTGCAGGAAATGCCAGATCATGAGACAAACAGAGATCATCCTCTGGGTAAAACCAGCTCTTCTTTGCCTAGCGCAGGATCTGGATCAATAAAGAGCAGCCAGTTATTATTGCTGTTTTTCTAGGGATTTTTTTCCCCATATATTTCCCAGGGCTTTACTCTTTTTATAGCACTTTAATTCAGGCTTCAACCACTTCCTAGTCAGTTCAGGTCAAATCATTTTCCTTCCCATACCCTCGAATATACACACCTAGTAATTTTTTTTTCACGATCTTATTTACCCATTTGACAGATCACAAGTAGGTAGAGAGGCAGGCAGAGGGGGTGGGGAAGCAAGCTCCCCGCTGAGCAGAGATCCCCATGTGGGGCTCCATCCCAGGACACTGAAATCATGACCTGAGCCGAAGGCAGAGGCCTAAACCACTGAGCCACCCAGGAGCCCCCATATCTGGTAATTTTGAATCAAGGAGGATTGGCTGCATCAAGTAGTTCCTTCTTTTTCAAATATAGATATATAAATATATTGATCAAGTCACTCGCATGTCTTAGGAGAATGTCAAAACTTTAGTAGCAAACTTGAAGTCTTGGCCATTGGTTTTGATTTTTGTTTTGGTTTGATTTGGTTCGGTTTTTGTAATTTTAAAAATCCCTGCAGCCCTTGGCTCTGTCTGACCTGAGTGCTTTCAGCTGTTTCTGCAACAAATCTGTGCCAGCTGGGAAAAATCTCATTGTTTACAGTGGCGCCCCCTTCTGAACACTTTGTTAATAAAAAGCTTTTTTTTTTTTTTTTTTTTTTTTTTGTGGCTATGGTAAAAGTGGAAAAACAATGAGGTATTTCAAAGAGGTGAACCTCAGATAAATTTCTCTAAGGGTGGGGTGAGGGTTACTCAAAAAGGAACTTGACAAGGCTTTTAAAGATATCTATAATCATTATAACATAACGTGACTGATTGTTACCCTGTTCTTAACTGGGCAAACACTTGTTGGCTTCCAAGAAAGACTATCATAGTTGAGATGGTTCTAGCGGCCTTCTAGCACAGGGTCTCATGAGGCAGTGATTCTAGCCACTGTCTTTGCAAGGCATGAGGCCTGTTATTGATTCTATTTTTTCCTCTGCAGAATGGGTTTTTCTACATTCCAGGTCCTTTCTACTCCAATAAATAATACGGTGATTCTCTCAGTGAGTTGTACTTTTGGTTTAAAGAGCCAACTGTCTCTTAAAAAGGACTTTTGTTTTAAGTCCCTTAAAAAATAAAAGTCCTTTCAGAAAAATCTTTTTTTTTAAATATTTTAATCCCATATGTTTACTCTGATCCTTGAACTTTGTCATTTTGACCTTCTCTGCTGATGAAAATATTCTTCATCATCAGCACCTACTGCTCTTTTCTCCTGGTGGTCTCTCCGGAAGGGGTCTTCTCCAGCTCTTCTAGCAGGAGATGGGCATTTGCCCTCTACCCCAGTTGCCGGACCAACCTTACCTATCCTGCAGGGTCAGGTCGGCCTGGCCTTTTATCTGTTGTTCTCTTCTGAGTGGTTAGTTTTTCATAGATACCGTGCTTTGCTTCTGTCAGGATTTACCCTGGACTATCAAAACCCTTTTCTTGTGCCAGTGAAGCCTAAGAAACAGTCCTAATGAGAGAACCAGGAACTCGAACAGATCATATTTATCCTGAATGTTCCGTCCAAAATGAAAAATACATTTCTGAGGAGCCTCACGATCTCTGAGAAGGGAAGTTTCACCCACTCTGTCATGTAGGGGCATCAATTCCGATTCTGTGTCAATTTTCCTACTTTCCCAGCTAATAATTCTCTACCTCAGAAAGCCCAGTCTCAACCGTTTCCTCTCTCAAAGGCAGTTGCTCTTAGAGTCTGCACATGGCACTTGGGGCCTGCTGGTCGTTGGCTACTGCCCTCTGTACCTTGGGTCTAACAGCTGCGGGGCATCAAGATGAGAACGTCTCATCTTCTAAGACTTAATATAGTTTGGGGCACATGGTAAGCTATAATCACTTTTTTAGGTGATCCAAGTGTTTGACCTTTTTTAAATTATTCGAGTACCACAATTTACTTGTCTAAGATTTGTCCTCCCGCCCATTTTAATATCTCTTACGGTGGCACTCACCTTGCACTTGATGACTTATCCCACCCTAACTGAGAGCATTACTCTCTTAGTCGATCATAAACTGTAGTGCATCTTACCCTTGATGAAAGCTAGGATGCAATTAAATACTCTATTATGGTTACGATTCTGATATTTGAAATCCTCCGGTAGCTCCCTGTGCCCCCACAGTGTAGTACCTCACCTCCTCGGTATAGTATACAAACCATCTCACCCCCAGTGTTAACCCCGGGGCTCAGCCTCCATCCACAGGTGATGCTGCCAGATCAGCTGTCCGTTGTCATGAACTTACTGTAGTTTCCCGAATGCACTGTGCTGCCTCCTGGCACTTTGAAACTTGACATACTCATACTCATTCTTCGCTTTACCCTTGGCTATCACCTCCCTTGAAAATCTGTTCCTATGTGGCTTTTGCCAGCTCCAACCTACCCTTGGCAGTCTTTTATCTCCCTGTGGTAAAGCCTGTCACACTGCACCATGGACATGCCCGTTGTCCCGCTGAGAAGAGAAAAGGGACAGTGAGGGCCCGCCAGCATTTGTGGCTCTAGTGCAGAGCCCCATGCCTGGCTTGCAGGAAATGCCAGATCATGAGACAAACAGAGATCATCCTCTGGCTAAAACCAGCTCTTCTTTGCCTAGCGCAGGATCTGGATCAATAAAGAGCAGCCAGTTATTATTGCTGTTTTTCTAGGGATTTTTTCCCCATATATTTCCCAGGGCTTTACTCTTTTTATAGCACTTTAATTCAGGCTTCAACCACTTCCTAGTCAGATCAGGTCAAATCATACCCTCGAATATACACACCTAGTAATTTTTTTTTCACGATCTTATTTACCCATTTGACAGATCACAAGTAGGTAGAGAGGCAGGCAGAGGGGGTGGGGAAGCAAGCTCCCCGCTGAGCAGAGATCCCCATGTGGGGCTCCATCCCAGGACACTGAAATCATGACTTGAGCCGAAGGCAGAGGCCTAAACCACTGAGCCACCCAGGAGCCCCCATATCTGGTAATTTTGAATCAAGGAGGATTGGCTGCATCAAGTAGTTCCTTCTTTTTCAAATATAAATATATAAATATATTGATCAAGTCACTCGCATGTCTTAGGAGAATGTCAAAACTTTAGTAGCAAACTTGAAGTCTTGGCCATTGGTTTTGATTTTTGTTTTGGTTTGATTTGGTTCGGTTTTTGTAATTTTAAAAATCCCTGCAGCCCTTGGCTCTGTCTGACCTGAGTGCTTTCAGCTGTTTCTGCAACAAATCTGTGCCAGCTGGGAAAAATCTCATTGTTTACAGTGGCGCCCCCTTCTGAACACTTTGTTAATAAAAAGCTTTTTTTTTTTTTTTTTTTTTTTTTTGTGGCTATGGTAAAAGTGGAAAAACAATGAGGTATTTCAAAGAGGTGAACCTCAGATAAATTTCTCTAAGGGTGGGGTGAGGGTTACTCAAAAAGGAACTTGACAAGGCTTTTAAAGATATCTATAATCATTATAACATAACGTGACTGATTGTTACCCTGTTCTTAACTGGGCAAACACTTGTTGGCTTCCAAGAAAGACTATCATAGTTGAGATGGTTCTAGCGGCCTTCTAGCACAGGGTCTCATGAGGCAGTGATTCTAGCCACTGTCTTTGCAAGGCATGAGGCCTGTTATTGATTCTATTTTTTCCTCTGCAGAATGGGTTTTTCTACATTCCAGGTCCTTTCTACTCCAATAAATAATGCGGTGATTCTCTCAGTGAGTTGTACTTTTGGTTTAAAGAGCCAACTGTCTCTTAAAAAGGACTTTTGTTTTAAGTCCCTTAAAAAATAAAAGTCCTTTCAGAAAAATCTTTTTTTTTAAATATTTTAATCCCATATGTTTACTCTGATCCTTGAACTTTGTCATTTTGACCTTCTCTGCTGATGAAAATATTCTTCATCATCAGCACCTACTGCTCTTTTCTCCTGGTGGTCTCTCCGGAAGGGGTCTTCTCCAGCTCTTCTAGCAGGAGATGGGCATTTTCCCTCTACCCCAGTTGCCGGACCAACCTTACCTATCCTGCAGGGTCAGGTCGGCCTGGCCTTTTATCTGTTGTTCTCTTCTGAGTGGTTAGTTTTTCATAGATACCGTGCTTTGCTTCTGTCAGGATTTACCCTGGACTATCAAAACCCTTTTCTTGTGCCAGTGAAGCCTAAGAAACAGTCCTAATGAGAGAACCAGGAACTCGAACAGATCATATTTATCCTGAATGTTCCGTCCAAAATGAAAAATACATTTCTGAGGAGCCTCACGATCTCTGAGAAGGGAAGTTTCACCCACTCTGTCATGTAGGGGCATCAATTCCGATTCTGTGTCAATTTTCCTACTTTCCCAGCTAATAATTCTCTACCTCAGAAAGCCCAGTCTCAACCGTTTCCTCTCTCAAAGGCAGTTGCTCTTAGAGTCTGCACATGGCACTTGGGGCCTGCTGGTCGTTGGCTACTGCCCTCTGTACCTTGGGTCTAACAGCTGCGGGGCATCAAGATGAGAACGTCTCATCTTCTAAGACTTAATATAGTTTGGGGCACATGGTAAGCTATAATCACTTTTTTAGGTGATCCAAGTGTTCGACCTTTTTTAAATTATTCTAGTACCACAATTTACTTGTCTAAGATTTGTCCTCCCGCCCATTTTAATATCTCTTACGGTGGCACTCACCTTGCACTTGATGACTTATCCCACCCTAACTGAGAGCATTACTCTCTTAGTCGATCATAAACTGTAGTGCATCTTACCCTTGATGAAAGCTAGGATGCAATTAAATACTCTATTATGGTTACGATTCTGATATTTGAAATCCTCCGGTAGCTCCCTGTGCCCCCACAGTGTAGTACCTCACCTCCTCGGTATAGTATACAAACCATCTCACCCCCAGTGTTAACCCCGGGGCTCAGCCTCCATCCCCAGGTGATGCTGCCAGATCAGCTGTCCGTTGTCATGAACTTACTGTAGTTTCCCGAATGCACTGTGCTGCCTCCTGGCACTTTGAAACTTGACACACTCATCCCCATTCTTCGCTTTGCCCTTGGCTATCACCTCCCTTGAAAATCTGTTCCTACGTGGCTTTTGCCAGCTCCAACCTACCCTTGGCAGTCTTTTATCTCCCTGTGGTAAAGCCTGTCACACTGCACCATGGACATGCCCGTTGTCCCGCTGAGAAGAGAAAAGGGACAGTGAGGGCCCCCCAGCATTTGTGGCTCTAGTGCAGAGCCCCATGCCTGGCTTGCAGGAAATGCCAGATCATGAGACAAACAGAGATCATCCTCTGGGTAAAACCAGCTCTTCTTTGCCTAGCGCACGATCTGGATCAATAAAGAGCAGCCAGTTATTATTGCTGTTTTTCTAGGGATTTTTTTCCCCATATATTTCCCAGGGCTTTACTCTTTTTATAGCACTTTAATTCAGGCTTCAACCACTTCCTAGTCAGTTCAGGTCAAATCATTTTCCTTCCCATACCCTCGAATATACACACCTAGTAATTTTTTTTTCACGATCTTATTTACCCATTTGACAGATCACAAGTAGGTAGAGAGGCAGGCAGAGGGGGTGGGGAAGCAAGCTCCCCGCTGAGCAGAGATCCCCATGTGGGGCTCCATCCCAGGACACTGAAATCATGACCTGAGCCGAAGGCAGAGGCCTAAACCACTGAGCCACCCAGGAGCCCCCATATCTGGTAATTTTGAATCAAGGAGGATTGGCTGCATCAAGTAGTTCCTTCTTTTTCAAATATAGATATATAAATATATTGATCAAGTCACTCGCATGTCTTAGGAGAATGTCAAAACTTTAGTAGCAAACTTGAAGTCTTGGCCATTGGTTTTGATTTTTGTTTTGGTTTGATTTGGTTCGGTTTTTGTAATTTTAAAAATCCCTGCAGCCCTTGGCTCTGTCTGACCTGAGTGCTTTCAGCTGTTTCTGCAACAAATCTGTGCCTGCTGGGAAAACTCTCATTGTTTACAGTGGCGCCCCCTTCTGAACACTTTGTTAATAAAAAGCTTTTTTTTTTTTTTTTTTTTTTTGTGGCTATGGTAAAAGTGGAAAAACAATGAGGTATTTCAAAGAGGTGAACCTCAGATAAATTTCTCTAAGGGTGGGGTGAGGGTTACTCAAAAAGGAACTTGACAAGGCTTTTAAAGATATCTATAATCATTATAACATAACGTGACTGATTGTTACCCTGTTCTTAACTGGGCAAACACTTGTTGGCTTCCAAGAAAGACTATCATAGTTGAGTAGGTTCTAGCGGCCTTCGAGCACAGGGTCTCATGAGGCAGTGATTCTAGCCACTGTCTTTGCAAGACATGAGACCTGTTATTGATTCTATTTTTTCCTCTGCAGAATGGGTTTTTCTACATTCCAGGTCCTTTCTACTCCAATAAATAATGCGGTGATTCTCTCAGTGAGTTGTACTTTTGGTTTAAAGAGCCAACTGTCTCTTAAAAAGGACTTTTGTTTTAAGTCCCTTAAAAAATAAAAGTCCTTTCAGAAAAATCTTTTTTTTTAAATATTTTAATCCCATATGTTTACTCTGATCCTTGAACTTTGTCATTTTGACCTTCTCTGCTGATGAAAATATTCTTCATCATCAGCACCTACTGCTCTTTTCTCCTGGTGGTCTCTCCGGAAGGGGTCTTCTCCAGCTCTTCTAGCAGGAGATGGGCATTTGCCCTCTACCCCTGTTGCCGGACCAACCTTACCTATCCTGCAGGGTCAGGTCGGCCTGGCCTTTTATCTGTTGTTCTCTTCTGAGTGGTTAGTTTTTCATAGATACCGTGCTTTGCTTCTGTCAGGATTTACCCTGGACTATCAAAACCCTTTTCTTGTGCCAGTGAAGCCTAAGAAACAGTCCTAATGAGAGAACCAGGAACTCGAACAGATCATATTTATCCTGAATGTTCCGTCCAAAATGAAAAATACATTTCTGAGGAGCCTCACGATCTCTGAGAAGGGAAGTTTCACCCACTCTGTCATGTAGGGGCATCAATTCCGATTCTGTGTCAATTTTCCTACTTTCCCAGCTAATAATTCTCTACCTCAGAAAGCCCAGTCTCAACCGTTTCCTCTCTCAAAGGCAGTTGCTCTTAGAGTCTGCACATGGCACTTGGGGCCTGCTGGTCGTTGGCTACTGCCCTCTGTACCTTGGGTCTAACAGCTGCGGGGCATCAAGATGAGAACGTCTCTTCTTCTAAGACTTAATAGAGTTTGGGGCACATGGTAAGCTATAATCACTTTTTTAGGTGATCCAAGTGTTTGACCTTTTTTAAATTATTCTATTACCACAATTTACTTGTCTAATATTTGTCCTCCTGCCCGTTTTAATATCTCTTACGGTGGCACTCACCTTGCATTTGATGACTTATCCCACCCTAACTGAGAGCATTACTCTCTTAGTCGATCATAAACTGTAGTGCATCTTACCCTTGATGAAAGCTAGGATGCAATTAAATACTCTATTATGGTTACGATTCTGATATTTGAAATCCTCCGGTAGCTCCCTGTGCCCCCACAGTGTAGTACCTCACCTCCTCGGTATAGTATACAAACCATCTCACCCCCAGTGTTAACCCCGGGGCTCAGCCTCCATCCACAGGTGATGCTGCCAGATCAGCTGTCCGTTGTCATGAACTTACTGTAGTTTCCCGAATGCACTGTGCTGCCTCCTGGCACTTTGAAACTTGACATACTCATACTCATTCTTCGCTTTGCCCTTGGCTATCACCTCCCTTGAAAATCTGTTCCTATGTGGCTTTTGCCAGCTCCAACCTACCCTTGGCAGTCTTTTATCTCCCTGTGGTAAAGCCTGTCACACTGCACCATGGACATGCCCGTTGTCCCGCTGAGAAGAGAAAAGGGACAGTGAGGGCCCCCCAGCATTTGTGGCTCTAGTGCAGAGCCCCATGCCTGGCTTGCAGGAAATGCCAGATCATGAGACAAACAGAGATCATCCTCTGGCTAAAACCATCTCTTCTTTGCCTAGCGCAGGATCTGGATCAATAAAGAGCAGCCAGTTATTATTGCTGTTTTTCTAGGGATTTTTTCCCCATATATTTCCCAGGGCTTTACTCTTTTTATAGCACTTTAATTCAGGCTTCAACCACTTCCTAGTCAGATCAGGTCAAATCATTTTCCTTCCCATACCTTCGAATATACACACCTAGTAATTTTTTTTTCACGATCTTATTTACCCATTTGACAGATCACAAGTAGGTAGAGAGGCAGGCAGAGGGGGTGGGGAAGCAAGCTCCCCGCTGAGCAGAGATCCCCATGTGGGGCTCCATCCCAGGACACTGAAATCATGACTTGAGCCGAAGGCAGAGGCCTAAACCACTGAGCCACCCAGGAGCCCCCATATCTGGTAATTTTGAATCAAGGAGGATTGGCTGCATCAAGTAGTTCCTTCTTTTTCAAATATAAATATATAAATATATTGATCAAGTCACTCGCATGTCTTAGGAGAATGTCAAAACTTTAGTAGCAAACTTGAAGTCTTGGCCATTGGTTTTGATTTTTGTTTTGGTTTGATTTGGTTCGGTTTTTGTAATTTTAAAAATCCCTGCAGCCCTTGGCTCTGTCTGACCTGAGTGCTTTCAGCTGTTTCTGCAACAAATCTGTGCCAGCTGGGAAAAATCTCATTGTTTACAGTGGCGCCCCCTTCTGAACACTTTGTTAATAAAAAGCTTTTTTTTTTTTTTTGTGGCTATGGTAAAAGTGGAAAAACAATGAGGTATTTCAAAGAGGTGAACCTCAGATAAATTTCTCTAAGGGTGGGGTGAGGGTTACTCAAAAAGGAACTTGACAAGGCTTTTAAAGATATCTATAATCATTATAACATAACGTGACTGATTGTTACCCTGTTCTTAACTGGGCAAACACTTGTTGGCTTCCAAGAAAGACTATCATAGTTGAGATGGTTCTAGCGGCCTTCTAGCACAGGGTCTCATGAGGCAGTGATTCTAGCCACTGGCTGTGCAAGGCATGAGGCCTGTTATTGATTCTATTTTTTCCTCTGCAGAATGGGTTTTTCTACATTCCAGGTCCTTTCTACTCCAATAAATAATGCGGTGATTCTCTCAGTGAGTTGTACTTTTGGTTTAAAGAGCCAACTGTCTCTTAAAAAGGACTTTTGTTTTAAGTCCCTTAAAAA
The DNA here is from genome assembly GCF_030435805.1 of Mustela lutreola. Lineage (NCBI taxonomy): Eukaryota > Metazoa > Chordata > Mammalia > Carnivora > Mustelidae > Mustela > Mustela lutreola. Next base: position 62,489,325 of record NC_081291.1, read on the forward strand.
ATAAAAGTCCTTTCAGAAAAATCTTTTTTTTTAAATATTTTAATCCCATATGTTTACTCTGATCCTTGAACTTTGTCATTTTGACCTTCTCTGCTGATGAAAATATTCTTCATCATCAGCACCTACTGCTCTTTTCTCCTGGTGGTCTCTCCGGAAGGGGTCTTCTCCAGCTCTTCTAGCAGGAGATGGGCATTTTCCCTCTACCCCAGTTGCCGGACCAACCTTACCTATCCTGCAGGGTCAGGTCGGCCTGGCCTTTTATCTGTTGTTCTCTTCTGAGTGGTTAGTTTTTCATAGATACCGTGCTTTGCTTCTGTCAGGATTTACCCTGGACTATCAAAACCCTTTTCTTGTGCCAGTGAAGCCTAAGAAACAGTCCTAATGAGAGAACCAGGAACTCGAACAGATCATATTTATCCTGAATGTTCCGTCCAAAATGAAAAATACATTTCTGAGGAGCCTCACGATCTCTGAGAAGGGAAGTTTCACCCACTCTGTCATGTAGGGGCATCAATTCCGATTCTGTGTCAATTTTCCTACTTTCCCAGCTAATAATTCTCTACCTCAGAAAGCCCAGTCTCAACCGTTTCCTCTCTCAAAGGCAGTTGCTCTTAGAGTCTGCACATGGCACTTGGGGCCTGCTGGTCGTTGGCTACTGCCCTCTGTACCTTGGGTCTAACAGCTGCGGGGCATCAAGATGAGAACGTCTCTTCTTCTAAGACTTAATATAGTTTGGGGCACATGGTAAGCTATAATCACTTTTTTAGGTGATCCAAGTGTTCGACCTTTTTTAAATTATTCTAGTACCACAATTTACTTGTCTAAGATTTGTCCTCCCGCCCATTTTAATATCTCTTACGGTGGCACTCACCTTGCACTTGATGACTTATCCCACCCTAACTGAGAGCATTACTCTCTTAGTCGATCATAAACTGTAGTGCATCTTACCCTTGATGAAAGCTAGGATGCAATTAAATACTCTATTATGGTTACGATTCTGATATTTGAAATCCTCCGGTAGCTCCCTGTGCCCCCACAGTGTAGTACCTCACCTCCTCGGCATAGTATACAAACCATCTCACCCCCAGTGTTAACCCCGGGGCTCAGCCTCCATCCCCAGGTGATGCTGCCAGATCAGCTGTCCGTTGTCATGAACTTACTGTAGTTTCCCGAATGCACTGTGCTGCCTCCTGGCACTTTGAAACTTGACACACTCATCCCCATTCTTCGCTTTGCCCTTGGCTATCACCTCCCTTGAAAATCTGTTCCTACGTGGCTTTTGCCAGCTCCAACCTACCCTTGGCAGTCTTTTATCTCCCTGTGGTAAAGCCTGTCACACTGCACCATGGACATGCCCGTTGTCCCGCTGAGAAGAGAAAAGGGACAGTGAGGGCCCCCCAGCATTTGTGGCTCTAGTGCAGAGCCCCATGCCTGGCTTGCAGGAAATGCCAGATCATGAGACAAACAGAGATCATCCTCTGGGTAAAACCAGCTCTTCTTTGCCTAGCGCAGGATCTGGATCAATAAAGAGCAGCCAGTTATTATTGCTGTTTTTCTAGGGATTTTTTTCCCCATATATTTCCCAGGGCTTTACTCTTTTTATAGCACTTTAATTCAGGCTTCAACCACTTCCTAGTCAGTTCAGGTCAAATCATTTTCCTTCCCATACCCTCGAATATACACACCTAGTAATTTTTTTTTCACGATCTTATTTACCCATTTGACAGATCACAAGTAGGTAGAGAGGCAGGCAGAGGGGGTGGGGAAGCAAGCTCCCCGCTGAGCAGAGATCCCCATGTGGGGCTCCATCCCAGGACACTGAAATCATGACCTGAGCCGAAGGCAGAGGCCTAAACCACTGAGCCACCCAGGAGCCCCCATATCTGGTAATTTTGAATCAAGGAGGATTGGCTGCATCAAGTAGTTCCTTCTTTTTCAAATATAGATATATAAATATATTGATCAAGTCACTCGCATGTCTTAGGAGAATGTCAAAACTTTAGTAGCAAACTTGAAGTCTTGGCCATTGGTTTTGATTTTTGTTTTGGTTTGATTTGGTTCGGTTTTTGTAATTTTAAAAATCCCTGCAGCCCTTGGCTCTGTCTGACCTGAGTGCTTTCAGCTGTTTCTGCAACAAATCTGTGCCTGCTGGGAAAACTCTCATTGTTTACAGTGGCGCCCCCTTCTGAACACTTTGTTAATAAAAAGCTTTTTTTTTTTTTTTTTTTTTTGTGGCTATGGTAAAAGTGGAAAAACAATAAGGTATTTCAAAGAGGTGAACCTCAGATAAATTTCTCTAAGGGTGGGGTGAGGGTTACTCAAAAAGGAACTTGACAAGGCTTTTAAAGATATCTATAATCATTATAACATAACGTGACTGATTGTTACCCTGTTCTTAACTGGGCAAACACTTGTTGGCTTCCAAGAAAGACTATCATAGTTGAGTAGGTTCTAGCGGCCTTCGAGCACAGGGTCTCATGAGGCAGTGATTCTAGCCACTGTCTTTGCAAGACATGAGACCTGTTATTGATTCTATTTTTTCCTCTGCAGAATGGGTTTTTCTACATTCCAGGTCCTTTCTACTCCAATAAATAATGCGGTGATTCTCTCAGTGAGTTGTACTTTTGGTTTAAAGAGCCAACTGTCTCTTAAAAAGGACTTTTGTTTTAAGTCCCTTAAAAAATAAAAGTCCTTTCAGAAAAATCTTTTTTTTTAAATATTTTAATCCCATATGTTTACTCTGATCCTTGAACTTTGTCATTTTGACCTTCTCTGCTGATGAAAATATTCTTCATCATCAGCACCTACTGCTCTTTTCTCCTGGTGGTCTCTCCGGAAGGGGTCTTCTCCAGCTCTTCTAGCAGGAGATGGGCATTTGCCCTCTACCCCTGTTGCCGGACCAACCTTACCTATCCTGCAGGGTCAGGTCGGCCTGGCCTTTTATCTGTTGTTCTCTTCTGAGTGGTTAGTTTTTCATAGATACCGTGCTTTGCTTCTGTCAGGATTTACCCTGGACTATCAAAACCCTTTTCTTGTGCCAGTGAAGCCTAAGAAACAGTCCTAATGAGAGAACCAGGAACTCGAACAGATCATATTTATCCTGAATGTTCCGTCCAAAATGAAAAATACATTTCTGAGGAGCCTCACGATCTCTGAGAAGGGAAGTTTCACCCACTCTGTCATGTAGGGGCATCAATTCCGATTCTGTGTCAATTTTCCTACTTTCCCAGCTAATAATTCTCTACCTCAGAAAGCCCAGTCTCAACCGTTTCCTCTCTCAAAGGCAGTTGCTCTTAGAGTCTGCACATGGCACTTGGGGCCTGCTGGTCGTTGGCTACTGCCCTCTGTACCTTGGGTCTAACAGCTGCGGGGCATCAAGATGAGAACGTCTCTTCTTCTAAGACTTAATAGAGTTTGGGGCACATGGTAAGCTATAATCACTTTTTTAGGTGATCCAAGTGTTTGACCTTTTTTAAATTATTCTATTACCACAATTTACTTGTCTAATATTTGTCCTCCTGCCCGTTTTAATATCTCTTACGGTGGCACTCACCTTGCATTTGATGACTTATCCCACCCTAACTGAGAGCATTACTCTCTTAGTCGATCATAAACTGTAGTGCATCTTACCCTTGATGAAAGCTAGGATGCAATTAAATACTCTATTATGGTTACGATTCTGATATTTGAAATCCTCCGGTAGCTCCCTGTGCCCCCACAGTGTAGTACCTCACCTCCTCGGTATAGTATACAAACCATCTCACCCCCAGTGTTAACCCCGGGGCTCAGCCTCCATCCACAGGTGATGCTGCCAGATCAGCTGTCCGTTGTCATGAACTTACTGTAGTTTCCCGAATGCACTGTGCTGCCTCCTGGCACTTTGAAATTGACATACTCATACTCATTCTTCGCTTTGCCCTTGGCTATCACCTCCCTTGAAAATCTGTTCCTATGTGGCTTTTGCCAGCTCCAACCTACCCTTGGCAGTCTTTTATCTCCCTGTGGTAAAGCCTGTCACACTGCACCATGGACATGCCCGTTGTCCCGCTGAGAAGAGAAAAGGGACAGTGAGGGCCCCCCAGCATTTGTGGCTCTAGTGCAGAGCCCCATGCCTGGCTTGCAGGAAATGCCAGATCATGAGACAAACAGAGATCATCCTCTGGCTAAAACCATCTCTTCTTTGCCTAGCGCAGGATCTGGATCAATAAAGAGCAGCCAGTTATTATTGCTGTTTTTCTAGGGATTTTTTCCCCATATATTTCCCAGGGCTTTACTCTTTTTATAGCACTTTAATTCAGGCTTCAACCACTTCCTAGTCAGATCAGGTCAAATCATACCCTCGAATATACACACCTAGTAATTTTTTTTTCACGATCTTATTTACCCATTTGACAGATCACAAGTAGGTAGAGAGGCAGGCAGAGGGGGTGGGGAAGCAAGCTCCCCGCTGAGCAGAGATCCCCATGTGGGGCTCCATCCCAGGACACTGAAATCATGACCTGAGCCGAAGGCAGAGGCCTAAACCACTGAGCCACCCAGGAGCCCCCATATCTGGTAATTTTGAATCAAGGAGGATTGGCTGCATCAAGTAGTTCCTTCTTTTTCAAATATAAATATATAAATATATTGATCAAGTCACTCGCATGTCTTAGGAGAATGTCAAAACTTTAGTAGCAAACTTGAAGTCTTGGCCATTGGTTTTGATTTTTGTTTTGGTTTGATTTGGTTCGGTTTTTGTATTTTAAAAATCCCTGCAGCCCTTGGCTCTGTCTGACCTGAGTGCTTTCAGCTGTTTCTGCAACAAATCTGTGCCAGCTGGGAAAAATCTCATTGTTTACAGTGGCGCCCCCTTCTGAACACTTTGTTAATAAAAAGCTTTTTTTTTTTTTTTTTTTTTTTTTTTGTGGCTATGGTAAAAGTGGAAAAACAATGAGGTATTTCAAAGAGGTGAACCTCAGATAAATTTCTCTAAGGGTGGGGTGAGGGTTACTCAAAAAGGAACTTGACAAGGCTTTTAAAGATATCTATAATCATTATAACATAACGTGACTGATTGTTACCCTGTTCTTAACTGGGCAAACACTTGTTGGCTTCCAAGAAAGACTATCATAGTTTAGATGGTTCTAGCGGCCTTCTAGCACAGGGTCTCATGAGGCAGTGATTCTAGCCACTGGCTGTGCAAGGCATGAGGCCTGTTATTGATTCTATTTTTTCCTCTGCAGAATGGGTTTTTCTACATTCCAGGTCCTTTCTACTCCAATAAATAATGCGGTGATTCTCTCAGTGAGTTGTACTTTTGGTTTAAAGAGCCAACTGTCTCTTAAAAAGGACTTTTGTTTTAAGTCCCTTAAAAAATAAAAGTCCTTTCAGAAAAATCTTTTTTTTTAAATATTTTAATCCCATATGTTTACTCTGATCCTTGAACTTTGTCATTTTGACCTTCTCTGCTGATGAAAATATTCTTCATCATCAGCACCTACTGCTCTTTTCTCCTGGTGGTCTCTCCGGAAGGGGTCTTCTCCAGCTCTTCTAGCAGGAGATGGGCATTTGCCCTCTACCCCTGTTGCCGGACCAACCTTACCTATCCTGCAGGGTCAGGTCGGCCTGGCCTTTTATCTGTTGTTCTCTTCTGAGTGGTTAGTTTTTCATAGATACCGTGCTTTGCTTCTGTCAGGATTTACCCTGGACTATCAAAACCCTTTTCTTGTGCCAGTGAAGCCTAAGAAACAGTCCTAATGAGAGAACCAGGAACTCGAACAGATCATATTTATCCTGAATGTTCCGTCCAAAATGAAAAATACATTTCTGAGGAGCCTCACGATCTCTGAGAAGGGAAGTTTCACCCACTCTGTCATGTAGGGGCATCAATTCCGATTCTGTGTCAATTTTCCTACTTTCCCAGCTAATAATTCTCTACCTCAGAAAGCCCAGTCTCAACCGTTTCCTCTCTCAAAGGCAGTTGCTCTTAGAGTCTGCACATGGCACTTGGGGCCTGCTGGTCGTTGGCTACTGCCCTCTGTACCTTGGGTCTAACAGCTGCGGGGCATCAAGATGAGAACGTCTCTTCTTCTAAGACTTAATAGAGTTTGGGGCACATGGTAAGCTATAATCACTTTTTTAGGTGATCCAAGTGTTTGACCTTTTTTAAATTATTCTATTACCACAATTTACTTGTCTAATATTTGTCCTCCTGCCCGTTTTAATATCTCTTACGGTGGCACTCACCTTGCATTTGATGACTTATCCCACCCTAACTGAGAGCATTACTCTCTTAGTCGATCATAAACTGTAGTGCATCTTACCCTTGATGAAAGCTAGGATGCAATTAAATACTCTATTATGGTTACGATTCTGATATTTGAAATCCTCCGGTAGCTCCCTGTGCCCCCACAGTGTAGTACCTCACCTCCTCGGTATAGTATACAAACCATCTCACCCCCAGTGTTAACCCCGGGGCTCAGCCTCCATCCACAGGTGATGCTGCCAGATCAGCTGTCCGTTGTCATGAACTTACTGTAGTTTCCCGAATGCACTGTGCTGCCTCCTGGCACTTTGAAATTGACATACTCATACTCATTCTTCGCTTTGCCCTTGGCTATCACCTCCCTTGAAAATCTGTTCCTATGTGGCTTTTGCCAGCTCCAACCTACCCTTGGCAGTCTTTTATCTCCCTGTGGTAAAGCCTGTCACACTGCACCATGGACATGCCCGTTGTCCCGCTGAGAAGAGAAAAGGGACAGTGAGGGCCCCCCAGCATTTGTGGCTCTAGTGCAGAGCCCCATGCCTGGCTTGCAGGAAATGCCAGATCATGAGACAAACAGAGATCATCCTCTGGCTAAAACCATCTCTTCTTTGCCTAGCGCAGGATCTGGATCAATAAAGAGCAGCCAGTTATTATTGCTGTTTTTCTAGGGATTTTTTCCCCATATATTTCCCAGGGCTTTACTCTTTTTATAGCACTTTAATTCAGGCTTCAACCACTTCCTAGTCAGATCAGGTCAAATCATACCCTCGAATATACACACCTAGTAATTTTTTTTTCACGATCTTATTTACCCATTTGACAGATCACAAGTAGGTAGAGAGGCAGGCAGAGGGGGTGGGGAAGCAAGCTCCCCGCTGAGCAGAGATCCCCATGTGGGGCTCCATCCCAGGACACTGAAATCATGACCTGAGCCGAAGGCAGAGGCCTAAACCACTGAGCCACCCAGGAGCCCCCATATCTGGTAATTTTGAATCAAGGAGGATTGGCTGCATCAAGTAGTTCCTTCTTTTTCAAATATAAATATATAAATATATTGATCAAGTCACTCGCATGTCTTAGGAGAATGTCAAAACTTTAGTAGCAAACTTGAAGTCTTGGCCATTGGTTTTGATTTTTGTTTTGGTTTGATTTGGTTCGGTTTTTGTATTTTAAAAATCCCTGCAGCCCTTGGCTCTGTCTGACCTGAGTGCTTTCAGCTGTTTCTGCAACAAATCTGTGCCAGCTGGGAAAAATCTCATTGTTTACAGTGGCGCCCCCTTCTGAACACTTTGTTAATAAAAAGCTTTTTTTTTTTTTTTTTTTTTTTTTTTGTGGCTATGGTAAAAGTGGAAAAACAATGAGGTATTTCAAAGAGGTGAACCTCAGATAAATTTCTCTAAGGGTGGGGTGAGGGTTACTCAAAAAGGAACTTGACAAGGCTTTTAAAGATATCTATAATCATTATAACATAACGTGACTGATTGTTACCCTGTTCTTAACTGGGCAAACACTTGTTGGCTTCCAAGAAAGACTATCATAGTTTAGATGGTTCTAGCGGCCTTCTAGCACAGGGTCTCATGAGGCAGTGATTCTAGCCACTGGCTGTGCAAGGCATGAGGCCTGTTATTGATTCTATTTTTTCCTCTGCAGAATGGGTTTTTCTACATTCCAGGTCCTTTCTACTCCAATAAATAATACGGTGATTCTCTCAGTGAGTTGTACTTTTGGTTTAAAGAGCCAACTGTCTCTTAAAAAGGACTTTTGTTTTAAGTCCCTTAAAAAATAAAAGTCCTTTCAGAAAAATCTTTTTTTTTAAATATTTTAATCCCATATGTTTACTCTGATCCTTGAACTTTGTCATTTTGACCTTCTCTGCTGATGAAAATATTCTTCATCATCAGCACCTACTGCTCTTTTCTCCTGGTGGTCTCTCCGGAAGGGGTCTTCTCCAGCTCTTCTAGCAGGAGATGGGCATTTTCCCTCTACCCCAGTTGCCGGACCAACCTTACCTATCCTGCAGGGTCAGGTCGGCCTGGCCTTTTATCTGTTGTTCTCTTCTGAGTGGTTAGTTTTTCATAGATACCGTGCTTTGCTTCTGTCAGGATTTACCCTGGACTATCAAAACCCTTTTCTTGTGCCAGTGAAGCCTAAGAAACAGTCCTAATGAGAGAACCAGGAACTCGAACAGATCATATTTATCCTGAATGTTCCGTCCAAAATGAAAAATACATTTCTGAGGAGCCTCACGATCTCTGAGAAGGGAAGTTTCACCCACTCTGTCATGTAGGGGCATCAATTCCGATTCTGTGTCAATTTTCCTACTTTCCCAGCTAATAATTCTCTACCTCAGAAAGCCCAGTCTCAACCGTTTCCTCTCTCAAAGGCAGTTGCTCTTAGAGTCTGCACATGGCACTTGGGGCCTGCTGGTCGTTGGCTACTGCCCTCTGTACCTTGGGTCTAACAGCTGCGGGGCATCAAGATGAGAACGTCTCTTCTTCTAAGACTTAATAGAGTTTGGGGCACATGGTAAGCTATAATCACTTTTTTAGGTGATCCAAGTGTTCGACCTTTTTTAAATTATTCTAGTACCACAATTTACTTGTCTAAGATTTGTCCTCCCGCCCATTTTAATATCTCTTACGGTGGCACTCACCTTGCACTTGATGACTTATCCCACCCTAACTGAGAGCATTACTCTCTTAGTCGATCATAAACTGTAGTGCATCTTACCCTTGATGAAAGCTAGGATGCAATTAAATACTCTATTATGGTTACGATTCTGATATTTGAAATCCTCCGGTAGCTCCCTGTGCCCCCACAGTGTAGTACCTCACCTCCTCGGCATAGTGTACAAACCATCTCACCCCCAGTGTTAACCCCGGGGCTCAGCCTCCATCCCCAGGTGATGCTGCCAGATCAGCTGTCCGTTGTCATGAACTTACTGTAGTTTCCCGAATGCACTGTGCTGCCTCCTGGCACTTTGAAACTTGACACACTCATCCCCATTCTTCGCTTTGCCCTTGGCTATCACCTCCCTTGAAAATCTGTTCCTACGTGGCTTTTGCCAGCTCCAACCTACCCTTGGCAGTCTTTTATCTCCCTGTGGTAAAGCCTGTCACACTGCACCATGGACATGCCCGTTGTCCCGCTGAGAAGAGAAAAGGGACAGTGAGGGCCCCCCAGCATTTGTGGCTCTAGTGCAGAGCCCCATGCCTGGCTTGCAGGAAATGCCAGATCATGAGACAAACAGAGATCATCCTCTGGCTAAAACCAGCTCTTCTTTGCCTAGCGCAGGATCTGGATCAATAAAGAGCAGCCAGTTATTATTGCTGTTTTTCTAGGGATTTTTTTCCCCATATATTTCCCAGGGCTTTACTCTTTTTATAGCACTTTAATTCAGGCTTCAACCACTTCCTAGTCAGATCAGGTCAAATCATTTTCCTTCCCATACCTTCGAATATACACACCTAGTAATTTTTTTTTCACGATCTTATTTACCCATTTGACAGATCACAAGTAGGTAGAGAGGCAGGCAGAGGGGGTGGGGAAGCAAGCTCCCCGCTGAGCAGAGATCCCCATGTGGGGCTCCATCCCAGGACACTGAAATCATGACCTGAGCCGAAGGCAGAGGCCTAAACCACTGAGCCACCCAGGAGCCCCCATATCTGGTAATTTTGAATCAAGGAGGATTGGCTGCATCAAGTAGTTCCTTCTTTTTCAAATATAGATATATAAATATATTGATCAAGTCACTCGCATGTCTTAGGAGAATGTCAAAACTTTAGTAGCAAACTTGAAGTCTTGGCCATTGGTTTTGATTTTTGTTTTGGTTTGATTTGGTTCGGTTTTTGTAATTTTAAAAATCCCTGCAGCCCTTGGCTCTGTCTGACCTGAGTGCTTTCAGCTGTTTCTGCAACAAATCTGTGCCAGCTGGGAAAAATCTCATTGTTTACAGTGGCGCCCCCTTCTGAACACTTTGTTAATAAAAAGCTTTTTTTTTTTTTTTTTTTTTTGGCTATGGTAAAAGTGGAAAAACAATGAGGTATTTCAAAGAGGTGAACCTCAGATAAATTTCTCTAAGGGTGGGGTGAGGGTTACTCAAAAAGGAACTTGACAAGGCTTTTAAAGATATCTATAATCATTATAACATAACGTGACTGATTGTTACCCTGTTCTTAACTGGGCAAACACTTGTTGGCTTCCAAGAAAGACTATCATAGTTTAGATGGTTCTAGCGGCCTTCTAGCACAGGGTCTCATGAGGCAGTGATTCTAGCCACTGTCTTTGCAAGGCATGAGGCCTGTTATTGATTCTATTTTTTCCTCTGCAGAATGGGTTTTTCTACATTCCAGGTCCTTTCTACTCCAATAAATAATGCGGTGATTCTCTCAGTGAGTTGTACTTTTGGTTTAAAGAGCCAACTGTCTCTTAAAAAGGACTTTTGTTTTAAGTCCCTTAAAAAATAAAAGTCCTTTCAGAAAAATCTTTTTTTTTAAATATTTTAATCCCATATGTTTACTCTGATCCTTGAACTTTGTCATTTTGACCTTCTCTGCTGATGAAAATATTCTTCATCATCAGCACCTACTGCTCTTTTCTCCTGGTGGTCTCTCCGGAAGGGGTCATCTCCAGCTCTTCTAGCAGGAGATGGGCACTTGCCCTCTACCCCTGTTGCCGGACCAACCTTACCTATCCTGCAGGGTCAGGTCGGCCTGGCCTTTAATCTGTTGTTCTCTTCTGAGTGGTTCGTTTTTCATAGATACCGTGCTTTGCTTTTTTCAGGATTTACCCTGGACTATCAAAACCCTTTTCTTGTGCCAGTGAAGCCTAAGAAACAGTCCTAATGAGAGAACCAGGAACTCGAACAGATCATATTTATCCTGAATGTTCCGTCCAAAATGAAAAATACATTTCTGAGGAGCCTCACGATCTCTGAGAAGGGAAGTTTCACCCACTCTGTCATGTAGGGGCATCAATTCCGATTCTGTGTCAATTTTCCTACTTTCCCAGCTAATAATTCTCTACCTCAGAAAGCCCAGTCTCAACCGTTTCCTCTCTCAAAGGCAGTTGCTCTTAGAGTCTGCACATGGCACTTGGGGCCTGCTGGTCGTTGGCTACTGCCCTCTGTACCTTGGGTCTAACAGCTGCGGGGCATCAAGATGAGAACGTCTCTTCTTCTAAGACTTAATATAGTTTGGGGCACATGGTAAGCTATAATCACTTTTTTAGTTGATCCAAGTGTTCGACCTTTGTTAAATTATTCTAATACCACAATTTACTTGTCTAAGATTTGTCCTCCCGCCCCATTAATATCTCTTACGGTGGCACTCACCTTGCACTTGATGACTTATCCCACCCTAACTGAGAGCATTACTCTCTTAGTCGATCATAAACTGTAGTGCATCTTACCCTTGATGAAAGCTAGGATGCAATTAAATACTCTATTATGGTTACGATTCTGATATTTGAAATCCTCCGGTAGCTCCCTGTGCCCCCACAGTGTAGTACCTCACCTCCTCGGCATAGTATACAAACCATCTCACCCCCAGTGTTAACCCCGGGGCTCAGCCTCCATCCCCAGGTGATGCTGCCAGATCAGCTGTCCGTTGTTATGAACTTGCTGTAGTTTCCAGAATGCACTGTGCTGCCTCCTGGCACTTTGAAACTTGACACACTCATCCTCATTCTCGCTTTGCCCTTGTCTATCACCTCCCTTGAAAATCTGTTCCTACGTGGCTTTTGCCAGCTCCAACCTACCCTTGGCAGTCTTTTATCTCCCTGTGGTAAAGCCTGTCACACTGCACCATATACATGCCCGTTGTCCCGCTGAGAAGAGAAAAGGGACAGTGAGGGCCCCCCCAGCATTTGTGGCTCTAGTGCAGAGCCCCATGCCTGGCTTGCAGGAAATGCCAGATCATGAGACAAACAGAGATCATCCTCTGGCTAAAACCATCTCTTCTTTGCCTAGCGCAGGATCTGGATCAATAAAGAGCAGCCAGTTATTATTGCTGTTTCTCTAGGGATTTTTTCCCCATATATTTCCCAGGGCTTTTCTCTTTTTATAGCACTTTAATTCAGGCTTCAACCACTTCCTAGTCAGATCAGGTGAAATCATTTTCCTTCCCATACCCTCGAATATACACACCTAGTAATTTTTTTTTCACGATCTTATTTACCCATTTGACAGATCACAAGTAGGTAGTGAGGCAGGCAGAGGGGGTGGGGCAGCAAGCTCCCCGCTGAGCAGAGATCCCCATGTGGGGCTCCATCCCAGGACACTGAAATCATGACCTGAGCGGAAGGCAGAGGCCTAAACCACTGAGCCACCCAGGAGCCCCCATATCTGGTAATTTTGTATCAAGGAGGATTGGCTGCATCAAGTAGTTCCTTCTTTTTCAAATATAAATATATAAATATATTGATCAAGTCACTCGCATGTCTTAGGAGAATGTCATACCTTTAGTAGCAAACTTGAAGTTTTGGCCATTGGTTTTGATTTTTGTTTTGGTTTGATTTGGTTCGGTTTTTGTAATTTTAAAAATCCCTGCAGCCCTTGGCTCTGTCTGACTTGAGTGCTTTCAGCTGTTTCTGCAACAAATCTGTGCCAGCTGGGAAAACTCTCATTGTTTACAGTGGCGCCCCCTTCTGAACACTTTGTTAATAAAAAGCTTTTTTTTTTTTTTTTTGGCTATGGTAAATGTGGAACAACAATGAGGTATTTCAAAGAGGTGAACCACAGATAAATTTCTCTAAGGGTGGGGTGAGGTTTACTCAAAAAGGAACTTGACAAGGCTTTTAAAGATATCGACAATTATTATAACTTAACATGACTTATTGTTACCGTGCTCTTTACTGGGCAAACACTTGTTGGCTTCCAAGAAAGACCAACAGAGTTCAGATGGTTCTAGCGGCCTTCTAGCACAGGGTCTCATGAGGCAGTGATTCTAGCCACTGGCTGTGCAAGGCATGAGGCCTGTTATTGATTCTATTTTTTCCTCTGCAGAATGGGCCTTTCCACATTCCAGGTCCTTCTACCCCAATAAATAATGCGGTGATTCTCTTAGTAAGTTGTACTTTTGGTTTAAACAGCTAACTGTCTCTTAAAAAGGACTTTTGTTTGAAGTCCTTTAAAAAAAAAAGTCCTTTCAAAAAATCTTTTTTTAAAATTTTTTAATCCCATATAATTACTCTAATCCTTGAACTTTGTCATTTTGACCTTCTCTGCTGATTAAAATAATCTTCATCATCTGCACCTACTGCTGTTTTCTCCTGGTGGTATCTCCGGAAGGGGTCTTCTCTAGCTCTTCTAGCAGGAGATGGGCACTTCCCCACTACCCCTGTTGCCGGACCACCCTTACCTATCCTGCAGGGTCAGGTCGGCCTGGCCTTTTATCTGTTGCTCTCTTCTGAGTGGTTAGTTTTCATAGATACCGTGTTTTGCTTCTGTCAGGATTTACCCTGAACTATCAAAACCCTTTTCTTGTGCCAGTGAAGCCTAAGAAACACTCCTAATGAGAGAACCAGGAACTCGAACAGATCATATTTATCCTGAATGTTCCGTCCAAAATGAAAAATACATTTCTGAGGAGCCTCACGATCTCTGAGAAGGGAAGTTTCACCCACTCTGTCATGTAGGGGCATCAATTCCGATTCTGTGTTAATTTTCCTACATTCCCAGCTAATAATTCTCTACCTCAGAAAGCCCAGTCTCAACCGTTTCCTCTCTCAAAATCAGTTGCTCTTAGAGTCTGCACATGGCACTTGGGGCATGCTGGTGTTGGCTACTGCCCTCTGTACCTTGGGTGTAACAGCTGCGGGGCATGAAGATGTGAACGTCTCTTCTTCTAAGACTTAATATAGTTTGGGGCACATGGTAAGCTATAATCACTTTTTTAGTTGATCCAAGTGTTCGACCTTTTTAAAATTATTCTAATACCACAATTTACTTGTCTAAGATTTGTCCTCCCGCCCATTTTAATATTTCTTACGGTGGCACTCACCTTGCACTTGATGACATATCCCACCCTAACTGAGAGCATTACTCTCTTAGTCGATCATAAACTGTAGTGCATCTTACCCTTGATGAAAGCTGGGATGCAATTAAATACTCTATTATGGTTACGATTCTGATATTTGAAATCCTCCGGTAGCTCCCTGTGCCCCCACAGTGTAGTACCTCACCTCCTCGGCATAGTATACAAACCATCTCAACCCCAGTGTTAACCCCGGGGTTCAGCCTCCATCCCCAGGTGATGCTGCCAGATCAGCTGTCCGTTGTCATGAACTTGCTGTAGTTTCCCGAATGCACTATGCTGCCTCCTGGCACTTTGAAACTTGACACACTCATCCTCATTCTTCGCTTTGCCCTTATCTATCACCTCCCCTGAAAATCTGTTCCTACGTGGCTTTTGCCAGCTCCAACCTACCCTTGGCAGTCTTTTATCTCCCTGTGGTAAAGCCTGTCACACTGCACCATGGACATGCCCGTTGTCCCGCTGAGAAGAGAAAAGGGACAGTGAGGGCCCCCAGCATTTGCGGCTCTAGTGCAGAGCCCCATGCCTGGCTTGCAGGAAATGCCAGATCATGAAGACAAACGGAGATCATCCTCTGGCTAAAGCCAGCTATTCTTTGCATACCGCAGGATCTGGATCAATAAAGAGCAGCCAGTTATTATTGCTGCTTTTGTTGGGATTTTTTCCCCCACATTTCCCAGGTCTTTACTCTTTTTATCGCACTTTAATTCAGGCTTCAAACCCTTTCTAGTCAGATCAGGTGAAATCATTTTCCTTCCCATACTCGCGAATATTTCACACCTAGTAATTCTATTTTTAAAGATATTATTTACCCATTTGACAGATCACAAGTAGGTAGAGAGGCAGGCAGAGAAAGGGGGGGGAAGCAGGCTCCCCGCTGAGCAGAGAGCCAGATGTGGGCCTCCATCCCAGGACTCTGAAATCATGTCCTGAGCCGAAGGCAGAGGCCTAAACCCCTGAGGCACCCAGGAGCCTCCATATCTGGTAATTTTTAATCAAGAGGATTTGCTGCATCAAATAGTTCCTTCTTCTTCAAATATAAATATATAAATATATTGATCAAGTCACTCGCATGACTTAGGAGAATGTCACATCTTTAGAAGCAAACTTGAAATCTTGGCTATTGGTTTTGATTTTTGTTTTGGTTTGATTTGGTTCGGTTTTTATAATTTTAAAATTCCCTCCAGCCCTTCGCTCTGTCTGACCTGAGTGCTTTCAGCTGTTTCTGCAACAAAACTGTACCGGCAGCGAAAACTCTCATTGTTTACTGGGGCACCCCCTTCTGAACACTTTGTTAATAAAAAGCTTTTTTTTTTTTTGGCTATGTAAATGTGGAACAACAATGAGGTATTTCAAAGAGGTGAACCACAGATAAATTTCGCTAAGGGTGGGGTGAGGGTTACTCAAAAAGGAACTTGACAAGGCTTTTAAAGATATCAACAATCATTATAACTTAACGTGACTTTTTGTACCGTACTCTGAAGGGGGCAAACACTTGTTGGCTTCCAAGAAAGACTAACATAGTTGAGATGGTTCTAGCG
This sequence comes from Mustela lutreola, assembly GCF_030435805.1. Classification (NCBI taxonomy): domain Eukaryota; kingdom Metazoa; phylum Chordata; class Mammalia; order Carnivora; family Mustelidae; genus Mustela; species Mustela lutreola. The sequence continues at coordinate 62,505,143 of NC_081291.1, forward strand.
GCCTTCTAGCACAGGGTCTCATGAGGCAGGGATTGTAGCCACTGGCTGTGCAAGGCATGAGGCCTGTTAGTGATTCTATTTTTTCGTCTGCAGAATGGGCCTTTCCACATTCCAGGTCCTCTACCCCAATAAATAATGCGGTGATTCTCTTAGTGAGTTGTACTTTTGGTTTAAACAGCCAACTGTCTCTTAAAAAGGACTTTTGTTTAACGTCATTAAAAAAAAAAGTCCTTTAAAAAAATTTTTTTTTAATCCCATATTTTTATTCTGATCGTGAACTTTTTTCATTTTTACCTTCTCTGCTGATTAAAATATTCTCTCCAAAATGTCAGTTATTTGCATGTACTTGCACTGTAGACATTCTTTACATATTTTTTTATAAATCCATTCACAATTCTTAGTGAAAATCCCGGGAATCTAACAGACTACCATTTGCTATTCATCGAACAGTTACTGTCTCCACTATGTGACAGGGTTTCAGAGAACGTGAGCTCACAAGAGATGTAAACTTTTTTCCACTTTCTGCTACCATGTTCTTTCTATGTTAACCAGAGGAGCCTTCTTTGTAGAAACATATTATCCAATTTTTTAAAGCTGAATTTACATTCTGTCCCTTCATTCCCCACAACGCTTAAAAAGCCAAGCAAATTTTGTTCCATTTTTTAAGAGCCCATAGATGGCATTTTTTTTAGTGTTGCGTTTTTGAGTTTTCATCACTCTTTATGTTACTTCTACTTCACAGATAAACAATTGCTAATGACAATGTGAACTTCCTACAAATGTGCAATCAAAATCCCTAGGTACACATTACTAAAGTTCTTCGTTCCCTTTAAACAGTATTTCTCTCTTGATATGCATTCTCGTTTTGTATTATATTGCATTATAAAGTTTTTTTTTAACAGACTGCATTTTTTAGAGTAGTTTGGGGATCAAAGTAAAATTCCCTTTCCCCACATACACACAGTCTTCCCCATTATCAACATCCTGTACCACGGTGATAATTTTTCACGCTCACTGACCATACACTGACACATCATTATCACCCCAAAGTCCACAGTTTACATTAGAGTTCACTCTTGGTGGGGCACCAGGGTGGCTCATTGGTTAAGGCTTCTGTCTTCGGCTCAGGTCATAATCTCACGGTCCTGGGATCGAGCCCCAGACCAGACTCTCTGCTTGGCAGGGAGCCTGCTTTCCCCCAACCCTTGCTTTCCCCGCCTTCCTCTCTGCCTGCTTTGATGCCTGTCAAATAAATTAATAAAATCTTAAAAAAAAAACTTTTCTCCTAGAGTTCACTCTTGGTATAGTATCTTATGCATTTTGACAACTGTGTAGCGATATATATCTAAAATATCATACATATCATACAGAACATTTTCACTGGCCTAAAAATCCTCTGTGCTCTGCCTGTTCATCCTCCTCCTCTCTTAACTGCTACAAACTGCTGACCTTTATACCATTTGCATACTTCTGCCTTTTCTAGAAGGTCATATAGTTGGATCCTTGCAACATGAAGCTTTTTCAAATTGACTTCTTTCACTTAATATGACGGATTTTAAGTTTGTTCCATGCCTTTTCATTGCTTGATAGCCATTTCTCTTTATCGCTGAATCATATCCCATTGTTTCAATGGACCACAGTTTATCTATCCATTCTCCTCCTGAAGGACATCTTAGTTACTTCCAACTCTTGGCACTGATGGGTAAAGCTGTTACAAACACAGGTTTATATGCAGGATTCTGTGTACACAAAGTTTTCGCTCTTTTGGTTGAGTACAAAGGAGCACGATTGCTGGATCATATGGTAAGAATATGTTTAGTTTTGTAAGAAACTGCCCAACTGTCTTCCAAAGGGGTAGCACCATTTTGGTGTTCTCACCAGAATGAATGAGGGTTTCTCTTGTTCCTCATCGTCAAAAGCATTTCATGTTGTCAGCATTTTGGATTTTAGCCATTCTAATAGATGTGTAGTGATATATCATTGTTTTATTTATTTATTTATTTATTTTTTAAAAAGATTCTATTTATTTATTTGACAGAGAGAGATCACAAGAACACAGAGAGGCAGTCAGAGAGAGAGAGAAAGGGAAGCAGGCTCCTGCTGAGCAGAGAGCCCAACGTGGAACTTGATCCCAGGACCCTGAGATCATGACCTGATCCAAAGGCAGCGGCTTAACCCACTGAGCCATCCAGGCACCCCTCATTGTTCTTTTAATTTACAATTCCTTAATTAGACATGCTGTGGATCATCACAGCATCTTTTCATATCATTATTGCCATGTCAGTATCTTCTTCAGTGAGGTGTCTGTTCCAGTATTTGCCAATTTTTCAATCAGGTCATTCATTTTCTTTGAGTTTGAGTTTCTTTGAGTTTCCTTGTTTGCGTTAATAAATAAATACATAATAATAAATAAATAAATTAAAAATGAATGAATGTATTTATTATATATATTATATATGTTATATATAGTATATTATATATATTATTATATATTAAATAATACTTTATTAAAAATAAATTTACTAATGAGGCCAAGAATTCAGAATCACAAATATTTCAGAATTAATAATAACTGCCATCACTTGATGTTATTCTATAAGATAAATCCTACGATCAAGTTTCAATTTTAAATTGTTACAATTTTAAATTCTTAAATCCTTATGAAGAAGCATCATTTGGAGGGAGCAGTTTTCATAATTTAGCATCCATCAGCCTTTTTTTAAAGATTTTATTTATTTATTGGACACCGAGAGAGAGAGGGAGAGAGAGATTACAAGTAAGCTGAGAGGCAGGCAAGCAGGGATGGAAGCAGGCTTCCTTTTGAGCAGAGCCCGATGTGGGGCTGGATCCCAGGACCCAGAGTCCATGACTTGAGATGAAGGCAGAGGCTTAACCCATCCCCCACGTGATGAGAGAGCCCCTCAGGTGCCCCTCATCCATCAGCCTTAATTGTTTGGAGGAAAATGTGTGGATGAATAATGCCTTAGGGAGCTAATCTCTCTTAAGAATTTTCAAGTCTTTACCCCTTCAAGGTTTTTGTACAGTTCTGATAGCCTCTAAACATCCAGCTGATTTCTACAGTGACAGGCCTGTTAAAAACTGTCCTCAAACCAGGAATAGAGCTTGAAACATACCAGTCAAGAGCAACTTTGAGTCTTTTAAGGAATTTATCATCATTTCTTTGTTTTTGGTTCATATCTGAAATAGTTCCATAGTACACTTGCAAAATTTCTCCAGAACTGACTTTGAAGGAGGCATTCAGGTCCAGCTAGTTCCATATTTTGGCAAGAACTATAATTCTATTAAAAAAAAAACATAATATAGGGCGCCTGGGTGGCTCAGTTGGTTAAAATCTCTGCCTTCGTCTCAGGTCATGATTCCAGGTTCCTGGGATTGAGTCCCACAGTGGGCTCTCTTCCCAGCAGGGAGCCTGCTTCCATTCCTCTCTCTCTACCTGCCTCTTTGCCTTCCTGTGATCTCTGTCAAAGAAATAAATAAAATTTTTAAAAAAACATATTTTATACCAGTTATTCATGTTTATTAACTAAGATACCACAATACAAATAATACAAACTGTTGCTCTTTATTAATACCAAGATCAAAAAAATATGTCATATTTTCTCCAATAATTTTATATCATCTGATAGGTCAGGTATATATAAAATTGCACTTAAAGTTTTAAAAATATCAACAAATATTTTCATTTAAATGCAAATTTCAAAGAAAAGCTACTTTTCCAAACACGACTTTTTATCTTATTTTTTTAAATTTTGTCGACAACTGATAAATTGTTTAGTAGACTATAAATGTTAGATCGAAAAAAATGATTAATAGATGTAGGTTCAAATTATTATGTTCCATTAAAAATGATTTAGTCTTTGATGAACATCTGTTTGGTAATGTGTTGTATCCAGATATAGAAAATTAATGATATATATAAAATTATAGGGAAATGACACCTTCCGTTCCATTATGAGTAGAGCTTTTAAAATGCTATTTGTCACAACCTGTCATCTTGTCATTATGTAGCATTATGTAGCATTTAAAAAATGTATACTCTTTACTATGAAGTCTTTCAGAAATCTAAAATATGACTTTCTATGGCTTGTGTTTCCATATTTCTTTATTGCCAGTTTGAACAAATTCACATGCTTTGATTCAAAGGTAATAAATTCCTCTTATTTGGAAAAATGATGTTTATTTTTGTTCTCTCACCCTTAGCAGGTGGTTTCATTTTAGCACACTTCAGAGTTATAATTTCATGCTTATTAAAAACATTTATTATGATCTACATAGATGAATGAAACTTTTATTTTATTAAATTATTTGCCAAAAAATCTGTTATTTTTAAAAACGTTTTTCCTTTGAAGGGTTATTTTAGAGCACTCAGAGAGGATATAGGAGTGTCGTATTATGCAATTTTTAGGTAGGTTTGAAATGGTTTTTTATATGGTTGTTTCCTTAAGGCTTTTGCTTATTTTTTTTTGTCTTATTTTGTCTTATTTTGTCCATTATATGCTATAAAATATTTTGAAAGTAAATTTAAGGTACGTTTTACACAGTCTATTTTTGGAAAATATATTGAAATGACTTATGAAATTCAGTATACTCTCAACATTAATTTTTTTCTGTAATTCACCGATTGTCTACTGAGCCTATTATATGGCAGATATTACTTCAGACTACACTGGTAAATGAAATACTTGGCTTTGTAGAACTTTTATTTTAATGGGTGAGACAATTAAAAGCTATAAACCTTAATAAAAATTGCATAGTGCATTCAAAAATGATGAGTACAATGGGGAAAAAGAAAAATTCGATCAGGGTGAGAAAAATCAAGGTTGCTAGGCAGGGGATGGGGAGTTAAAAATTTTAATAGGAAGATCAGGGTAGTTACAATGAAGCTGACAATTGAACAAAGGTAGGGAAAGGTGATGAATTTGCCCAGAACTATCAGCAACAAGGGCACTCCAGACAAAGGAATTGGCTATCTTGAAGGCCATAAGGTGGATCGTGCCTGGCATATCTGAGGAATAGCAAGGAGGCCACTGTGAGGGACTGAAGAGTAGCAGGGAAAGAGGTCACAGAGGTTAAATGAGTGCCTAGATCATGTAAAAGCTTAGAAGTCATTGTAAAACTCTGGCTTTTATATTTGGAAGTTTACTGTGTGATAGAATTTCTTCTAATAACTGAGAGTTCAAATGTCCATAAAATTTCAAGGATTCTTTTTCTTGTAAGACAGAATAAAGAGAATTTTCATATTTTCACATGGTGTAACAAATGCTCGGAGATCCAAGTGTAGGAAGCTATGGGAGCACAGAAGAAGACACTAAAATCACACCAATATATTTGATGACTGTGACTATATATAAATTTGTATTTTCTAGATTTTTTTATAGTCATGGAATCACACAGTATATACTATTCATTGCCTGGCTTTTCTTTTCTCAGCATCATTACTTTGAGAATCTCCAATTGTAAATAGTTCATTTTGATGTTGAATAGTAATCTCTTTAATGAATAGATCATAATTTGTCTTTGCTCTATTGATGGACATTGATGAACATTTCACTGTTTTCAATTATAAAAATAAAGCTGCTATGAAATTCATATACAAGTCCTTGTATGAACATAGGGTTTGTTTCTCTTGGTTAAATGCCTAGTAGTAAAATGGCTATTCGTGTAACTGCAACATATTTTAAATTTAAAATATTTTCTCTATTTTCTAAAGTGGTGGTATCATGATATATGCCAACAACAGTTTAGTTTTTTTGTCGTTTCTCAATCTAGCTCAGACGAAGTACAATTAGCCTTTATAATTTTAGCCATTCTAATAGATATGTAAGCATGTCTCATTATGATTTTAATTTGTATTTCTTTAATGTCTAAATGTTGAGAAATTTGTCATGTGCTTATTAGCCATCCATATCCTTTTGTTGACATGTATCTTCAATAATTTTCTTCACATGTAAAATTGGATACTCTGTTTGGTTATTAGTAAGGTATTTTATTTTTATGCATTTTTTAATAATCAGAGTTGATGTCCATTATCAGATATATAATTTGCAAATCCCTTCTACATCTTTATGGTTTCTCAATGGAGCTTTGATAGCTGTGTCTTTCAAGAAATATGCTACTTCTTTCCTGGTACGCGGAGGTATGACTAGAACATTATCAATGTTGACCTTTGCAAAGAAAATCATGGTTTAAGATATATGTAGTCTGCGGTAGTTGGGAGTGTTCTGTAATATCAAGCATATCTAGCTAGTTGATAATTTTGTTCAAGTCTTACATATCTTACCAATTTGATGACCATTTGTCTATATAATCTTAAAATAAAGGTGTTGAAATTTTTTTCCATTTCTCTTCTAAGGTGTTTTTTTCTCCAGGAAATTAAATGCATGATTATCACACAATTATAAAATACTTGTGTCAGAAATTTTTATTCAAAAAGTAATAAGAGAAGCAGATATTAAAACTAGTTCACACGGTTATTTAGGATATAAGCAGAGTTGTGCAGCAGAAGTGCTCTGGGCCCATGATTTGGGATATAGAATTTATGTTTCCTAATGAAAAATCACTAACTTGCATTATTGTTAACAAGAATCTTGTGCATTACCATCAGTTTTCTACATTATAACCTCTTGCTCTACAGTTTGTAAATAACTTTGTCAATAGCAAGCTAATAAACGGGGTGACTCCAATGGATTGAGATAATCTCCAGAGTTTCTGCTACATAATGCCCAGGACTCCATTGAAAGGACACCTAAGAATTTATTTTGCCCAAAAATTTGATCATTTTTTTCACTGTCCTTACCTATTTTCCAAACCTAGTCCTTTTGCTTCACCTTTCAGTCTACGGACAACCCTGTATCTGACTGACTTGTTAATTCTGGGAATGTCTTGCAGATTAATTTGCTTTCCAGAGGTGGTTCCTCTAATTGATGTCTAAGAACCCTAATTAGTTAAGAAAACTTTTTTTAACATTTTCATTGCTATTTTTTATTATTATTATTGCTAATATCTCTATTATAAATAATTCACAAGGGCATCTTTCTGACAAAAGACAAAGAGCTGGCTACTAGTAGAAAAAGTACATTTGACTCTGTCAGTGAAAGTGGTCAAGGGATTTGAGAAAATAAGGCAAAGCACTGGAATTATGTGTTACAACTTTAAATATTATAGACACATTTACTTAATTTCTAATACTGTTGTTGCTTATAATTAAATAAGATGTTTTCCATGAACCACGCATTACAGCAAATATATTGTTTATACAGATTAAATTTTCATCAAAAGGGACGCCTGGGTGGCTCAGTTGGTTAAGCAGCTGCCTTTGGCTCAGGTTATGATCCCAGAGTCCTGGGATCGAGTCCCGCTTCGGGCTCCTTGCTCGGCCGGGAGCTTGATTCTCCCTCTGCCTCTGCCTGCCATTCTGTCTGCCTGTGCTTGCTCTTTCGCCCACTCTCTCGGATAAATAAATAAAATCTTAAAATAAATAAATTAATTTTCATCAAAAAATTGTAAGTGTATTTTATTGTAGGATCATGATCAGCATTTTGCAGATGAGAAAAGTGAAATTTAGAAAAGTATGTCTCTTCTAATCCCTCATACAATATCTGGCCTGGATAGAAGGATATACTATCACAATTGAGGAAGATAATTGAGATTACTTAAAATGATAAACTTTACTGTATAGGGTTTTTTTAAAGTTTGCCACAGATTCAGATTCTTTTAAAATATGTATCTATTTTGTGCAAAGAGAATGCACTGAGAAGTAAAAAGAAAGTGATATATCAGTGCTACCAACTAATGGCTATAATATCATCACCTTATTTATGAACAATGAAACAGTGTGCAATATTTAAATAAATTTAAATAAATTCCTATTTATTTTATATATTTAGAAATTTAAATAAATTCCTATTTATTTATTATTAAAGAAATTCCTCTAACAAACAGTATGTTTTGAAGGTTGCTAGCAGCAAAGTGTTGTACTACATGGAAGTAATCAGAAAATATGATCTAAAATTCTGCTTTCAAGGGCGCCTGAGTGGCTCAGGGGGTTAAAATTCTGCTTTCAAGAAGCTATAACAGTAAGTACTGAGCATTAGCTATTATATGCTATGGATGAATAACTGAAATCTACATTTGAAACTAATGGTACACTATACGTTAACTAATTGAATTTTAAAAAGTTAATTAAAAAAACCCACTATTTTATAAAACAATATATTCCCAACAGGCTCTTTTGATTTAAAATACTCACTTTGTAATGAGAGTCATTACTTTTGTCTAGCCAATTCTTACATCACTGTTTATCCCTTCCCTGCTTTATCCCTTCCCAGTATCAATAAAGGCTCACTTGGGTTACCTAGAAGCCATGAGAAAGCTTGTAATAGATCTGGCTGGTTTTCACCAGCAATTTGACCACCATGTGCACAGGGAAGTCTATTGATAAAGGCTTTATTGCAATAAATTGCAAATACATGGATGATTTTGAATTCTCTTTCTTGAGGTCTTGTTTCATGAGAATAAATTTAGGGTGGCTTATTGGAATGGATGTAATTAACATATTTTCATAGTTCTAAGTACATGGAATTGTAAAATAGATTAATGAATGTGGCATTACTGACAACTGTCCTCATTTTGAAATCAAATTACAGTGTACTAAGATGAGGAAGCAAAGCAGATTTGGGATTATGAGTGAAATAATTTTAAAAAGTCTTAGGGGTATGATCAGACTATTGGGTAATTCAGTAGAAAAATGTCAACTGATTGAGATTCTGTGTTCCCTGATTTCAGAGAGAAGTTAACATAAATAAGTAACACGAGGAGACTAGGAAGCCAAACATAAGTGATAATTTTGTGCCAGGGTGTGTATACATCTGTTTATCTTCTTGTTTTACCACTAAGGTTGCTCCTAGAGGAGAGTTTAAATATGTGTTGGAGCTAATCTCTGTGGATGACACAAGAAACCACATCCTACAGCTCTCCCTGAAACACCCCTTATGATTTTAATGTAATTTGGTTTTTGCATTTTTAGAAATAGCAAAATACTTTGCAAACTCATCTACTTTATTACCACCACAAGTGAGTCAGCTGACTCCACATTTTAACACAGTGACAGTCACAGAGGAATGGAGGAATGAGTAGAGTTATCAATATATGTGCTTTGAAGAAGTATGACAGGGTAGCAGCTATTTCCAGGAACCAAAACATGGGTCAGCAGCTGTGCAGGAAAAGTGATGGAATAAATGACTCATTTCAGAGGAGTTCTATAACATATTGTTTCTATAATGTATCTTCAGCACCCAATTACCCGCTTTGATCTAAAGATAAGGATTTACAGTTAAGGTTCCATTTATGATTTGACTGGTAGGGTCTGAATCATGTTTACTATTGTTTTGACTATTACTTGAAACCTATAGTAGTACTTGGGATATGTGTTGTGTATTCTGTGAACATGTGCTATTTTTAGGTTAGATAATTCCTGTCTCGAACCCCTGTTAATTTGTTTGTTTTTGTTTATTTGATAGTGGTTTCAGTAAATGGATATATCTGAAAAATTGCAAAGCCACTATTATAATAAGTTATTATTATATATAGCATGGAATTGCACATTCCTCCTTTGAATCCGACAGAGCTTCACCATATCCTTAACAATTTGGGAAAAGCATGCTATTATTTTTCCTTATAAAATTTCTCCTGTCAGGCTGTGATGGTGGTCATCAGCAGTAACTGCTCTGAAGGCTTTGTCAAAAGAGTTGAAAAAACTGGAAAGGTGTGAATGAAGCTGTTTGCTGAATATAAAGAAAAGAGCATTGAAGTACAAAATTCACACTCTTACTTCTCCTTCTATGCTTTCAGATGGTTGACATTTGAAAATTTTGCTTCTAGAAGAGATGCCCTATATAATTCTTACTTTAAGGAGCAAGTTGCTTTTATAATTTTATTTTTATTATTCTACCATTCAAGTATTTCCATTTAAATTAAATTCAATACCATTTTAAAAAAATCAAAAGTGCAGCCAGTATTCAATTCTTGGGCTAAATAATTTTAGAAAGCTTTGTGTTATTGAACCTACGGGAGTTTTCTGTAGTTTTAACTCTTTCTTTCTGTGATTTTTCCCATTAGTCACGTAAGTGACTGCAATATAACAGACATTGAGGATAAAGAAGGACTGAATAGAACAATCATTGCCCTCATGAAGTTGAGAATCTAGCAAGGGAGTCAAACAATTCAATCATTCAGAGACAATTTATTGAGTGCCTGGCCTAAGATGAGCACAACAAAACCCCAGCCCAGAGGAATCATTTTAATGGGAGAGATAGATAATAGGTAAGCCAACTTTAAAAAGAAAAAAATCGTACTGGTTTTTCTTTAATAGTGATGCATATTTGAACTAAATAAGCACACTTTAGAAAGAGCAGTGATTGAGAAGAGGTTTTGTAACTGAGTGGTCCGAAAGGGCCTCCCTGAAAAAGTCTGTGTTGAACAGATTTCTGAATAATATCAGCTAGGAAGCTGCATAAAAATCTCAGGGATGGGTGATTTTTCCAGTCAAAAAACTGTAAAGGCCCGAAAGTCACAATACAGCAGTAAGTTTCTCTAATAAAGTAGCTTCTGACAAAGAATGAGAAGAAATAACTAACCCAGGTTTGAAAGAAAAGGGACAGACTTTCTATGGAATTAATATTTAATTAAAGCTCTAAAGGACAAAAATACAATAGAGCAAAATTCTGGTGACGCTGATATACCTAATGAAAGTTCATAAACAAGGTGCGGGTAGCAAAGAGTGTGTGGGAATGTTGGTAAGAACAGTGGGGAAGAGTCATCCCTGAACATGTTCTTAAATGAAGCAATTCTTGTGTTGTTTTAAAGGGTAAATTGGAGTTTGCCTAATGATTAGAGAAGGATGCCTCAGCTTATGGAAGTTCAAAGTGATAAACTACTGGAGATATTTTCATGTATATTTGTTGTTGCTTCTAGTAATGGTGATCTAAAAACTCCTACTTAAGACAACTTAAAAATCCAGACAAAATAGCTTTTAAAGTTAAAAATATCAGATGATTATAAAAATAAGTGAGGGATTACTGGGCCAAAATACGAAACACAATGAGAGTCTAGAGATATATGCCTGAAGCCATTTTAGCTATGAGAGCATTTGAAACTGCTAAAACACACTGAGCTGTGTTTTTAATAGACACTTGATACTAGAGAAACAAAATTCAAAATCCAGCAGCACTCAAATTTGAAAACTTTGGTACAACCCAAATTTAAGTTGAGATCCCCAAAGCAAAAGGAGAAGCAGATATAAGACTATAGCCTACCTTGCCTTCTGTGTAAACTGAGAAAGTCAATCACTGAATTTGGAATATGATTGTCTTGCAGAGTCTCAGATATAAGAGAAAATCCTGCCAAGGAGGACCATACCATTATTATAGCTCTTAATTATCCCTACTCATTAAGAGTTTCAAATATAATGCCTTGAACATAGCAAAATGTAACAAAGCACATAAAGAAAAACCATTAACAAGATTTGATAGACAAAATGGGATTAAGTATGATGTTAATATGATCAATAAAGATTGTAAAATGGCTTGATTACTCTGAGCAAAGAAATGAGAGGGGAAGCAAATTGAAAAAAAACTGAAACTAAAAATGATATTGAGAAAGATTTTATAAATGTATTAAATGGATACTCTAGAACTTTAAAGATTTGACAGCTAATTTAAGATACCACAGGGGTGCTTGGGTGGCTCACTTAATTAAACCTCCAATTCTTTTTCCTTTTTTTTTTTTTTTAACACCTTAATTTTATTTTATTTCTTTCATTTTGGCTCAGGTCATGATGTCAGGGATGTGAAATAGAGCCCAGAGTTGGGCTCTGTGCTGAGCCTGGAGCCTGCTTAAGATTCCTTTCCCTTCTTTTTCTATCCCTCCCTGCGCTCTCACTTGCTCGCTCTCTCTTGCTTGCAAATAAATAGATAGATAGATAGATAATAGACAAAGCAAGATAAAAGCAGATTATGAAAATAAATATACAGATTTTGAAATGAAAACAGGTTCAAAACAAAATAGAGAAGACCTACAAAGCTAAAAGTTCATTCAGAAAATCTACTATTCAAGAAGTCAGTATGACACAATGTTAAGATATCAAAAGATTTGAGCATGTACTTTACAGAAAGGGTAATCCAAATGGCCACTCATATATAAAAACTGTTTATCTTTATTATGAATCTGGAACTAAATTAAATTAAAAATAAATTAAAACCTAGAATGACATACTATTACACACTTACCATATTGGGCAACAGTGAAAATGTCTTGCAAGAATGTGAAGGAATGACAGTGCACATAATAAAAACATATGAGGTAAGTTGGACAATATTTAGAAAACTTAAAAATTAAAAAAAAATTTGGTCCATTTCTAGAAATACATCATGGAACTGAATGAATATTTTCACCAGGATATGCAAACATGATTATAGTTATTTCATTCATAACGGCAGATCAGTAGTGGTATATTTGCACAATGTTACATTAAATAAGAGAGAATATTAACAAACTGGGAGGAGGGGCTAGGTTGTTATCATAAACAGATCTTCTATGGTGCTAATTATGTTCTATTTCTCAAAATCTTTAAGTTGAAAAAGTTTTCAAATTTATATCTAGATAGATAGATAGATAGATAGGTAGATGATAGATAGATATCCCAGAAGCTGCAATGCTCTGCTATGACAAGGCTTTAAAGGGATTTTCTATGCTCTAATAAATACTTTAAACCATTCATTATATCATAGCTCAGTGTTCAAATCTCCATTTGTTTCCTCAGTTTCCTAATATTTATCTTAGGGTGACCTGATCCAGACTTTTGATCACCTTTGTCTAAATATTTCTATTTTCACAAAGTCCTTTGGAACACTCAGAGACTAAAACTTAGAAAAATACTCTGATTGTTATCTCATTCGCGTGGAAAATATATAGTTACCCATTAACTAATGATATCCATGACATTTTTAATTCTTGGGAGCTTTTGGTTAAATGAATTTTTTAAGCTACCTTTAAATGAAGCTTTAAGCCATCACCACATGAATAAAATTAAAGAACTAAATGAAAACAAGCCAAGTATTTACAGAGGAATAGAATGTGCAGTGGAAAGAGTACAATTCTGAAATCATAAAGCCTAAATTAGTGTGATGCATCTTTACTAGCCATGTAATCATAAACCAGTTATCTAAATGTGTTAGCCTCAGTTTTTTCACCCATGAAATGGTGATGATAATACTTATTATGCAGAGTTGTTGTGTGGATGTAATGAAGCATGGAGCATGAGAGTCTCATATTCCATGCGAAAATGATAGCTATTTTTATACTTATAATAATTCTAATAGTAGAAATTAAATTGTTCAAAATGATAATATTCATTTATATTGAGGCATTGTATTGACTATTCATAGACACATTTACCAAAATAAATTTCATTTTACTTTACCTTCTCTGAGGATATATATTCCCTAATTCAATATGAATCTCATTATGAATAATAATTATCATAATAAATATGCTGATTTTTCTTCTTTTGAGGGAAGTATCCTTTACTGTTGAACATAAAGAAACTTAAGCAAGTCTGTCTTATTCAAAATTTGCATGCTGCTTTCTTATGAAACTAGATTATAGAGTTGTATGAAATAAATTCATGCAGTTAAGACATTTATGTTTGGAAAAATGGGTGGTCAGTTTAGTATTTCAAAAGAAGATTTTAAATTTAAACCTTAAAACTGAGCTCTTTCAGCCTTATTTATAGACCATCCTTCATGCTTCCTAAGTACTCCTTCATTGTAAACTAAGTAATAGTTTTTGTCACAGTGTAGATAACTAAAATGGATTTTATATTCTATTATTTCAGAGTTAGTTGCAGTTTCTACTTCCTTACTTCCTTTTTTGAAAAATAGATTAATTCTACAAAAAGCTTTTTCCAGCTTTATTGAAAAATAATCGACATATTATAATTTGTAAATATAAGAAATGATTTCTTATAACATTGCAAACTTTTAACATTGTGTAAATTTTGTACAATTTGATTAATTGGCATACATCTGTATTGCAATATAATCTACATAAAAATGTGAATACATCTACTATCTCATATAGTTGCCACTGTTTTTTATGCATGTATGGTAAGGAATTTTAAGATCTACTCTCTTAGCAAATTTTATGTATATGGTACAGTAGAGATGAACTTCAGAGGTCTTGTGGGTTTTGTTCCAGACCGCCTCAATAAAGTGATTATCTCAATAAACTAAGTCAAATTATTATTTTTTTTTTTTGGTTTCCCAGTGCAAATAAAAACTTATGTTTCCCAGTGCATATAAAAAATAAACACTATACTGTACTGTTCAAAAGCATTATGCCTTTAAGGAAAAACAATGTATATACCTTAAGTAAACGAGTTCTGAGTTTTCAGTGGGTCATAATTACTGATCACAGATCACCATAACAAATACAATAATAATGAAAAAACTTGAAATATTGCAAGAATTACCAACATGTGACAGAGAGACACAAAATGAACAAATGTTGTTAGAAAAATGGTGGCAGCAGACCTCTTTTATACAAGATTGCTATAAACTTTCAACTTGTAAGAATGTAATATATGCAAAGTTTAATAAAGGGAAGCACAATAAAAATGGATGTATATTTTATTAACTATGATCATCATGCTGTACATTAGATCCCCAGAACTTTTTCATATTAAGGTTGCAAGTTTGTACCCTTTGACCACCTTATTCCACCCCAGGTTCACCTCTTGTCAACTCAACTCTAAGTTTCCATTAGTTTGCTTTTTCTTCAGATTCTGTATGTAAGGGATATCATAATACATAAATTAAAATATATATAAAATCTTTGAAATATTTCACTCAGTATAATACCTTCAAGATCCATCCATGCTGTTGTAAATGGCAGTATTTCTTAATTTTTCATGGTTCAGTACTATTCCATAGTGTATATTTACCATAGTTATTTTATCCATTCATCCATTAATGGATACTGAAGTTATTTCCATCTCTTGATTAGAGTTAATAATTTTATAATGAACATAAGAGTGGAGATATGTCTTCGAATAGTGACTTCGTTTCCTTTAGATATATACCTAGAGGTGGGATTACTGAATCATATGGTAATTTTACTTTTAATAATATGAATAATCTCCATACTGTTTTCCATACAAATTTATATCCCTATCACAGTGCATAAGTTCCCCATTTTCCCCAATATTTACCAAAATTTGTTAGTTTTAATTTTTTTGGTAGTATATATTCTAATAGGTAGTAATATCTTGTTGTGTTTTTTAGAGGTAAACAACAAAAACAACAACATAATGACTTTGCCCTGAGTTTTTACGTTGAGCACTTTTTAATGCTCCTGTTGGTCATTTATATAACTTTTTTGAAAAAAAAATCTATTGAGATCCTTTTGCTATTTTTTAAATTATATATATTTTTCTATTTGTATCTGTTGGTTATTAACCTCTTTTCAGATATAAGATTTGTAAGTATTTTCTTCCATTCTGTGAATTGTGTTTTCATTCCCCCCCTTTTTTTTTTTGGCAATGCAGAAACTTTAGTTTGATGTAATAGCATTTATTTATTTTTGCTTCTTTTGCTTCTGTTTTCGGCCTAGTATCCAAAAAACTATTGGCAAGACCAATGTCAAGGAGAATTTTCCCTATGTTTTCCTTTAGGAAATTTAGTTTCATGCATCACATTTATGTCTTTAATCTATTTCAAGTTAAGATTTATGAGTGATATAAGGTTCCAGTTTCATGCTGGTTTATGTGACTATTCAGTTTTAAATATCATTTATTGAACAGACTTCCTTTACCCTTTATATATGTAGGCACCTGTCAAATATTAGGTGACTGTATGAAAGGAATTATTTCTGGATCTCAATTCTGTTCAACTAGTTTATTGGTCTGTTTTTATGCCAGTATACTTTATTGTTTAGAGCATGAGGGCTTTGTAGGTGCTGAAGAGACCAGCTCAGGCAAACAGGAGCATGCCTCAGACCGGACACTGATTTCCCAAAGAATGCTGTGCTTTTCCAGAGGAGATGCCAGGACAAAGAGGCTTTCGCTCTATGCGGGTTTCTCCAATCGTGCTGCGAAAACTAGGCTAAGGCAAGCAGCAACAGCAGCCCTCAGAACCGACTCTGATTTTCCAGCGACTGCTATGCTTTCGCAGAGATTTTCAGCTTGGCACGAAACGCACTTCGCTGCTGCTTCCTCAGAAAGGCTTTGGGTGTTCACTCTGCGTGGCAGGGAAGAAGAGCCGCGGGAGAGCTTGTGCCTCTTGGGACTTGCTTTCCTGGCCTCCGAGTTTACGCCCGGGATTCACCTTGCTATTCAGAACTAAGCAGACACAGTCACAACCCTGCAGCAGCGTGCTTGGCCTAGCATGGCACTCTATGCCTATTACCATCTCCTGGGGTAGGTTAGGCTTTGCTTTTTGCTCCAGCTCTCAGGCAGACTCGGGGTCGAGGCCAGTGCCTTCACCACAGGAGAGAGGAGGAGACAGGATCCCTGCACACGGCCCGTGCACAGATTAGGGAGATTTGGGGGACTGTGCCCACTCCTTCCCCTTAAACCCCGTCCCTCCTCCAAGCTTCCACATCCTGGAGGAAGATGGCATCTGACTGCCCGTTATTTTGGGAGCTGTTTCTGCGAGTTCAGCGTAGGCAACTGGTGGCTAGCGCATGTGTGCCCCAGGGACAGGTGGCCAAGGAGCTGCTGTCTCCTTGGGCCGAGAGGCTCAGGACAGGCATGCTTTCTGCCCAGACTCCTTCCTAAGAGTGGAGCACGCACCTCTGCCCTAGTCGTCCCCTCATGTCTCCTTAGCAACCAGGCTTCTATCTCACAGCACAGGGAGCGGGTGACTCTTGTCTTGCCACCGGCCTGCTGTTCGTGGCAGGGCAGGCTATCCTGCTTCCTGAGCGTTTCCCGACCGTAAGGCCAACGGCTCCTTCTCTTCTCCGGGTGCGGTGTGCTGCGCCTTCCCCACCCTTGGCTTCTCTCTCAGGCATAGTGGATGCTAGGCCAAAGAGTATTTCGCTCCATGCGCGTATCTTCCACCGAGCTGCCGAGACTAGCTCAGCCAAGCAGCCGCAGCAGCCCCAAAACCAACTCTGATTTCCCAAGGAACGCTGTGCTTTCCCAGGGGAGTTGCCCAGGCAAAGAGGCTTTCGCTGTATGCGGATTTCTCCCACCGCGAGACTGGGCTCAGGCAAGCAGCAGCAGCCCGCAGAACATTTCTCAGCGAATGCTGTGCTTTCCCAGAGGCTTTGGCTTGGAGCGAAGTGCACTTTGCTGCTGCTTCCTCAGCAAGGCTTCAGTCGCGACAGGGAAGAAGAGCTGCGGGAGGTGTTCGCTCTTTCGCATCAGGGAAGGAGAGTCGCAGGAGAGCTGGTATCTCTTGGACCTTGCTTTCCCGAGCTCCATGTTGGCGCCCTGGGTTCACCCCGCCAGGCCAAACTAAGCAGACACAGCAACAACCCTGCAGTAGCGTGCGTAGCCTAGGATGGCACTCTATGCACACTACCATCTCCCAGTGTAGGCATCGCTTGGCCTTTTACTCTGGTGCTCAGGCGGATTCTCAGACTAGGCCAGTGCTTTCCCCACAGGAAAGAAGAGGTGACAGGATCCCTGCACACCGCCCGTGAACTGAATAGGGAGCGAAGGGGGACAGTGCCCACTCCTTCCCCTTAAACCCCGTGCCTCTACCAAGCTTCCACATCATGGAGGAAGATGGCATCTGACACCCCGTTATTTCAGGGAGCTGTTTCCGCGAGGTCAGCGTAGGCGCCTGGTGGCTAGCGCATGTCTGCCCCAGGGACAGGTGGCCAAGGAGCTGCTGTCTCCTTGGGCCCAGAGGCTCAGGACAGGCATGCTTTCTGCCCAGACTCCTTCCTAGAGTGGAGCACGCGCCCTGCCCTACTCATCCCCTCCTGTCTCCTTAGCAGCCAGGCTTCTGTCTCTCTGCACAGGGAGCGGGTGATACTTGTATTGCCGGCTCTCCTTTTCGCAACCGTTTCCAGACCAGAAGGCCAACGGCTCCTGCTCTTCTCCCCGGGCAGCGGGCTGCACCTTCCACTGACATGCTCCAGGGGACCGCAGTGAAAATTGTGTCCCTTTCCTTAAGGCTCTTTCCACAGGCGCAACCGCGCTTCTCTCTCAGGCAGAGGGGATGCCCAGGAATAGAGGATTTAGCTCCATGCGTGTTTATTACACCGTGCTGCGAAGACCAGCTCAGGCAACAGGAGCATCCCTCAGACTGGACTCTGATTTCCCAAAGAATGCTGTGCTTTCCCTGAGGGGCAAAGAGGCTTTCTCTCTATGAGGGTTTCTCCCATAGTGTTGCGAATACTAGGCTAAAGCAAGCAACAAAAGCAGTCCACAGGACTGACTCTGATTTCCCAGCGACTGCTATGCTTTTGAAGAGGTTTTCAGCTTGGCGGGAAGCGCACTTCTCTGCTGCTCTCTCAGCAAGGCTTTGGGTGTTTGCTCTGTCGCATCAGGGAAGGAGAGTCGCGGGAGAGCTGGTGTCTCTTGGACCTTGCTTTCCCGGGATCCATGTTGGCGCCCTGGGTTCACCCTGCCAGGCCGAACTAAGCAGACACAGTCACAACCCTGCAGCAGCGTGCGTGGCCTAAGATGGCACTCTATGCACACTACCATCTCCCGGTGTAGGCAACGCTTGGCCTTTGGCACTGGACCTCAGGCGGATTCGCGGACAAGGCCAGTGCCTTCCCCACAGGAGAGGAGAGGCGACAGGTTCCCTGAACACCGCCCGTTCACTGGAATGGGGAGCTTTGGGGGATTGTCCCCACTCCTTGCCCTGCAAACCCCCTGCAACCTAAAACGCTGTCACATGTTGGAGGAAGATGGCATCTGACTGCCCGTTTCTCGAGGGAGCTGTTTCTGCGAGTTCCGGGTATGGCGCCTGGTAGCTAGCCCAAGTCTGCCCTATGGACAGATGGTGAAGGAGATGCTGTCCCCTTGGGACCAGAGGCACAGGACAGGCCTGCCTTCTGCCCACACTCCTTCCTCAGTGTGGAGCACGCGTCCCTGCCTTAATCGTCCCCTCATGTCTCCTTAGGAACCAGGCTTTGTCTCTCCGCACAGAGGGCGGGTGACACTTGTCTTGCCACCGGCCTGCTCTTCCTGCCATGGCAGGCTACCCTGCTTCCCGTCCTTTTCCCGACCACAAGGCCAACGGCTCCTTCTCTTCTCTGGGGGCGGCGTGCTGCGCCTTCCCCAGACTTGCTCCTGGGGAGTGCAGTGACAGACGTGTGCAATCACGCTTCTCTCTCAGATCTCAAATACACAACATAACCCTACATCTATAGGAGTTGGAGAAAGAACAACAAAGGAAGCCTAAACACAGCAAGGGAAGAGGAATAATAAAGATCAGAGCAGAAATCAATGAAATAGACACAAACAAAAACCACACAACAACAACAACAACAACAACAACAAAACAATAGAACAAATCAACGAAACTAGGAGCTGGTTCTTTGAAAGAATTAATAAGATTGATAAACCCCTTTCCAGACTTATCAAAAAGAAAAGAGAAAGAACCTAAATAAATAAAATCATGAATGCAAGAGGAGAGATCACAACCAACACCAAAGAAATACAAACAATTATAAGAACATACTATGAGCAACTCTACGCCAACAAATTCAGCAATCTGGAAGAAATGGATACATTCCTAGAGACATATAAACTACCACAACTGAACCAGGAAGAAATAGAAAACCTGAACAGACCCATAACCAGTACGGAGATTGAAACAGTCATCAAAAATCTCCAAACAAACAAAAGCCCCGGGCCAGATGGCTTCCCAGGGGAATTCTACCAAACATTTAAAGAAGAATTAATTCCTATTCTCATGATACTGTTCCAAAAAAATAGAAATGGAAGGAAAACTCCCAATCTCTTTTTTTTTCTGAGGCCAGCATCACCTTGATCCCCAAACCAGACAAGGATCCCATCAAAAAAGAGAACTACAGACCAATATCCTTGATGAACACAGATGCGAAAATTCTCACCAAAATACTAGCCAATAAGATTCAACAGTACATTAAAAGGATTATTCACCACGACCAACTGGGATTTATTCCAGGGCTACAAGGTTGGTTCAACATCTGCAAATCAATCAATGTGATACAACACATCAATAAAAGAAAGAACAAGAACCATATGATACTCCCCATAGATGCTGAAAAAGCATTTGGCAAAGTGCAGTATCCCTTCCTGCTTAAAACTCTTCAAAGTGGGGCGCCTGGGTGGCTCAGTGGGTTAAGCCTCTACCTTCGGCTCAGGTCATGATCCCAGGGGCCTGGGATCGAGTCCTGCATTGGGCTTTCTGCTCAGCAGGGAGCCTGCTTCTCCTCATCTCTCTCTCTGTCTGTCTCTCTGCCTATTTGTGATCTCTCTCTCTGTCAAATAAATAAATAAAATCTTTAAAAAAAAACTCTTCAAAGTGTAGCGATAAAGGGCACATATTATCAATATTATCAAAGCCATCTATGGAAAACCCACTGCAAATATCATTCTCAATGGAAAAAAACTGAATACTTTTCCGCTGAGGTCAGGAACACAGCAGGGATGTCCGTTATCACCACTGCTATTCAACATTGTACTAGAAGTCCTAGCCTCAGCAATCAGACAACAAAAAGAAATTAAAGGCACCCAAATTTTGCCAAATTGGCAGAAGAGAAGTCAAACTATCCCTGTTTGCAGATGATATGATACTGTATGTGGAAAACTTAAAGGACTCCACTCCAAATCTGCTATAGCTTGTATAGAAATTCTGTAAAGTGTCAGGATATAAATCAATGAACAGAAATTGGTTGCATTTTTTTTTATACCAACAAAACTGAAGAAATAGAAACTAAGGAGTGAATCCCATTTACAATTGCACCCAAAACCCTAAGATACCTAGGAATAAACCTAACAAAGAATCTATACTCAGAAAACTCTAAAGTACTCATGAAAGAAATTGAAGAAGACACAAAGAAATGGAAAAATGTTCCATGCTCCTGTATTGGAAGAACAAATATTGTGAAAATGTCTATGCTACCTAAAGCAATCTACACATTTAATGCAATCCCTATCAAAATCCCATCCATTTTTTTTTCAAAGAAATGGGACAAATCATCCTTATATATATAAGGAACCAGAAAATACCTCGAATATCCAGAGGAATATTGAAAAAGAAAGCCAAAGTTGTTGGCATCACAATTCCAGACTTCAAGCTCTATTACAAAGTTGTCATCATCAAGATAGTAGGGAACTGTCCCCAAAACAGACATAGATCAATGGAACAGAATAGAGAGCCCAGAAATACACCCTCAACTCTATGGTCAACTAATCTTCAACAAAGCAGGAAGGAATGTCCTATGGAAAAAAGACAGCCTCTTCAACAAATGGTGTTGGGAAAATTGAACAGCCACATGCAGAAAAATGAAATTGGGCCGTTTCCTTACACCACACATGAAAATAGACTGGAAATGGATGAAGAAGCATAATGTGAGAAAGGAATCCATCAAAATCCTTGAGGAGAGAACAGGTAGCAACCTCTTTGACCTCAGCAGCAGCAACTTCTTCCTAGGAACATCGCCAAAGGCAAGGGAAGCAAGGGCAAGAATGAACGACTGGGATTTCATCAGATCAAAAAGCTTTTGCACAGCAAAGGAAACAGTTAACAAAGCCAAAAGATGACTGTCAGAAGTTATCTGGGAGAAGATATTTGCAAATGACATACCAGAAAAAGGGCCAGTATCTATCCAAAATCTATAAAGAGCTTATCAAACTCAACACCCTAAGAACAAATAATCGAATGAAAAAATGGGCAGAGGACATGAACAGACATTTCTGAAAAGAATACATCCAAATGGCCAACAGACACATGAAAAAATGCTCCACATCACTCGGCATCAGGGAAATACAAATCAAAACCAGAATGAGATACCACCTCACACCTTTCAGAATGGCTAAAATGAACAAGTCAGTCAATGACAGATGCTGGCGAGGATGTGGAGAAAGGGCAACCCTCCTACACTGTACGTGGGAATGCAAGCTGGTGCAACCACTCTGGAAAACAGCGTGGAGGTGCCTCAAAAAGCTGAAAATAGAACTACCCTATGACCCAGTGATTGTAGTACTGGATATATACCCTAAAGATACAAACGGGGCATTCTGAAGGGGCACATGCACCCAAATGTTTATAGCAGCAATGTCCACAATAGTTAAACTATGGAAAGAACCTAAATGTCCTTCAACGGATCAATCAATAAATAAGATATGGTATATATGTACAATGGGATACTGTGCAGCCATCAAAAGAAATGAAATCCTGCTATTTGTGATGACATGGATGGAACTAGAGGGTATTATGCTTGGCAAAATAAATCAATCTGAGAAAGACAACTATCATATGATCTCCCTGCTATGATGAAGTGGAGATGCAACACAGGAGCATTCGGGCGTACGAAAAGAAAAATAAAAGAAGATAGGATTGGGAGGGAGACAAACCAACAAATACTGAATCTCACAAAACAGACTGAGGGTTGCTGGGGGGAGGTATGTTGGGAGAGGATGGTGGGGGTATGGACATTGGGGAGGGCAGGTGCTATGGTGAGTGATGGTGAGTGCTGTGAAATGTGTAAACCTGGTGATTCACAGACCTGTACCCCCAGGGATAAAAACACATTATATGTTTATAAAAAATTTTAAAAAATAATTTAAAAAGTCCATTAAAGAAAAAACACATATTGCAAGCCCAGAGCTAAACTCATATTCAATCAAAAAAGTTTGAAAGTTTTCCCCTTAAAGATCAGAAAAAAGACAAGTGTGTCCACTTTCACTACTCTCATTTGACATAGTACTGGATGTCCTAGCCAGAGAAACAAGGAACACAAAGAAATAAAAGACTCCAAAAAAAAAAAAAAAAAGGAAGAAGTAAAATTTTCTTTTTTTGGATAACATGAACTTACATGTAAAAAAAATCCTAAAAACTTCACAGAAAATTTTGAATAAACAAATTTAATATAGCTGCCAAATACAAGATCAATATATAAAAGACAGGAATGTTGTTTTGTTTCGTTTTTTTAAAATAGTTTTTCATGTCATCCTTGCTCAGTGATCATGCTAATCTTCTCTGCATCATTCCAATTTTAGTATATGTGCTGCCAAAGTAAGCACAAGACAGGAGCATTTTAACACTGTAATGATGAACTATCTGAAAAAAATAAAAAGAACAATCTAATTCTCAATAGCATCAAAAATAATAAAATACTTCGGAAAAGATTTAACTAACAAGATGAAAGATCTGTACCCCATAAACTATGACATTGATAAAGAATTTGAAGGAGACATAAATGGAAAGATAGCTCATATTTATGAATGGTAAGAATTAACATTGTTAAAATGTCCATACTACCGAAAACCATCTGTAAATTCAATTCCTATCAAAAATCCAATGTTAGGGGCGCCTGGGTGGCTCAGTGGGTTAAGCCGCTGCCTTCGGCTCAGGTCATGATCCCAGGGTCCTGGGATCGAGAACTGCATCAGGCTCTCAGCTCAGCAGGAAGCTGCTAACTCTTCTCTCTCTGCCTGCCTCTCTGCCTGCTTGTCATCTCTCTCTGTCAAATAAATAAATAAAAAATATTTTTTAAAAATCCAATATTTTTTTTTACAGAAGTAAGTAAAGAATCCTAAAATTTATATGAGACCATAAAAGACAACAAATAATTAAAGCAGTTCTGAGAAAGAATGAAGAAGCGAAATTACACTTCTTGATTTGAAACTATACTACAAAGCCCTCGTGCTCAAAACAATAATGTATACTGGCATAAAAACAGACCAATAAACAAGTTGAACAGAATTGAGAGTCCAGAAATAAATCCTTTGATACAGTCACCTAATATTTGACAGGGGCCAACATATATAATGGGTAGATAGTCTGTTCAATAAATGATATTTAAAACTGAATAGTCACATAAACCAGCATGAAACTGGAACCTTATATCACTCATAAATCTTAACTTGAAATAGATTAAAGACATAAATGTGATGCATGAAACTAAATTTCCTAAAGGAAAACATAGGAAAAATTCTCCTTGACATTGGTTTGCCAATAGTTTTTTGGATACCAGGCCAAAAACACAAGCAAAAGAAGCAAAAATAAATAAATGGTATTACATCAAACTAAAGTTTCTGCATTGCCAAAAAAAAAAGGGAATGAAAACACAATTCACAGAATGGAAGAAAATACTTACAAATCTTATATCTGAAAAGAGGTTAATAACCAACAGATACAAATAGAAAAATATATATAATTTAAAAAATAGCAAAAGGATCTCAATAGACGTTTTTTTCAAAAAAGTTATATAAATGACCAACAGGAGCATTAAAAAGTGCTCAACGTAGAAACTCAGGGCAAAGTCATTATGTTGTTGTTGTTGTTTACCTCTGAAAAACACAACAAGATATTACTACCTATTAGAATATATACTAGCAAAAAATTAAAACTAACAAATTTTGTTAAATATTGTGGAAAATGGGGAACTTATGCACTGTGATAGGGATATAAATTTGTATGGAAAACAGTATGGAGATTATTCATATTATTGAAAGTAAAATTACCATATGATTCAGTAATCCCACCTCTAGGTATATATCTAAAGGAAACGAAGTCACTATTCGAAGACATATCTCCACTCTTATGTTCATTATAAAATTATTAACTCTAAGCAAGAGATGGAAATAACTTCAGTATCCATTAATGGATGAATGGATAAAATAAGTATGGTAAATATACACTATGGAATACTACTGAACCATGAAAAATTAAGAAATACTGCCATTTACAACAGCATGGATGGATCTTGAAGGTATTATACTGAGTGAAATATTTCAAAGATTTTATATATATTTTAATTTATGTATTATGATATCCCTTACATACAGAATCTGAAGAAAAAGCAAACTAATGGAAACTTAGAGTTGAGTTGACAAGAGGTGAACCGGGGGTGGAATAAGGTGGTCAAAGGGTACAAATTTGCAACCTCAATATGAAAAAGTTCTGGGGATCTAATGTACAGCATGATGATCATAGTTAATAATATATACATCCATTTTTATTGTGCTTCCCTTTATTAAACTTTGCATATATCACATTCTTACAAGTTGAAAGTTTATAGCAATCTTGTATAAAAGAGGTCTGCTGCCACCATTTTTCTAACAACATTTGTTCATTTTGTGTCTCTCTGTCACATGTTGGTAATTCTTGCAATATTTCAAGTTTTTTCATTATTATTGTATTTGTTATGGTGATCTGTGATCAGTAATTATGACCCACTGAAAACTCAGAACTAGTTTACTTAAGGTATATACATTGTTTTTCCTTAAAGGCATAATGCTTTTGAACAGTACAGTATAGTGTTTATTTTTTATATGCACTGGGAAACATAATTTTTTATTTGCACTGCGAAACCAAAAAAAATAATAATAATTTGACTTAGTTTATGGAGATAATCACGTTATTGAGGCGGTCTGGAACAAAACCCACAAGACCTCTGAAGTTCATCTCTACTGTACTATATACATAAAAGTTGCAAAGAGAGTAGTTCTTAAAATCCCTTACCATACATGCATAAAAAACAGTGGCAACTATATGAGATAGTAGATGTATTCACATTTTTATGTAGATTATATTGCAATACAGATGTATGCCAATTTATCAAATTGTACAAAATTTACACAATGTTAAAAGTTTGCAATGTTATAAGAAATCATTTCTTATATTTACAAATTATAATGTGTCGATTATTTTTCAATAAAGATAACAAAAGCTTTTTGTAGAATTAATCTATTTTTCAAAAAAGGAAGTAAGGAAGTAGAAACTGCAACTAACTCTGAAATAATAGAATATAAAATCCATTTTAGTTATCGACACTGTGACAAAAACTATTACTTAGTTTACAATGAAGGAGTACTTAGGAAGCATGAAGGATGGTCTATAAATAAGGCTGAAAGAGCTCAGTTTTAAGGTTTAAATTTAAAATCTTCTTTTGAAATACTAAACTGACCACCCATTTTTCCAAACATAAATGTCTTAACTGCATGAATTTATTTCATACAACTCTAAAGTCTAGTTTCATAAGAAAGCAGCATGCAAATTTTGAATAAGACAGACTTGCTTAAGTTTCTTTATGTTCAACAGTAAAGGATACTTCCCTCAAAAGAAGAAAAATCAACATATTTATTATGATAATTATTATTCATAATGAGATTCATATTGAATTAGGAAATATATATCCTCAGAGAAGGTAAAGTAAAATGAAATTTATTTTGGTAAATGTGTCTATGAATAGTCAATACAATGCCACAATATAAATGAATATTATCATTTTGAACAATTTAATTTCTACTATTAGAATTATTATAAGTATAAAAATAGCTATCATTTTCGCATGGAATATGAGACTCTCATGCTCCATGCTTCATTACATCCACACAACAACTCTGCATAATAAGTATTATCATCACCATTTCATGGGTGAAAAAACTGAGGCTAACACATTTAGATAACTGGTTTATGATTACATGGCTAGTAAAGATGCATCACACTAATTTAGGCTTTATGATTTCAGAATTGTACTCTTTCCACTGCACATTCTATTCCTCTGTAAATACTTGGCTTGTTTTCATTTAGTTCTTTAATTTTATTCATGTGGTGATGGCTTAAAGCTTCATTTAAAGGTAGCTTAAAAAATTCATTTAACCAAAAGCTCCCAAGAATTAAAAATGTCATGGATATCATTAGTTAATGGGTAACTATATATTTTCCACGCGAATGAGATAACAATCAGAGTATTTTTCTAAGTTTTAGTCTCTGAGTGTTCCAAAGGACTTTGTGAAAATAGAAATATTTAGACAAAGGTGATCAAAAGTCTAGATCAGGTCACCTTAAGATAAATATTAGGAAACTGAGGAAACAAATGGAGATTTGAACACTTAGCTATGATATAATGAACGGTTTAAAGTATTTAGTAGAGCATAGAAAAGCCTTTAAAGCCTGGTCTTAGCCTAGCATTGCAGCTTCTGGGATATCTGTCTATCTATCATCTATCTATCTATCTATCTAGCTCCATGCGGGTATCTTCCACCGAGCTGCGGAGACTAGCTCAGGCAAGCAACAGCAGCATCCCCAAACCCAACTCTGATTTCCCAAGGAACGCTGTGCTTTCCCAGGAGAGATGCACAGGCAAAGAGGCCTTCGATGTATGCGGGTTTCCACCACCGCGAGACTGGGCTCAGGCAAGCAGCAGCAGCCCCCAGAACATTTCTCAGCGAATGCTGTGCTTTCGCAGAGGCTTTGGCTGGGAGCCAACAGCACTTCGCTGCTGCTTCCTCAGCAAGGCTTCAGTAGCGTCAGGGAAGAAGAGCTGCGGGAGAGCTGGTGCCTCTTGGGCCTTGCTTTCCCGGGCTCCATGTTCGCGTCCTGGGTTCACCCTGCCAGGCCGAACTAAGCAGACATAGCCACAACCCTGCAGTAGCGTGTGTAGCCTAGGATGGCACTCTATGCACACTACCATCTCCCAGTGTAGGCATCGCTTGGCCTTTTACTCTGGCGCTCAGGCGGATTCTCAGACTAGGCCAGTGCTTTCCCCACAGGAAAGGAGAGGTGACAGGATCCCTGCACACCGCCCGTGAACTGAATAGGGAGCTTTGGGGGACTGTCCCCACTCCTTCCCCTTAAACTCCATGCCTCCCCCAAGCTTCCACATCCTGGAGGAAGATGGCATCTGACTCCCCGTTATTTCAGGGAGCTGTTTCCGCGAGGTAAGCGTAGGCGCCTGGTGGCTAGCGCATGTCTGCCCCAGGGACAGGTGGCCAAGGAGCTGCTGTCTCTTTGGGCCCAGAGACTCAGGACAGGCATGTTTAAGAGTGGAGCACGAGGCCTGCCCTACTCATCCCCTCCTGTCTCCTTAGCAGCCAGGCTTCTGTCTCTCTGCACAGGGAGCGGGTGATACTTGTATTGCCGGCTCTCCTGCTTCGCAACCGTTTCCAGACCAGAAGGCCAACGGCTCCTGCTCACCTTCCCCCCCACCCCCGGCAGCGAGCTGCACCTTCCACAGACATGCTCCTGGGGACCGCAGTGAAAACGTGTCCCTTTTTTTAAGGCTCTTTTCAAAAGCGCCACAGCGCTTCTCTCTCAGGCAGAGGAGATGCCCAGGCATAGAGGATTTCGCTCCATGCGGGTTTTTTACACCGTGCTGAGGGGACTAGCTCAGGCAAACAGGAGCATCCCTCATACCGGACTCTGATTTCCCAAAGAATGCTGTGATTTCCCAGAGGGGATGCCAGGGCAAAGAGGCTTTCGCTCTATGCGGGTTTCTCCCATTGTGCTGCCAATACTAGGCTAAGGCAAGCAGCAACAGCAGCCCTCAGAACCGACTCTGATTTCCCAGCGACTGCTATGCTTTCGCAGATGTTTTCAGCTTGGCACGAACCGCACTTCGCTGCTGCTTCCTCAGAAAGGCTTTGGGTGTTCACTCTGCGCGACAGGGAAGAAGAGCCGCGGGACTTGCTATCCTGGTCTCCGAGTTTACGCCGTGGATTCACCTTGCTATTCAGAACTAAGCAGACACAGTCACAACCCTGCAGCAGCGTGCTTGGCCTAGCATGGCACTCTCTGCCTATTACCATCTCCTGGGCTAGGTTAGGCTTTCCTTTTTGCTCCGGCTCTCAGGCAGACTCGGCGTCCAGGCCAGTGCCTTCACCACAGGAGAGAGGAGGAGACAGGATCCCTGCACACGGCCCGTGCACAGATTAGGGAGATTTGGGGGACTGTGCCCACTCCTTCCCCTTAAACCCCGTCCCTCCTCCAAGCTTCCACATCCTGGAGGAAGATGGCATCTGACTGCCCGTTATTTTGGGAGCTGTTTCTGCGAGTTCAGCGTAGGCAACTGGTGGCTAGCGCAAGTCTGCCCAAGAGACAGGTGGCCAAGGAGCTGCTGTCTCCTTGGGCCGAGAGGCTCAGGACAGGCATGCTTACTGCCCAGACTCCTTCCTAAGAGTGGAGCACGCGCCTCTGCCCTAGTCGTCCCCTCATGTCTCCTTAGCAGCCAGACTTCTATCTCACCGCACAGGGAGCGGGTGACTCTTGTCTTGCCACCGGCCTGCTGTTCGTGGCAGGGCAGGCTATCCTGCTTCCTGAGCGTTTCCCGACCGTAAGGCCAACGGCTCCTTCTCTTCTCCGGGTGCGGTGTGCTGCACCTTCCCCACCCTTGGCTTCTCTCTCAGGCAGAGGGGATGCTAGGCCAAACAGTATTTCGCTCCATGCGCGTATCTTCCACCGAGCTGCGGAGACTAGCTCAGCCAAGCAGCCGCAGCAGCCCCAAAACCAACTCTGATTTCCCAAGGAACGCTGTGCTTTCCCAGGGGAGTTGCCCAGGCAAAGAGGCTTTCGCTGTATGCGGGTTTCTCCCACCGCGAGACTGGGCTCAGGCAAGCAGCAGCAGCCCGCAGAACATTTCTCAGCGAATGCTGTGCTTTCCCAGAGGCTTTGGCTTGGAGCGAAGTGCACTTTGCTGCTGCTTCCTCAGCAAGGCTTCAGTCGCGACAGGGAAGAAGAGCTGCGGGAGGTGTTCGCTCTGTCGCATCAGGGAAGGAGAGTCGCGGGAGTGCTGGTATCTCTTGGACCTTGCTTTCCCGAGCTCCATGTTGGCGCCCTGGGTTCACCCTGCCAGGCCGAACTAAGCAGACACAGCCACAACCCTGTGTAGCGTGCGTAGCCTAGGATGGCACTCTATGCACACTACCATCTCCCAGTGTAGGCATCGCTTGGCCTTTTGCTCTGGCGCTCAGGCGGATTCTCAGACTAGGCCAGTGCTTTCCCCACAGGAAAGAAGAGGTGACAGGATCCCTGCACACCGCCCGTGAACTGAATAGGGAGCGAAGGGGGACTGTGCCCACTTCTTCCCCTTAAACCCCGTGCCTCTACCAAGCTTCCACATCATGGAGGAAGATGGCATCTGACACCACGTTATTTCAGGGAGCTGTTTCCGCGAGGTCAGCGTAGGCGCCTGGTGGCTAGCGCATGTCTGCCCCAGGGACAGGTGGCCAAGGAGCTGCTGTCTCCTTGGGCCCAGAGGCTCAGGACAGGCATGCTTTCGGCCCAGACTCCTTCCTAAGAGGGGAGCATGCGCCCTGCCCTAATCATCCTCTCCTGTCTCCTTAGCAACAAGGCTTTTGTCTCTCTGCACTGGGAGCGGGTGATACTTGTATTGCCAGCTCTCCTTTATCGCAACCGTTTCCAGACCAGAAGGCCAACGGCTCCTGCTCTTCTCCCCGGGCAGCGGGCTGCACCTTCCACTGACATGCTCCTGGGGAGTGCAGTGAAAATCATTTCCCTTTCCTTAAGGCTCTTTCCACAGGCGCCACCGCGCTTCTCTCTCAGGCAGAGGGGATGCCCAGGAATAGAGGATTTAGCTCCATGCGTGTTTATTACACCGTGCTGGGAAGACCAGCTCAGGCAACAGGAGCATCCCTCAGACTGGACTCTGATTTCCCAAAGAATGCTGTGCTTTTACTGAGGGGCAAAGAGGCTTTCTCTCTATGCGGGTTTCTCCCATAGTGTTGCGAATACTAGGCTAAAGCAAGCAACAAAAGCATTCCCCAGGACTGACTCTGATTTCCCAGCGACTGCGATGCTTTTGAAGAGGTTTTCAGCTTGGCGGGAAGCGCACTTCTCTGCTGCTTTCTCAGCCAGGCTTTGGGTGTTCGCTCTGTCGCATCAGGGAAGGAGAGTCGCGTGAGAGCTGGTGTCTCTTGGACCTTGCTTTCCCGGGCTCCGTGATGGCGCCCTGGGTTCACCCTGCCAGGCCGAACTAAGCAGACACAGTCACAACCCTGCAGCAGCGTGCGTGGCCTAAGATGGCACTCTATGCACACTACCATCTCCCGGTGTAGGCAACGCTTGGCCTTTGGCACTGGACCTCAGGCGGATTCGCGGACAAGGCCAGTGCCTTCCCCACAGGAGAGGAGAGGCGACAGGTTCCCTGAACACCGCCCGTTCACTGGAATGGGGAGCTTTGGGGGATTGTCCCCACTCCTTGCCCTGCAAACCCCCTGCAACCTAAAACGCTGTCACATGTTGGAGGAAGATGGCATCTGACTGCCCGTTTCTCGAGGGAGCTGTTTCTGCGAGTTCCGGGTATGGCGCCTGGTAGCTAGCCCAAGTCTGCCCTATGGACAGATGGTGAAGGAGATGCTGTCCCCTTGGGACCAGAGGCACAGGACAGGCCTGCCTTCTGCCCACACTCCTTCCTCAGTGTGGAGCACGCGTCCCTGCCTTAATCGTCCCCTCATGTCTACTTAGGAACCAGGCTTTGTCTCTCCGCACAGAGGGCGGGTGACACTTGTCTTGCCACCGGCCTGCTCTTCCTGCCATGGCAGGCTACCCTGCTTCCCGTCCTTTTCCCGACCACAAGGCCAACGGCTCCTTCTCTTCTCTGGGGGCGGCGTGCTGCGCCTTCCCCAGACTTGCTCCTGGGGAGTGCAGTGACAGACGTGTGCAATCACGCTTCTCTCTCAGATCTCAAATACACAACATAACCCTACACCTATAGGAGTTGGAGAAAGAACAACAAAGGAAGCCTAAACCCAGCAGGAGAAGAGGAATAATAAAGATCAGAGCAGAAATCAATGAAATAGAAACAAATAAACAACAACCACAAAACAACAACAACAACAACAACAAAACAATAGAACAAATCAACGAAACTAGGAGCTGGTTCTTTGAAAGAATTAATAAGATTGATAAACCCCTTTCCAGACTTATCAAAAAGAAAAGAGAAAGAACCCAAATAAATAAAATCATGAATGCAAGAGGAGAGATCACAACCAACACCAAAGAAATACAAACAATTATAAGAACATACTATGAGCAACTCTACGCCAACAAATTCAGCAATCTGGAAGAAATGGATACATTCCTAGAGACATATAAACTACCACAACTGAACCAGGAAGAAATAGAAAACCTGAACAGACCCATAACCAGTACGGAGATTGAAACAGTCATCAAAAATCTCCAAACAAACAAAAGCCCCGGGCCAGATGGCTTCCCAGGGGAATTCTACCAAACATTTAAAGAAGAATTAATTCCTATTCTCATGATACTGTTCCAAAAAAATAGAAATGGAAGGAAAACTCCCAATCTCTTTTTTTTTCTGAGGCCAGCATCACCTTGATCCCAAAACCAGACAAGGATCCCATCAAAAAAGAGAACTACAGACCAATATCCTTGATGAACACAGATGCGAAAATTCTCACCAAAATACTAGCCAATAAGATTCAACAGTACATTAAAAGGATTATTCACCACGACCAACTGGGATTTATTCCAGGGCTACAAGGCTGGTTCAACATCTGCAAATCAATCAATGTGATACAACACATCAATAAAAGAAAGAACAAGAACCATATGATACTCCCCATAGATGCTGAAAAAGCATTTGGCAAAGTGCAGTATCCCTTCCTGCTTAAAACTCTTCAAAGTGGGGCGCCTGGGTGGCTCAGTGGGTTAAGCCTCTACCTTCGGCTCAGGTCATGATCCCAGGGGCCTGGGATCGAGTCCTGCATTGGGCTTTCTGCTCAGCGGGGAGCTTGCTTCTCCTCATCTCTCTCTCTGTCTGTCTCTCTGCCTATTTGTGATCTCTCTCTCTGTCAAATAAATAAATAAAATCTTTAAAAAAAAACTCTTCAAAGTGTAGCGATAAAGGGCACATATTATCAATATTATCAAAGCCATCTATGGAAAACCCACTGCAAATATCATTCTCAATGGAAAAAAACTGAATACTTTTCCGCTGAGGTCAGGAACACAGCAGGGATGTCCGTTATCACCACTGCTATTCAACATTGTACTAGAAGTCCTAGCCTCAGCAATCAGACAACAAAAAGAAATTAAAGGCACCCAAATTTTGCCAAATTGGCAGAAGAGAAGTCAAACTATCCCTGTTTGCAGATGATATGATACTGTATGTGGAAAACTTAAAGGACTCCACTCCAAATCTGCTATAGCTTGTATAGAAATTCTGTAAAGTGTCAGGATATAAATCAATGAACAGAAATTGGTTGCATTTTTTTTTATACCAACAAAACTGAAGAAATAGAAACTAAGGAGTGAATCCCATTTACAATTGCACCCAAAACCCTAAGATACCTAGGAATAAACCTAACAAAGAATCTATACTCAGAAAACTCTAAAGTACTCATGAAAGAAATTGAAGAAGACACAAAGAAATGGAAAAATGTTCCATGCTCCTGTATTGGAAGAACAAATATTGTGAAAATGTCTATGCTACCTAAAGCAATCTACACATTTAATGCAATCCCTATCAAAATCCCATCCATTTTTTTTCAAAGAAATGGGACAAATCATCCTTATATATATAAGGAACCAGAAAATACCTCGAATATCCAGAGGAATATTGAAAAAGAAAGCCAAAGTTGTTGGCATCACAATTCCAGACTTCAAGCTCTATTACAAAGTTGTCATCATCAAGATAGTAGGGAACTGTCCCCAAAACAGACATAGATCAATGGAACCGAATAGAGAGCCCAGAAATACACCCTCAACTCTATGGTCAACTAATCTTCAACAAAGCAGGAAGGAATGTCCTATGGAAAAAAGACAGCCTCTTCAACAAATGGTGTTGGGAAAATTGAACAGCCACATGCAGAAAAATGAAATTGGGCCGTTTCCTTACACCACACATGAAAATAGACTGGAAATGGATGAAGAAGCATAATGTGAGAAAGGAATCCATCAAAATCCTTGAGGAGAGAACAGGTAGCAACCTCTTTGACCTCAGCAGCAGCAACTTCTTCCTAGGAACATCGCCAAAGGCAAGGGAAGCAAGGGCAAGAATGAACTCCTGGGATTTCATCAGATCAAAAAGCTTTTGCACAGCAAAGGAAACAGTTAACAAAGCCAAAAGATGACTGTCAGAAGTTATCTGGGAGAAGATATTTGCAAATGACATACCAGATAAAGGGCCAGTATCTATCCAAAATCTATAAAGAGCTTATCAAACTCAACACCCTAAGAACAAATAATCGAATGTAAAAATGGGCAGAGGACATGAACAGACATTTCTGAAAAGAATACATCCAAATGGCCAACAGACACATGAAAAAATGCTCCACATCACTCGGCATCAGGGAAATACAAATCAAAACCAGAATGAGATACCACCTCACACCTTTCAGAATGGCTAAAATGAACAAGTCAGTCAATGACAGATGCTGGCGAGGATGTGGAGAAAGGGCAACCCTCCTACACTGTACGTGGGAATGCAAGCTGGTGCAACCACTCTGGAAAACAGCGTGGAGGTGCCTCAAAAAGCTGAAAATAGAACTACCCTATGACCCAGTGATTGTAGTACTGGATATATACCCTAAAGATACAAACGTGGCATTCTGAAGGGGCACATGCACCCAAATGTTTATAGCAGCAATGTCCACAATAGTTAAACTATGGAAAGAACCTAAATGTCCTTCAATGGATCAATCAATAAATAAGATATGGTATATATGTACAATGGGATACTGTGCAGCCATCAAAAGAAATGAAATCCTGCTATTTGTGATGACATGGATGGAACTAGAGGGTATTATGCTTGGCAAAATAAATCAATCTGAGAAAGACAACTATCATATGATCTCCCTGCTATGGTGAAGTGGAGATGCAACACAGGAGCATTCGGGCGTACGAAAAGAAAAATAAAAGAAGATAGGATTGGGAGGGAGACAAACCAACAAAGACTGAATCTCACAAAACAGACTGAGGGTTGCTGGGGGGAGGTATGTTGGGAGAGGATGGTGGGGGTATGGACATTGGGGAGGGCAGGTGCTATGGTGAGTGATGGTGAGTGCTGTGAAATGTGTAAACCTGGTGATTCACAGACCTGTACCCCCAGGGATAAAAACACATTATATGTTTATAAAAAATTTTAAAAAATAATTTAAAAAGTCCATTAAAGAAAAAACACATATTGCAAGCCCAGAGCTAATCTCATATTCAATCAAAAAAGTTTGAAAGTTTTCCCCTTAAAGATCAGAAAAAAGACAAGTGTGTCCACTTTCACTACTCTCATTTGACATAGTACTGGATGTCCTAGCCAGAGAAACAAGGAACACAAAGAAATAAAAGACTCCAAAAACAAAAAAAAAAAAAAGGAAGAAGTAAAATTTTCTTTTTTTGGATAACATGAACTTACATGTAAAAAAAATCCTAAAAACTTCACAGAAAATTTTGAATAAACAAATTTAATATAGCTGCCAAATACAAGATCAATATATAAAAGACAGGAATTTTGTTTTGTTTCGTTTTTTTAAAATAGTTTTTCATGTCATCCTTGCTCAGTGATCATGCTAATCTTCTCTGCATCATTCCAATTTTAGTATATGTGCTGCCAAAGTAAGCACAAGACAGGAGCATTTTAACACTGTAATGATGAACTATCTGAAAAAAATAAAGAGAACAATCTAATTCTCAATAGCATCAAAAATAATAAAATACTTCGGAAAAGATTTAACTAACAAGATGAAAGATCTGTACCCCATAAACTATGACATTGATAAAGAATTTGAAGGAGACATAAATGGAAAGATAGCTCATATTTATGAATGGTAAGAATTAACATTGTTAAAATGTCCATACTACCGAAAACCATCTGTAAATTCAATTCCTATCAAAAATCCAATGTTAGGGGCGCCTGGGTGGCTCAGTGGGTTAAGCCGCTGCCTTCGGCTCAGGTCATGATCCCAGGGTCCTGGGATCGAGAACTGCATCAGGCTCTCAGCTCAGCAGGAAGCTGCTAACTCTTCTCTCTCTGCCTGCCTCTCTGCCTGCTTGTCATCTCTCTCTGTCAAATAAATAAATAAAAAATATTTTTTAAAAATCCAATATTTTTTTTTACAGAAGTAAGTAAAGAATCCTAAAATTTATATGAGACCATAAAAGACAACAAATAATTAAAGCAGTTCTGAGAAAGAATGAAGAAGCGAAATTACACTTCTTGATTTGAAACTATACTACAAAGCCCTCGTGCTCAAAACAATAAAGTATACTGGCATAAAAACAGACCAATAAACAAGTTGAACAGAATTGAGAGTCCAGAAATAAATCCTTTGATACAGTCACCTAATATTTGACAGGGGCCAACATATATAATGGGTAGATAGTCTGTTCAATAAATGATATTTAAAACTGAATAGTCACATAAACCAGCATGAAACTGGAACCTTATATCACTCATAAATCTTAACTTGAAATAGATTAAAGACATAAATGTGATGCATGAAACTAAATTTCCTAAAGGAAAACATAGGAAAAATTCTCCTTGACATTGGTTTGCCAATAGTTTTTTGGATACCAGGCCAAAAACACAAGCAAAAGAAGCAAAAATAAATAAATGGTATTACATCAAACTAAAGTTTCTGCATTGCCAAAAAAAAAAAGGGAATGAAAACACAATTCACAGAATGGAAGAAAATACTTACAAATCTTATATCTGAAAAGAGGTTAATAACCAACAGATACAAATAGAAAAATATATATAATTTAAAAAATAGCAAAAGGATCTCAATAGACGTTTTTTTCAAAAAAGTTATATAAATGACCAACAGGAGCATTAAAAAGTGCTCAACGTAGAAACTCAGGGCAAAGTCATTATGTTGTTGTTGTTGTTTACCTCTGAAAAACACAACAAGATATTACTACCTATTAGAATATATACTAGCAAAAAATTAAAACTAACAAATTTTGTTAAATATTGTGGAAAATGGGGAACTTATGCACTGTGATAGGGATATAAATTTGTATGGAAAACAGTATGGAGATTATTCATATTATTGAAAGTAAAATTACCATATGATTCAGTAATCCCACCTCTAGGTATATATCTAAAGGAAACGCAGTCACTATTCGAAGACATATCTCCACTCTTATGTTCATTATAAAATTATTAACTCTAAGCAAGAGATGGAAATAACTTCAGTATCCATTAATGGATGTATGGATAAAATAAGTATGGTAAATATACACTATGGAATACTACTGAACCATGAAAAATTAAGAAATACTGCCATTTACAACAGCATGGATGGATCTTGAAGGTATTATACTGAGTGAAATATTTCAAAGATTTTATATATATTTTAATTTATGTATTATGATATCCCTTACATACAGAATCTGAAGAAAAAGCAAACTAATGGAAACTTAGAGTTGAGTTGACAAGAGGTGAACCGGGGGTGGAATAAGGTGGTCAAAGGGTACAAATTTGCAACCTCAATATGAAAAAGTTCTGGGGATCTAATGTACAGCATGATGATCATAGTTAATAATATATACATCCATTTTTATTGTGCTTCCCTTTATTAAACTTTGCATATATCACATTCTTACAAGTTGAAAGTTTATAGCAATCTTGTATAAAAGAGGTCTGCTGCCACCATTTTTCTAACAACATTTGTTCATTTTGTGTCTCTCTGTCACATGTTGGTAATTCTTGCAATATTTCAAGTTTTTTCATTATTATTGTATTTGTTATGGTGATCTGTGATCAGTAATTATGACCCACTGAAAACTCAGAACTAGTTTACTTAAGGTATATACATTGTTTTTCCTTAAAGGCATAATGCTTTTGAACAGTACAGTATAGTGTTTATTTTTTATATGCACTGGGAAACATAATTTTTTATTTGCACTGCGAAACCAAAAAAAATAATAATAATTTGACTTAGTTTATGGAGATAATCACGTTATTGAGGCGGTCTGGAACAAAACCCACAAGACCTCTGAAGTTCATCTCTACTGTACTATATACATAAAAGTTGCAAAGAGAGTAGTTCTTAAAATCCCTTACCATACATGCATAAAAAACAGTGGCAACTATATGAGATAGTAGATGTATTCACATTTTTATGTAGATTATATTGCAATACAGATGTATGCCAATTTATCAAATTGTACAAAATTTACACAATGTTAAAAGTTTGCAATGTTATAAGAAATCATTTCTTATATTTACAAATTATAATGTGTCGATTATTTTTCAATAAAGATAACAAAAGCTTTTTGTAGAATTAATCTATTTTTCAAAAAAGGAAGTAAGGAAGTAGAAACTGCAACTAACTCTGAAATAATAGAATATAAAATCCATTTTAGTTATCGACACTGTGACAAAAACTATTACTTAGTTTACAATGAAGGAGTACTTAGGAAGCATGAAGGATGGTCTATAAATAAGGCTGAAAGAGCTCAGTTTTAAGGTTTAAATTTAAAATCTTCTTTTGAAATACTAAACTGACCACCCATTTTTCCAAACATAAATGTCTTAACTGCATGAATTTATTTCATACAACTCTAAAGTCTAGTTTCATAAGAAAGCAGCATGCAAATTTTGAATAAGACAGACTTGCTTAAGTTTCTTTATGTTCAACAGTAAAGGATACTTCCCTCAAAAGAAGAAAAATCAACATATTTATTATGATAATTATTATTCATAATGAGATTCATATTGAATTAGGAAATATA
Organism: Mustela lutreola; assembly: GCF_030435805.1. Classification (NCBI taxonomy): domain Eukaryota; kingdom Metazoa; phylum Chordata; class Mammalia; order Carnivora; family Mustelidae; genus Mustela; species Mustela lutreola. The sequence goes on from NC_081291.1 coordinate 62,543,827, forward strand.
TATCCTCAGAGAAGGTAAAGTAAAATGAAATTTATTTTGGTAAATGTGTCTATGAATAGTCAATACAATGCCACAATATAAATGAATATTATCATTTTGAACAATTTAATTTCTACTATTAGAATTATTATAAGTATAAAAATAGCTATCATTTTCGCATGGAATATGAGACTCTCATGCTCCATGCTTCATTACATCCACACAACAACTCTGCATAATAAGTATTATCATCACCATTTCATGGGTGAAGAAACTGAGGCTAACACATTTAGATAACTGGTTTATGATTACATGGCTAGTAAAGATGCATCACACTAATTTAGGCTTTATGATTTCAGAATTGTACTCTTTCCACTGCACATTCTATTCCTCTGTAAATACTTGGCTTGTTTTCATTTAGTTCTTTAATTTTATTCATGTGGTGATGGCTTAAAGCTTCATTTAAAGGTAGCTTAAAAAATTCATTTAACCAAAAGCTCCCAAGAATTAAAAATGTCATGGATATCATTAGTTAATGGGTAACTATATATTTTCCACGCGAATGAGATAACAATCAGAGTATTTTTCTAAGTTTTAGTCTCTGAGTGTTCCAAAGGACTTTGTTAAAATAGAAATATTTAGACAAAGGTGATCAAAAGTCTAGATCAGGTCACCTTAAGATAAATATTAGGAAACTGAGGAAACAAATGGAGATTTGAACACTTAGCTATGATATAATGAACGGTTTAAAGTATTTAGTAGAGCATAGAAAAGCCTTTAAAGCCTGGTCTTAGCCTAGCATTGCAGCTTCTGGGATATCTGTCTATCTATCATCTATCTATCTATCTATCTAGCTCCATGCGGGTATCTTCCACCGAGCTGCGGAGACTAGCTCAGGCAAGCAACAGCAGCATCCCCAAACCCAACTCTGATTTCCCAAGGAACGCTGTGCTTTCCCAGGAGAGATGCACAGGCAAAGAGGCCTTCGATGTATGCGGGTTTCCACCACCGCGAGACTGGGCTCAGGCAAGCAGCAGCAGCCCGCAGAACATTTCTCAGCGAATGCTGTGCTTTCGCAGAGGCTTTGGCTGGGAGCCAACAGCACTTCGCTGCTGCTTCCTCAGCAAGGCTTCAGTAGCGTCAGGGAAGAAGAGCTGCGGGAGAGCTGGTGCCTCTTGGGCCTTGCTTTCCCGGGCTCCATGTTCGCGTCCTGGGTTCACCCTGCCAGGCCGAACTAAGCAGACATAGCCACAACCCTGCAGTAGCGTGTGTAGCCTAGGATGGCACTCTATGCACACTACCATCTCCCAGTGTAGGCATCGCTTGGCCTTTTACTCTGGCGCTCAGGCGGATTCTCAGACTAGGCCAGTGCTTTCCCCACAGGAAAGGAGAGGTGACAGGATCCCTGCACACCGCCCGTGAACTGAATAGGGAGCTTTGGGGGACTGTCCCCACTCCTTCCCCTTAAACTCCATGCCTCCCCCAAGCTTCCACATCCTGGAGGAAGATGGCATCTGACTCCCCGTTATTTCAGGGAGCTGTTTCCGCGAGGTAAGCGTAGGCGCCTGGTGGCTAGCGCATGTCTGCCCCAGGGACAGGTGGCCAAGGAGCTGCTGTCTCTTTGGGCCCAGAGACTCAGGACAGGCATGTTTAAGAGTGGAGCACGAGGCCTGCCCTACTCATCCCCTCCTGTCTCCTTAGCAGCCAGGCTTCTGTCTCTCTGCACAGGGAGCGGGTGATACTTGTATTGCCGGCTCTCCTGCTTCGCAACCGTTTCCAGACCAGAAGGCCAACGGCTCCTGCTCACCTTCCCCCCCACCCCCGGCAGCGAGCTGCACCTTCCACAGACATGCTCCTGGGGACCGCAGTGAAAACGTGTCCCTTTTTTTAAGGCTCTTTTCAAAAGCGCCACAGCGCTTCTCTCTCAGGCAGAGGAGATGCCCAGGCATAGAGGATTTCGCTCCATGCGGGTTTTTTACACCGTGCTGAGGGGACTAGCTCAGGCAAACAGGAGCATCCCTCATACCGGACTCTGATTTCCCAAAGAATGCTGTGATTTCCCAGAGGGGATGCCAGGGCAAAGAGGCTTTCGCTCTATGCGGGTTTCTCCCATTGTGCTGCCAATACTAGGCTAAGGCAAGCAGCAACAGCAGCCCTCAGAACCGACTCTGATTTCCCAGCGACTGCTATGCTTTCGCAGATGTTTTCAGCTTGGCACGAACCGCACTTCGCTGCTGCTTCCTCAGAAAGGCTTTGGGTGTTCACTCTGCGCGACAGGGAAGAAGAGCCGCGGGACTTGCTATCCTGGTCTCCGAGTTTACGCCGTGGATTCACCTTGCTATTCAGAACTAAGCAGACACAGTCACAACCCTGCAGCAGCGTGCTTGGCCTAGCATGGCACTCTCTGCCTATTACCATCTCCTGGGCTAGGTTAGGCTTTCCTTTTTGCTCCGGCTCTCAGGCAGACTCGGCGTCCAGGCCAGTGCCTTCACCACAGGAGAGAGGAGGAGACAGGATCCCTGCACACGGCCCGTGCACAGATTAGGGAGATTTGGGGGACTGTGCCCACTCCTTCCCCTTAAACCCCGTCCCTCCTCCAAGCTTCCACATCCTGGAGGAAGATGGCATCTGACTGCCCGTTATTTTGGGAGCTGTTTCTGCGAGTTCAGCGTAGGCAACTGGTGGCTAGCGCAAGTCTGCCCAAGAGACAGGTGGCCAAGGAGCTGCTGTCTCCTTGGGCCGAGAGGCTCAGGACAGGCATGCTTACTGCCCAGACTCCTTCCTAAGAGTGGAGCACGCGCCTCTGCCCTAGTCGTCCCCTCATGTCTCCTTAGCAGCCAGACTTCTATCTCACCGCACAGGGAGCGGGTGACTCTTGTCTTGCCACCGGCCTGCTGTTCGTGGCAGGGCAGGCTATCCTGCTTCCTGAGCGTTTCCCGACCGTAAGGCCAACGGCTCCTTCTCTTCTCCGGGTGCGGTGTGCTGCACCTTCCCCACCCTTGGCTTCTCTCTCAGGCAGAGGGGATGCTAGGCCAAACAGTATTTCGCTCCATGCGCGTATCTTCCACCGAGCTGCGGAGACTAGCTCAGCCAAGCAGCCGCAGCAGCCCCAAAACCAACTCTGATTTCCCAAGGAACGCTGTGCTTTCCCAGGGGAGTTGCCCAGGCAAAGAGGCTTTCGCTGTATGCGGGTTTCTCCCACCGCGAGACTGGGCTCAGGCAAGCAGCAGCAGCCCGCAGAACATTTCTCAGCGAATGCTGTGCTTTCCCAGAGGCTTTGGCTTGGAGCGAAGTGCACTTTGCTGCTGCTTCCTCAGCAAGGCTTCAGTCGCGACAGGGAAGAAGAGCTGCGGGAGGTGTTCGCTCTGTCGCATCAGGGAAGGAGAGTCGCGGGAGTGCTGGTATCTCTTGGACCTTGCTTTCCCGAGCTCCATGTTGGCGCCCTGGGTTCACCCTGCCAGGCCGAACTAAGCAGACACAGCCACAACCCTGTGTAGCGTGCGTAGCCTAGGATGGCACTCTATGCACACTACCATCTCCCAGTGTAGGCATCGCTTGGCCTTTTGCTCTGGCGCTCAGGCGGATTCTCAGACTAGGCCAGTGCTTTCCCCACAGGAAAGAAGAGGTGACAGGATCCCTGCACACCGCCCGTGAACTGAATAGGGAGCGAAGGGGGACTGTGCCCACTTCTTCCCCTTAAACCCCGTGCCTCTACCAAGCTTCCACATCATGGAGGAAGATGGCATCTGACACCACGTTATTTCAGGGAGCTGTTTCCGCGAGGTCAGCGTAGGCGCCTGGTGGCTAGCGCATGTCTGCCCCAGGGACAGGTGGCCAAGGAGCTGCTGTCTCCTTGGGCCCAGAGGCTCAGGACAGGCATGCTTTCGGCCCAGACTCCTTCCTAAGAGGGGAGCATGCGCCCTGCCCTAATCATCCTCTCCTGTCTCCTTAGCAACAAGGCTTTTGTCTCTCTGCACTGGGAGCGGGTGATACTTGTATTGCCAGCTCTCCTTTATCGCAACCGTTTCCAGACCAGAAGGCCAACGGCTCCTGCTCTTCTCCCCGGGCAGCGGGCTGCACCTTCCACTGACATGCTCCTGGGGAGTGCAGTGAAAATCATTTCCCTTTCCTTAAGGCTCTTTCCACAGGCGCCACCGCGCTTCTCTCTCAGGCAGAGGGGATGCCCAGGAATAGAGGATTTAGCTCCATGCGTGTTTATTACACCGTGCTGCGAAGACCAGCTCAGGCAACAGGAGCATCCCTCAGACTGGACTCTGATTTCCCAAAGAATGCTGTGCTTTTACTGAGGGGCAAAGAGGCTTTCTCTCTATGCGGGTTTCTCCCATAGTGTTGCGAATACTAGGCTAAAGCAAGCAACAAAAGCATTCCCCAGGACTGACTCTGATTTCCCAGCGACTGCGATGCTTTTGAAGAGGTTTTCAGCTTGGCGGGAAGCGCACTTCTCTGCTGCTTTCTCAGCCAGGCTTTGGGTGTTCGCTCTGTCGCATCAGGGAAGGAGAGTCGCGTGAGAGCTGGTGTCTCTTGGACCTTGCTTTCCCGGGCTCCGTGATGGCGCCCTGGGTTCACCCTGCCAGGCCGAACTAAGCAGACACAGTCACAACCCTGCAGCAGCGTGCGTGGCCTAAGATGGCACTCTATGCACACTACCATCTCCCGGTGTAGGCAACGCTTGGCCTTTGGCACTGGACCTCAGGCGGATTCGCGGACAAGGCCAGTGCCTTCCCCACAGGAGAGGAGAGGCGACAGGTTCCCTGAACACCGCCCGTTCACTGGAATGGGGAGCTTTGGGGGATTGTCCCCACTCCTTGCCCTGCAAACCCCCTGCAACCTAAAACGCTGTCACATGTTGGAGGAAGATGGCATCTGACTGCCCGTTTCTCGAGGGAGCTGTTTCTGCGAGTTCCGGGTATGGCGCCTGGTAGCTAGCCCAAGTCTGCCCTATGGACAGATGGTGAAGGAGATGCTGTCCCCTTGGGACCAGAGGCACAGGACAGGCCTGCCTTCTGCCCACACTCCTTCCTCAGTGTGGAGCACGCGTCCCTGCCTTAATCGTCCCCTCATGTCTACTTAGGAACCAGGCTTTGTCTCTCCGCACAGAGGGCGGGTGACACTTGTCTTGCCACCGGCCTGCTCTTCCTGCCATGGCAGGCTACCCTGCTTCCCGTCCTTTTCCCGACCACAAGGCCAACGGCTCCTTCTCTTCTCTGGGGGCGGCGTGCTGCGCCTTCCCCAGACTTGCTCCTGGGGAGTGCAGTGACAGACGTGTGCAATCACGCTTCTCTCTCAGATCTCAAATACACAACATAACCCTACACCTATAGGAGTTGGAGAAAGAACAACAAAGGAAGCCTAAACCCAGCAGGAGAAGAGGAATAATAAAGATCAGAGCAGAAATCAATGAAATAGAAACAAATAAACAACAACCACAAAACAACAACAACAACAACAACAAAACAATAGAACAAATCAACGAAACTAGGAGCTGGTTCTTTGAAAGAATTAATAAGATTGATAAACCCCTTTCCAGACTTATCAAAAAGAAAAGAGAAAGAACCCAAATAAATAAAATCATGAATGCAAGAGGAGAGATCACAACCAACACCAAAGAAATACAAACAATTATAAGAACATACTATGAGCAACTCTACGCCAACAAATTCAGCAATCTGGAAGAAATGGATACATTCCTAGAGACATATAAACTACCACAACTGAACCAGGAAGAAATAGAAAACCTGAACAGACCCATAACCAGTACGGAGATTGAAACAGTCATCAAAAATCTCCAAACAAACAAAAGCCCCGGGCCAGATGGCTTCCCAGGGGAATTCTACCAAACATTTAAAGAAGAATTAATTCCTATTCTCATGATACTGTTCCAAAAAAATAGAAATGGAAGGAAAACTCCCAATCTCTTTTTTTTTCTGAGGCCAGCATCACCTTGATCCCAAAACCAGACAAGGATCCCATCAAAAAAGAGAACTACAGACCAATATCCTTGATGAACACAGATGCGAAAATTCTCACCAAAATACTAGCCAATAAGATTCAACAGTACATTAAAAGGATTATTCACCACGACCAACTGGGATTTATTCCAGGGCTACAAGGCTGGTTCAACATCTGCAAATCAATCAATGTGATACAACACATCAATAAAAGAAAGAACAAGAACCATATGATACTCCCCATAGATGCTGAAAAAGCATTTGGCAAAGTGCAGTATCCCTTCCTGCTTAAAACTCTTCAAAGTGGGGCGCCTGGGTGGCTCAGTGGGTTAAGCCTCTACCTTCGGCTCAGGTCATGATCCCAGGGGCCTGGGATCGAGTCCTGCATTGGGCTTTCTGCTCAGCGGGGAGCCTGCTTCTCCTCATCTCTCTCTCTGTCTGTCTCTCTGCCTATTTGTGATCTCTCTCTCTGTCAAATAAATAAATAAAATCTTTAAAAAAAAACTCTTCAAAGTGTAGCGATAAAGGGCACATATTATCAATATTATCAAAGCCATCTATGAAAAACCCACTGCAAATATCATTCTCAATGGAAAAAAACTGAATACTTTTCCGCTGAGTTCAGGAACATGGCAGGGATGTCCGTTATCACCACTGCTATTCAACATTGTACTAGAAGTCCTAGCCTCAGCAATCAGACAACAAAAAGAAATTAAAGGCACCCAAATTTTGCCAAATTGGCAGAAGAGAAGTCAAACTATCCCTGTTTGCAGATGATATGATACTGTATGTGGAAAACTTAAAGGACTCCACTCCAAATCTGCTATAGCTTGTATAGAAATTCTGTAAAGTGTCAGGATATAAATCAATGAACAGAAATTGGTTGCATTTTTTTTTATACCAACAAAACTGAAGAAATAGAAACTAAGGAGTGAATCCCATTTACAATTGCACCCAAAACCCTAAGATACCTAGGAATAAACCTAACAAAGAATCTATACTCAGAAAACTCTAAAGTACTCATGAAAGAAATTGAAGAAGACACAAAGAAATGGAAAAATGTTCCATGCTCCTGTATTGGAAGAACAAATATTGTGAAAATGTCTATGCTACCTAAAGCAATCTACACATTTAATGCAATCCCTATCAAAATCCCATCCATTTTTTTTCAAAGAAATGGGACAAATCATCCTTATATATATAAGGAACCAGAAAATACCTCGAATATCCAGAGGAATATTGAAAAAGAAAGCCAAAGTTGTTGGCATCACAATTCCAGACTTCAAGCTCTATTACAAAGTTGTCATCATCAAGATAGTAGGGAACTGTCCCCAAAACAGACATAGATCAATGGAACCGAATAGAGAGCCCAGAAATACACCCTCAACTCTATGGTCAACTAATCTTCAACAAAGCAGGAAGGAATGTCCTATGGAAAAAAGACAGCCTCTTCAACAAATGGTGTTGGGAAAATTGAACAGCCACATGCAGAAAAATGAAATTGGGCCGTTTCCTTACACCACACATGAAAATAGACTGGAAATGGATGAAGAAGCATAATGTGAGAAAGGAATCCATCAAAATCCTTGAGGAGAGAACAGGTAGCAACCTCTTTGACCTCAGCAGCAGCAACTTCTTCCTAGGAACATCGCCAAAGGCAAGGGAAGCAAGGGCAAGAATGAACTCCTGGGATTTCATCAGATCAAAAAGCTTTTGCACAGCAAAGGAAACAGTTAACAAAGCCAAAAGATGACTGTCAGAAGTTATCTGGGAGAAGATATTTGCAAATGACATACCAGATAAAGGGCCAGTATCTATCCAAAATCTATAAAGAGCTTATCAAACTCAACACCCTAAGAACAAATAATCGAATGTAAAAATGGGCAGAGGACATGAACAGACATTTCTGAAAAGAATACATCCAAATGGCCAACAGACACATGAAAAAATGCTCCACATCACTCGGCATCAGGGAAATACAAATCAAAACCAGAATGAGATACCACCTCACACCTTTCAGAATGGCTAAAATGAACAAGTCAGTCAATGACAGATGCTGGCGAGGATGTGGAGAAAGGGCAACCCTCCTACACTGTACGTGGGAATGCAAGCTGGTGCAACCACTCTGGAAAACAGCGTGGAGGTGCCTCAAAAAGCTGAAAATAGAACTACCCTATGACCCAGTGATTGTAGTACTGGATATATACCCTAAAGATACAAACGTGGCATTCTGAAGGGGCACATGCACCCAAATGTTTATAGCAGCAATGTCCACAATAGTTAAACTATGGAAAGAACCTAAATGTCCTTCAATGGATCAATCAATAAATAAGATATGGTATATATGTACAATGGGATACTGTGCAGCCATCAAAAGAAATGAAATCCTGCTATTTGTGATGACATGGATGGAACTAGAGGGTATTATGCTTGGCAAAATAAATCAATCTGAGAAAGACAACTATCATATGATCTCCCTGCTATGGTGAAGTGGAGATGCAACACAGGAGCATTCGGGCGTACGAAAAGAAAAATAAAAGAAGATAGGATTGGGAGGGAGACAAACCAACAAAGACTGAATCTCACAAAACAGACTGAGGGTTGCTGGGGGGAGGTATGTTGGGAGAGGATGGTGGGGGTATGGACATTGGGGAGGGCAGGTGCTATGGTGAGTGATGGTGAGTGCTGTGAAATGTGTAAACCTGGTGATTCACAGACCTGTACCCCCAGGGATAAAAACACATTATATGTTTATAAAAAATTTTAAAAAATAATTTAAAAAGTCCATTAAAGAAAAAACACATATTGCAAGCCCAGAGCTAATCTCATATTCAATCAAAAAAGTTTGAAAGTTTTCCCCTTAAAGATCAGAAAAAAGACAAGTGTGTCCACTTTCACTACTCTCATTTGACATAGTACTGGATGTCCTAGCCAGAGAAACAAGGAACACAAAGAAATAAAAGACTCCAAAAACAAAAAAAAAAAAAGGAAGAAGTAAAATTTTCTTTTTTTGGATAACATGAACTTACATGTAAAAAAAATCCTAAAAACTTCACAGAAAATTTTGAATAAACAAATTTAATATAGCTGCCAAATACAAGATCAATATATAAAAGACAGGAATTTTGTTTTGTTTCGTTTTTTTAAAATAGTTTTTCATGTCATCCTTGCTCAGTGATCATGCTAATCTTCTCTGCATCATTCCAATTTTAGTATATGTGCTGCCAAAGTAAGCACAACACAGGAGCATTTTAACACTGTAATGATGAACTATCTGAAAAAAATAAAGAGAACAATCTAATTCTCAATAGCATCAAAAATAATAAAATACTTCGGAAAAGATTTAACTAACAAGATGAAAGATCTGTACCCCATAAACTATGACATTGATAAAGAATTTGAAGGAGACATAAATGGAAAGATAGCTCATATTTATGAATGGTAAGAATTAACATTGTTAAAATGTCCATACTACCGAAAACCATCTGTAAATTCAATTCCTATCAAAAATCCAATGTTAGGGGCGCCTGGGTGGCTCAGTGGGTTAAGCCGCTGCCTTCGGCTCAGGTCATGATCCCAGGGTCCTGGGATCGAGAACTGCATCAGGCTCTCAGCTCAGCAGGAAGCTGCTAACTCTTCTCTCTCTGCCTGCCTCTCTGCCTGCTTGTCATCTCTCTCTGTCAAATAAATAAATAAAAAATATTTTTTAAAAATCCAATATTTTTTTTTACAGAAGTAAGTAAAGAATCCTAAAATTTATATGAGACCATAAAAGACAACAAATAATTAAAGCAGTTCTGAGAAAGAATGAAGAAGCGAAATTACACTTCTTGATTTGAAACTATACTACAAAGCCCTCGTGCTCAAAACAATAAAGTATACTGGCATAAAAACAGACCAATAAACAAGTTGAACAGAATTGAGAGTCCAGAAATAAATCCTTTGATACAGTCACCTAATATTTGACAGGGGCCAACATATATAATGGGTAGATAGTCTGTTCAATAAATGATATTTAAAACTGAATAGTCACATAAACCAGCATGAAACTGGAACCTTATATCACTCATAAATCTTAACTTGAAATAGATTAAAGACATAAATGTGATGCATGAAACTAAATTTCCTAAAGGAAAACATAGGAAAAATTCTCCTTGACATTGGTTTGCCAATAGTTTTTTGGATACCAGGCCAAAAACACAAGCAAAAGAAGCAAAAATAAATAAATGGTATTACATCAAACTAAAGTTTCTGCATTGCCAAAAAAAAAAAGGGAATGAAAACACAATTCACAGAATGGAAGAAAATACTTACAAATCTTATATCTGAAAAGAGGTTAATAACCAACAGATACAAATAGAAAAATATATATAATTTAAAAAATAGCAAAAGGATCTCAATAGACGTTTTTTTCAAAAAAGTTATATAAATGACCAACAGGAGCATTAAAAAGTGCTCAACGTAGAAACTCAGGGCAAAGTCATTATGTTGTTGTTGTTGTTTACCTCTGAAAAACACAACAAGATATTACTACCTATTAGAATATATACTAGCAAAAAATTAAAACTAACAAATTTTGTTAAATATTGTGGAAAATGGGGAACTTATGCACTGTGATAGGGATATAAATTTGTATGGAAAACAGTATGGAGATTATTCATATTATTGAAAGTAAAATTACCATATGATTCAGTAATCCCACCTCTAGGTATATATCTAAAGGAAACGCAGTCACTATTCGAAGACATATCTCCACTCTTATGTTCATTATAAAATTATTAACTCTAAGCAAGAGATGGAAATAACTTCAGTATCCATTAATGGATGTATGGATAAAATAAGTATGGTAAATATACACTATGGAATACTACTGAACCATGAAAAATTAAGAAATACTGCCATTTACAACAGCATGGATGGATCTTGAAGGTATTATACTGAGTGAAATATTTCAAAGATTTTATATATATTTTAATTTATGTATTATGATATCCCTTACATACAGAATCTGAAGAAAAAGCAAACTAATGGAAACTTAGAGTTGAGTTGACAAGAGGTGAACCGGGGGTGGAATAAGGTGGTCAAAGGGTACAAATTTGCAACCTCAATATGAAAAAGTTCTGGGGATCTAATGTACAGCATGATGATCATAGTTAATAATATATACATCCATTTTTATTGTGCTTCCCTTTATTAAACTTTGCATATATCACATTCTTACAAGTTGAAAGTTTATAGCAATCTTGTATAAAAGAGGTCTGCTGCCACCATTTTTCTAACAACATTTGTTCATTTTGTGTCTCTCTGTCACATGTTGGTAATTCTTGCAATATTTCAAGTTTTTTCATTATTATTGTATTTGTTATGGTGATCTGTGATCAGTAATTATGACCCACTGAAAACTCAGAACTAGTTTACTTAAGGTATATACATTGTTTTTCCTTAAAGGCATAATGCTTTTGAACAGTACAGTATAGTGTTTATTTTTTATATGCACTGGGAAACATAATTTTTTATTTGCACTGCGAAACCAAAAAAAATAATAATAATTTGACTTAGTTTATGGAGATAATCACGTTATTGAGGCGGTCTGGAACAAAACCCACAAGACCTCTGAAGTTCATCTCTACTGTACTATATACATAAAAGTTGCAAAGAGAGTAGTTCTTAAAATCCCTTACCATACATGCATAAAAAACAGTGGCAACTATATGAGATAGTAGATGTATTCACATTTTTATGTAGATTATATTGCAATACAGATGTATGCCAATTTATCAAATTGTACAAAATTTACACAATGTTAAAAGTTTGCAATGTTATAAGAAATCATTTCTTATATTTACAAATTATAATGTGTCGATTATTTTTCAATAAAGATAACAAAAGCTTTTTGTAGAATTAATCTATTTTTCAAAAAAGGAAGTAAGGAAGTAGAAACTGCAACTAACTCTGAAATAATAGAATATAAAATCCATTTTAGTTATCGACACTGTGACAAAAACTATTACTTAGTTTACAATGAAGGAGTACTTAGGAAGCATGAAGGATGGTCTATAAATAAGGCTGAAAGAGCTCAGTTTTAAGGTTTAAATTTAAAATCTTCTTTTGAAATACTAAACTGACCACCCATTTTTCCAAACATAAATGTCTTAACTGCATGAATTTATTTCATACAACTCTAAAGTCTAGTTTCATAAGAAAGCAGCATGCAAATTTTGAATAAGACAGACTTGCTTAAGTTTCTTTATGTTCAACAGTAAAGGATACTTCCCTCAAAAGAAGAAAAATCAACATATTTATTATGATAATTATTATTCATAATGAGATTCATATTGAATTAGGAAATATATATCCTCAGAGAAGGTAAAGTAAAATGAAATTTATTTTGGTAAATGTGTCTATGAATAGTCAATACAATGCCACAATATAAATGAATATTATCATTTTGAACAATTTAATTTCTACTATTAGAATTATTATAAGTATAAAAATAGCTATCATTTTCGCATGGAATATGAGACTCTCATGCTCCATGCTTCATTACATCCACACAACAACTCTGCATAATAAGTATTATCATCACCATTTCATGGGTGAAGAAACTGAGGCTAACACATTTAGATAACTGGTTTATGATTACATGGCTAGTAAAGATGCATCACACTAATTTAGGCTTTATGATTTCAGAATTGTACTCTTTCCACTGCACATTCTATTCCTCTGTAAATACTTGGCTTGTTTTCATTTAGTTCTTTAATTTTATTCATGTGGTGATGGCTTAAAGCTTCATTTAAAGGTAGCTTAAAAAATTCATTTAACCAAAAGCTCCCAAGAATTAAAAATGTCATGGATATCATTAGTTAATGGGTAACTATATATTTTCCACGCGAATGAGATAACAATCAGAGTATTTTTCTAAGTTTTAGTCTCTGAGTGTTCCAAAGGACTTTGTTAAAATAGAAATATTTAGACAAAGGTGATCAAAAGTCTAGATCAGGTCACCTTAAGATAAATATTAGGAAACTGAGGAAACAAATGGAGATTTGAACACTTAGCTATGATATAATGAACGGTTTAAAGTATTTAGTAGAGCATAGAAAAGCCTTTAAAGCCTGGTCTTAGCCTAGCATTGCAGCTTCTGGGATATCTGTCTATCTATCATCTATCTATCTATCTATCTAGCTCCATGCGGGTATCTTCCACCGAGCTGCGGAGACTAGCTCAGGCAAGCAACAGCAGCATCCCCAAACCCAACTCTGATTTCCCAAGGAACGCTGTGCTTTCCCAGGAGAGATGCACAGGCAAAGAGGCCTTCGATGTATGCGGGTTTCCACCACCGCGAGACTGGGCTCAGGCAAGCAGCAGCAGCCCGCAGAACATTTCTCAGCGAATGCTGTGCTTTCGCAGAGGCTTTGGCTGGGAGCCAACAGCACTTCGCTGCTGCTTCCTCAGCAAGGCTTCAGTAGCGTCAGGGAAGAAGAGCTGCGGGAGAGCTGGTGCCTCTTGGGCCTTGCTTTCCCGGGCTCCATGTTCGCGTCCTGGGTTCACCCTGCCAGGCCGAACTAAGCAGACATAGCCACAACCCTGCAGTAGCGTGTGTAGCCTAGGATGGCACTCTATGCACACTACCATCTCCCAGTGTAGGCATCGCTTGGCCTTTTACTCTGGCGCTCAGGCGGATTCTCAGACTAGGCCAGTGCTTTCCCCACAGGAAAGGAGAGGTGACAGGATCCCTGCACACCGCCCGTGAACTGAATAGGGAGCTTTGGGGGACTGTCCCCACTCCTTCCCCTTAAACTCCATGCCTCCCCCAAGCTTCCACATCCTGGAGGAAGATGGCATCTGACTCCCCGTTATTTCAGGGAGCTGTTTCCGCGAGGTAAGCGTAGGCGCCTGGTGGCTAGCGCATGTCTGCCCCAGGGACAGGTGGCCAAGGAGCTGCTGTCTCTTTGGGCCCAGAGACTCAGGACAGGCATGTTTAAGAGTGGAGCACGAGGCCTGCCCTACTCATCCCCTCCTGTCTCCTTAGCAGCCAGGCTTCTGTCTCTCTGCACAGGGAGCGGGTGATACTTGTATTGCCGGCTCTCCTGCTTCGCAACCGTTTCCAGACCAGAAGGCCAACGGCTCCTGCTCACCTTCCCCCCCACCCCCGGCAGCGAGCTGCACCTTCCACAGACATGCTCCTGGGGACCGCAGTGAAAACGTGTCCCTTTTTTTAAGGCTCTTTTCAAAAGCGCCACAGCGCTTCTCTCTCAGGCAGAGGAGATGCCCAGGCATAGAGGATTTCGCTCCATGCGGGTTTTTTACACCGTGCTGAGGGGACTAGCTCAGGCAAACAGGAGCATCCCTCATACCGGACTCTGATTTCCCAAAGAATGCTGTGATTTCCCAGAGGGGATGCCAGGGCAAAGAGGCTTTCGCTCTATGCGGGTTTCTCCCATTGTGCTGCCAATACTAGGCTAAGGCAAGCAGCAACAGCAGCCCTCAGAACCGACTCTGATTTCCCAGCGACTGCTATGCTTTCGCAGATGTTTTCAGCTTGGCACGAACCGCACTTCGCTGCTGCTTCCTCAGAAAGGCTTTGGGTGTTCACTCTGCGCGACAGGGAAGAAGAGCCGCGGGACTTGCTATCCTGGTCTCCGAGTTTACGCCGTGGATTCACCTTGCTATTCAGAACTAAGCAGACACAGTCACAACCCTGCAGCAGCGTGCTTGGCCTAGCATGGCACTCTCTGCCTATTACCATCTCCTGGGCTAGGTTAGGCTTTCCTTTTTGCTCCGGCTCTCAGGCAGACTCGGCGTCCAGGCCAGTGCCTTCACCACAGGAGAGAGGAGGAGACAGGATCCCTGCACACGGCCCGTGCACAGATTAGGGAGATTTGGGGGACTGTGCCCACTCCTTCCCCTTAAACCCCGTCCCTCCTCCAAGCTTCCACATCCTGGAGGAAGATGGCATCTGACTGCCCGTAATTTTGGGAGCTGTTTCTGCGAGTTCAGCGTAGGCAACTGGTGGCTAGCGCAAGTCTGCCCAAGAGACAGGTGGCCAAGGAGCTGCTGTCTCCTTGGGCCGAGAGGCTCAGGACAGGCATGCTTACTGCCCAGACTCCTTCCTAAGAGTGGAGCACGCGCCTCTGCCCTAGTCGTCCCCTCATGTCTCCTTAGCAGCCAGACTTCTATCTCACCGCACAGGGAGCGGGTGACTCTTGTCTTGCCACCGGCCTGCTGTTCGTGGCAGGGCAGGCTATCCTGCTTCCTGAGCGTTTCCCGACCGTAAGGCCAACGGCTCCTTCTCTTCTCCGGGTGCGGTGTGCTGCACCTTCCCCACCCTTGGCTTCTCTCTCAGGCAGAGGGGATGCTAGGCCAAACAGTATTTCGCTCCATGCGCGTATCTTCCACCGAGCTGCGGAGACTAGCTCAGCCAAGCAGCCGCAGCAGCCCCAAAACCAACTCTGATTTCCCAAGGAACGCTGTGCTTTCCCAGGGGAGTTGCCCAGGCAAAGAGGCTTTCGCTGTATGCGGGTTTCTCCCACCGCGAGACTGGGCTCAGGCAAGCAGCAGCAGCCCGCAGAACATTTCTCAGCGAATGCTGTGCTTTCCCAGAGGCTTTGGCTTGGAGCGAAGTGCACTTTGCTGCTGCTTCCTCAGCAAGGCTTCAGTCGCGACAGGGAAGAAGAGCTGCGGGAGGTGTTCGCTCTGTCGCATCAGGGAAGGAGAGTCGCGGGAGTGCTGGTATCTCTTGGACCTTGCTTTCCCGAGCTCCATGTTGGCGCCCTGGGTTCACCCTGCCAGGCCGAACTAAGCAGACACAGCCACAACCCTGTGTAGCGTGCGTAGCCTAGGATGGCACTCTATGCACACTACCATCTCCCAGTGTAGGCATCGCTTGGCCTTTTGCTCTGGCGCTCAGGCGGATTCTCAGACTAGGCCAGTGCTTTCCCCACAGGAAAGAAGAGGTGACAGGATCCCTGCACACCGCCCGTGAACTGAATAGGGAGCGAAGGGGGACTGTGCCCACTTCTTCCCCTTAAACCCCGTGCCTCTACCAAGCTTCCACATCATGGAGGAAGATGGCATCTGACACCACGTTATTTCAGGGAGCTGTTTCCGCGAGGTCAGCGTAGGCGCCTGGTGGCTAGCGCATGTCTGCCCCAGGGACAGGTGGCCAAGGAGCTGCTGTCTCCTTGGGCCCAGAGGCTCAGGACAGGCATGCTTTCGGCCCAGACTCCTTCCTAAGAGGGGAGCATGCGCCCTGCCCTAATCATCCTCTCCTGTCTCCTTAGCAACAAGGCTTTTGTCTCTCTGCACTGGGAGCGGGTGATACTTGTATTGCCAGCTCTCCTTTATCGCAACCGTTTCCAGACCAGAAGGCCAACGGCTCCTGCTCTTCTCCCCGGGCAGCGGGCTGCACCTTCCACTGACATGCTCCTGGGGAGTGCAGTGAAAATCATTTCCCTTTCCTTAAGGCTCTTTCCACAGGCGCCACCGCGCTTCTCTCTCAGGCAGAGGGGATGCCCAGGAATAGAGGATTTAGCTCCATGCGTGTTTATTACACCGTGCTGCGAAGACCAGCTCAGGCAACAGGAGCATCCCTCAGACTGGACTCTGATTTCCCAAAGAATGCTGTGCTTTTACTGAGGGGCAAAGAGGCTTTCTCTCTATGCGGGTTTCTCCCATAGTGTTGCGAATACTAGGCTAAAGCAAGCAACAAAAGCATTCCCCAGGACTGACTCTGATTTCCCAGCGACTGCGATGCTTTTGAAGAGGTTTTCAGCTTGGCGGGAAGCGCACTTCTCTGCTGCTTTCTCAGCCAGGCTTTGGGTGTTCGCTCTGTCGCATCAGGGAAGGAGAGTCGCGTGAGAGCTGGTGTCTCTTGGACCTTGCTTTCCCGGGCTCCGTGATGGCGCCCTGGGTTCACCCTGCCAGGCCGAACTAAGCAGACACAGTCACAACCCTGCAGCAGCGTGCGTGGCCTAAGATGGCACTCTATGCACACTACCATCTCCCGGTGTAGGCAACGCTTGGCCTTTGGCACTGGACCTCAGGCGGATTCGCGGACAAGGCCAGTGCCTTCCCCACAGGAGAGGAGAGGCGACAGGTTCCCTGAACACCGCCCGTTCACTGGAATGGGGAGCTTTGGGGGATTGTCCCCACTCCTTGCCCTGCAAACCCCCTGCAACCTAAAACGCTGTCACATGTTGGAGGAAGATGGCATCTGACTGCCCGTTTCTCGAGGGAGCTGTTTCTGCGAGTTCCGGGTATGGCGCCTGGTAGCTAGCCCAAGTCTGCCCTATGGACAGATGGTGAAGGAGATGCTGTCCCCTTGGGACCAGAGGCACAGGACAGGCCTGCCTTCTGCCCACACTCCTTCCTCAGTGTGGAGCACGCGTCCCTGCCTTAATCGTCCCCTCATGTCTACTTAGGAACCAGGCTTTGTCTCTCCGCACAGAGGGCGGGTGACACTTGTCTTGCCACCGGCCTGCTCTTCCTGCCATGGCAGGCTACCCTGCTTCCCGTCCTTTTCCCGACCACAAGGCCAACGGCTCCTTCTCTTCTCTGGGGGCGGCGTGCTGCGCCTTCCCCAGACTTGCTCCTGGGGAGTGCAGTGACAGACGTGTGCAATCACGCTTCTCTCTCAGATCTCAAATACACAACATAACCCTACACCTATAGGAGTTGGAGAAAGAACAACAAAGGAAGCCTAAACCCAGCAGGAGAAGAGGAATAATAAAGATCAGAGCAGAAATCAATGAAATAGAAACAAATAAACAACAACCACAAAACAACAACAACAACAACAACAAAACAATAGAACAAATCAACGAAACTAGGAGCTGGTTCTTTGAAAGAATTAATAAGATTGATAAACCCCTTTCCAGACTTATCAAAAAGAAAAGAGAAAGAACCCAAATAAATAAAATCATGAATGCAAGAGGAGAGATCACAACCAACACCAAAGAAATACAAACAATTATAAGAACATACTATGAGCAACTCTACGCCAACAAATTCAGCAATCTGGAAGAAATGGATACATTCCTAGAGACATATAAACTACCACAACTGAACCAGGAAGAAATAGAAAACCTGAACAGACCCATAACCAGTACGGAGATTGAAACAGTCATCAAAAATCTCCAAACAAACAAAAGCCCCGGGCCAGATGGCTTCCCAGGGGAATTCTACCAAACATTTAAAGAAGAATTAATTCCTATTCTCATGATACTGTTCCAAAAAAATAGAAATGGAAGGAAAACTCCCAATCTCTTTTTTTTTCTGAGGCCAGCATCACCTTGATCCCAAAACCAGACAAGGATCCCATCAAAAAAGAGAACTACAGACCAATATCCTTGATGAACACAGATGCGAAAATTCTCACCAAAATACTAGCCAATAAGATTCAACAGTACATTAAAAGGATTATTCACCACGACCAACTGGGATTTATTCCAGGGCTACAAGGCTGGTTCAACATCTGCAAATCAATCAATGTGATACAACACATCAATAAAAGAAAGAACAAGAACCATATGATACTCCCCATAGATGCTGAAAAAGCATTTGGCAAAGTGCAGTATCCCTTCCTGCTTAAAACTCTTCAAAGTGGGGCGCCTGGGTGGCTCAGTGGGTTAAGCCTCTACCTTCGGCTCAGGTCATGATCCCAGGGGCCTGGGATCGAGTCCTGCATTGGGCTTTCTGCTCAGCGGGGAGCCTGCTTCTCCTCATCTCTCTCTCTGTCTGTCTCTCTGCCTATTTGTGATCTCTCTCTCTGTCAAATAAATAAATAAAATCTTTAAAAAAAAACTCTTCAAAGTGTAGCGATAAAGGGCACATATTATCAATATTATCAAAGCCATCTATGAAAAACCCACTGCAAATATCATTCTCAATGGAAAAAAACTGAATACTTTTCCGCTGAGTTCAGGAACATGGCAGGGATGTCCGTTATCACCACTGCTATTCAACATTGTACTAGAAGTCCTAGCCTCAGCAATCAGACAACAAAAAGAAATTAAAGGCACCCAAATTTTGCCAAATTGGCAGAAGAGAAGTCAAACTATCCCTGTTTGCAGATGATATGATACTGTATGTGGAAAACTTAAAGGACTCCACTCCAAATCTGCTATAGCTTGTATAGAAATTCTGTAAAGTGTCAGGATATAAATCAATGAACAGAAATTGGTTGCATTTTTTTTTTATACCAACAAAACTGAAGAAATAGAAACTAAGGAGTGAATCCCATTTACAATTGCACCCAAAACCCTAAGATACCTAGGAATAAACCTAACAAAGAATCTATACTCAGAAAACTCTAAAGTACTCATGAAAGAAATTGAAGAAGACACAAAGAAATGGAAAAATGTTCCATGCTCCTGTATTGGAAGAACAAATATTGTGAAAATGTCTATGCTACCTAAAGCAATCTACACATTTAATGCAATCCCTATCAAAATCCCATCCATTTTTTTTCAAAGAAATGGGACAAATCATCCTTATATATATAAGGAACCAGAAAATACCTCGAATATCCAGAGGAATATTGAAAAAGAAAGCCAAAGTTGTTGGCATCACAATTCCAGACTTCAAGCTCTATTACAAAGTTGTCATCATCAAGATAGTAGGGAACTGTCCCCAAAACAGACATAGATCAATGGAACCGAATAGAGAGCCCAGAAATACACCCTCAACTCTATGGTCAACTAATCTTCAACAAAGCAGGAAGGAATGTCCTATGGAAAAAAGACAGCCTCTTCAACAAATGGTGTTGGGAAAATTGAACAGCCACATGCAGAAAAATGAAATTGGGCCGTTTCCTTACACCACACATGAAAATAGACTGGAAATGGATGAAGAAGCATAATGTGAGAAAGGAATCCATCAAAATCCTTGAGGAGAGAACAGGTAGCAACCTCTTTGACCTCAGCAGCAGCAACTTCTTCCTAGGAACATCGCCAAAGGCAAGGGAAGCAAGGGCAAGAATGAACTCCTGGGATTTCATCAGATCAAAAAGCTTTTGCACAGCAAAGGAAACAGTTAACAAAGCCAAAAGATGACTGTCAGAAGTTATCTGGGAGAAGATATTTGCAAATGACATACCAGATAAAGGGCCAGTATCTATCCAAAATCTATAAAGAGCTTATCAAACTCAACACCCTAAGAACAAATAATCGAATGTAAAAATGGGCAGAGGACATGAACAGACATTTCTGAAAAGAATACATCCAAATGGCCAACAGACACATGAAAAAATGCTCCACATCACTCGGCATCAGGGAAATACAAATCAAAACCAGAATGAGATACCACCTCACACCTTTCAGAATGGCTAAAATGAACAAGTCAGTCAATGACAGATGCTGGCGAGGATGTGGAGAAAGGGCAACCCTCCTACACTGTACGTGGGAATGCAAGCTGGTGCAACCACTCTGGAAAACAGCGTGGAGGTGCCTCAAAAAGCTGAAATAGAACTACCCTATGACCCAGTGATTGTAGTACTGGATATATACCCTAAAGATACAAACGTGGCATTCTGAAGGGGCACATGCACCCAAATGTTTATAGCAGCAATGTCACAATAGTTAAACTATGGAAAGAACCTAAATGTCCTTCAATGATCAATCAAAAATAAGATATGGTATATATGTACAATGGGATTACTGTGCAGCCATCAAAAGAAATGAAATCCTGCTATTTGTGATGACATGGATGGAACTAGAGGGTATTATGCTTGGCAAAATAAATCAATCTGAGAAAGACAACTATCATATGATCTCCCTGCTATGGTGAAGTGGAGATGCAACACAGGAGCATTCGGGCGTACGAAAAGAAAAATAAAAGAAGATAGGATTGGGAGGGAGACAAACCCAACAAAGACTGAATCTCACAAACAGACTGAGGGTTTGCTGGGGGGAGGTATGTTGGGAGAGGATGGTGGGGGTATGGACATTGGGGAGGGCAGGTGCTATGGTGAGTGATGGTGAGTGCTGTGAAATGTGTAAACCTGGTGATTCACAGACCTGTACCCCCAGGGATAAAAACACATTATATGTTTATAAAAAATTTTAAAAAATAATTTAAAAAGTCCATTAAAGAAAAAACACATATAGCAAGCCCAGAGCTAATCTCATATTCAATCAAAAAAGTTTGAAAGTTTTCCCCTAAAGATCAGAAAAAGACAAGTGTGTCCACTTTCACTACTCTCATTTGACATAGTACTGGATGTCCTAGCCAGAGAAACAAGGAACACAAAGAAATAAAAGACTCCAAAAACAAAAAAAAAAAAAGGAAGAAGTAAAATTTTCTTTTTTTGGATAACATGAACTTACATGTAAAAAAAATCCTAAAAACTTCACAGAAAATTTTGAATAAACAAATTTAATATAGCTGCCAAATACAAGATCAATATATAAAAGACAGGAATTTTGTTTTGTTTCGTTTTTTTAAAATAGTTTTTCATGTCATCCTTGCTCAGTGATCATGCTAAATCTTCTCTGCATCATTCCAATTTTAGTATATGTGCTGCCAAAGTAAGCACAACACAGGAGCATTTTAACACTGTAATGATGAACTATCTGAAAAAAATAAAGAGAACAATCTAATTCTCAATAGCATCAAAAATAATAAAATACTTCGGAAAAGATTTAACTAACAAGATGAAAGATCTGTACCCCATAAACTATGACATTGATAAAGAATTTGAAGGAGACATAAATGGAAGATAGCTCATATTTATGAATGGTAAGAATTAACATTGTTAAAATGTCCATACTACCGAAAACCATCTGTAAATTCAATTCCTATCAAAAATCCAATGTTAGGGGCGCCTGGGTGGCTCAGTGGGTTAAGCCCGCTGCCTTCGGCTCAGGTCATGATCCCAGGGTCCTGGGATCGAGAACTGCATCAGGCTCTCAGCTCAGCAGGAAGCTGCTAACTCTTCTCTCTCTGCCTGCCTCTCAGCCTGCTTGTCATCTCCTCTCTGTCAAATAAATAAATAAAAAATATTTTTTAAAAATCCAATATTTTTTTTTACAGAAGTAAGTAAAGAATCCTAAAATTTATATGAGACCATAAAAGACAACAAATAATTAAAGCAGTTCTGAGAAAGGAATTGAAGAAGCGAAATTACACTTCTTGATTTGAAACTATACTACAAAGCCCTCGTGCTCAAAACAATAAAGTATACTGGCATAAAAACAGGACCAATAAACAAGTTGAACAAGAATTGAGAGTCCAGAAATAAATCCTTTGATACAGTCACCTAATATTTGACAGGGGCCAACATATATAATGGGTAGATAGTCTGTTCAATAAATGATATTTAAAACTGATAGGTCACATAAACCAGCATGAAACTGGAACCTTATATCAACTCATAAATCTTAACTTGAAATAGATTAAAGACATAAATGTGATGCATGAAACTAAATTTCCTAAAGGAAAACATAGGAAAATTCTCCTTGACATTGGTTTTGCCAATAGTTTTTTTGGATACCAGGCCAAAAACACAAGCAAAAGAAGCAAAAATAAATAAATGGTATTACATCAAACTAAAGTTTCTGCATGCCAAAAAAAAAAAGGGAATGAAAACACAATTCACAAGATGAAGAAAATACTTACAAATCTTATATCTGAAAAGAGGTTAATAACCAACAGATACAAATAGAAAAATATATATAATTTAAAAAATAGCAAAAGGATCTCAATAGACGTTTTTTCAAAAAGTTATATAAAATGACCAACAGGAGCATTAAAAAGTGCTCAACGTAGAAACTCAGGGCAAAGTCATTATGTTGTTGTTGTTGTTTACCTCTGAAAAACACAACAAGATATTACTAACCTATTAGAATATATACTAGCAAAAAAATTAAAACTAACAAATTTTGTTAAATATTGTGGAAAATGGGGAACTTATGCACTGTGATAGGGATATAAATTTGTAGGAAACAGTATGGAGATTATTCATATTATTGAAAGTAAAATTACCATATGATTCAGTAATCCCACCTCTAGGTATATATCTAAAGGAAACGCAGTCACTATTCGAAGGACATATCTCCACTCTTATGTTCATTATAAAATTATTAACTCTAAGCAAGAGATGGAAATAACTTCAGTATCCATTAATGGATGTATGGATAAAATAAGTATGGAAATATACACTATGGAATACTACTGAACCATGAAAAATTAAGAAATACTGCCATTTACAACAGCATGATGGATCTTGAAGGTATTATACTGAGTGAAATATTTCAAAGATTTTATATATATTTTAATTTATGTATTATGATATCCCTTACATACAGAATCTGAAGAAAAAGCAAACTAATGGAAACTTAGAGTTGAGTTGACAAGAGGTGAACCGGGGGTGGAATAAGGTGGTCAAAGGTACAAATTTGCAACCTCAATATTGAAAAAGTTCTGGGGATCTAATGTACAGCATGATGATCATAGTTAATAATATATACATCCATTTTTATTGTGCTTCCCTTTATTAAACTTTGCTATATCACATTCTTACAAGTTGAAAGTTTATAGCAATCTTGTATAAAAAGAGGTCTGCTGCCACCATTTTTCTAACAACATTTGTTCATTTTGTGTCTCTCTGTCACATGTTGGTAATTCTTGCAATATTTCAAGTTTTTTCATTATTATTGTATTTGTTATGGTGATCTGTGATCAGTAATTATGACCCACTGAAAACTCAGAACTAGTTTACTTAAGGTATATACATTGTTTTTCCTTAAAGGCATAATGCTTTTGAACAGTAACAGTATAGTGTTTATTTTTTATATGCACTGGGAAACATAATTTTTTATTTGCACTGCGAAACCAAAAAAAATAATAATAATTTGACTTAGTTTATGGAGATAATCACGTTATTGAGGCGGTCTGGAACAAAACCCCCAAGACCTCTGAAGTTCATCTCTACTGTACTATATACATAAAAGTTGCAAAGAGAGTAGTTCTTAAAATCCCTTACCATACATGCATAAAAAACAGTGGCAACTATATGAGATAGTAGATGTATTCACATTTTTATGTAGATTATATTGCAATACCAGATGTATGCCAATTTATCAAATTGTACAAAATTTACACAATGTTAAAAGTTTGCAATGTTATAAGAAATCATTTCTTTATATTTACAAATTATTAATGTGTCGATTATTTTTCATAAAGATAACAAAAGCTTTTTGTAGAATTAATCTATTTTTTCAAAAAAGGAAGTAAGGAAGTAGAAACTGCAACTAACTCTGAAATACTAGAATATAAAATCCATTTTAGTTATCGACCACTGTGACAAAAACTATTACTTAGTTTACAATGAAGGAGTACTTAGGAAGCATGAAGGATGGTCTATAAATAAGGCTGAAAGAGCTCAGTTTTAAGGTTTAAATTTAAAATCTCTTTTGAAATACTAAACTGACCACCCATTTTTCCAACATAATGTCTTAACTGCATGAATTATTTCATACAACTCTAAAGTCTAGTTTCATAAGAAAGCAGCATGCAAATTTGAATAAGACAGACTTGCTTAAGTTTCTTTATGTTCAACAGTAAAGGATACTTCCCTCAAAAGAAGAAAAATCAACATATTTATTATGATAATTATTATTCATAATGAGATTCATATTGAATTAGGAAATATATATCCTCAGAGAATGTAAAGTAAAATGAAATTTATTTTGGTAAATGTGTCTATGAATAGTCAATACAATGCCACAATATAAATGAATATTATCATTTTGAACAATTTAATTTCTACTATTAGAATTATTATAAGTATAAAAATAGCTATCATTTTCGCATGGAATATGAGACTCTCATGCTCCATGCTTCATTACATCCACACAACAACTCTGCATAATAAGTATTATCATCACCCTTTCATGGGTGAAGAAACTGAGGCTAACACATTTAGATAACTGGTTTATGATTACATGGCTAGTAAAGATGCATCACACTAATTTAGGCTTTATGATTTCAGAATTGTACTCTTTCCACTGCACATTCTATTCCTCTGTAAATACTTGGCTTGTTTTCATTTAGTTCTTTAATTTTATTCATGTGGTGATGGCTTAAAGCTTCATTTAAAGGTAGCCTTAAAAAATTCATTTAACCAAAAGCTCCCAAGAATTAAAAATGTCATGGATATCATTAGTTAATGGGTAAACTATATTATTTTCCACGCGAATGAGATAACAATCAGAGTATTTTTCTAAGTTTTAGTCTCTGAGTGTTCCAAAGGACTTGTTAAAATAGAAATATTAGACAAAGGTGATCAAAAGTCTAGATCAGGTCACCTTAAGATAAATATTAGGAACTGAGGAAACAAATGGAGATTTGAACACTTAGCTATGATATAATGAACGGTTTAAAGTATTTAGTAGAGCATAGAAAAGCCTTTAAAGCCTGGTCTTAGCCTAGCCATTGCAGCTTCTGGGATATCTGTCTATCTATCATCTATCTATCTATCTATCTAGCTCCATGCGGGTATCTTCCACCGAGCTGCGGAGACTAGCTCAGGCAAGCAACAGCAGCATCCCCAAACCCCAACTCTGATTTCCCAAGGAACGCGGTGCTTTCCCAGGAGAGATGCACAGGCAAAGAGGCCTTCGATGTATGCGGGTTTCCACCACCGCGAGACTGGGCTCAGGCAAGCAGCAGCAGCCCGCAGAACATTTCTCAGCGAATGCTGTGCTTTCGCAGAGGCTTTGGCTGGGAGCCAACAGCACTTCGCTGCTGCTTCCTCAGCAAGGCTTCAGTAGCGTCAGGGAGAAGAGCTGCGGGAGAGCTGGTGCCTCTTGGGGCCTTGCTTTCCCGGGCTCCATGTTCGCGTCCTGGGTTCACCCTGCCAGGCCGAACTAAGCCGACATAGCCACAACCCTGCAGTAGCGTGTGTAGCCTAGGATGGCACTCTATGCACGTACCATCTCCCAGTGTAGGCATCGCTGGCCCTTTTACTCTGGCGCTCAGGCGGATTCTCAGACTAGGCCAGTGCTTTCCCCACAGGAAAGGAGAGGTGACAGGATCCCCTGCACACAGCCCGTGAACTGAACTAGGGAGCTTTGGGGGACTGTCCCCCACTCCTTCCCCTTAAACTCCATGCCTCCCCCAAGCTTTCCACATCCTGGAGGAAGATGGCATCTGACTCCCCGTTATTTTCAGGGAGCTGTTTCCGCGAGGTAAGCGTAGGCGCCTGGTGGCTAGCGCATGTCTGCCCCAGGGACAGGTTGGCCAAGGAGCTGCTGTCTCTTTGGCCAGAGACTCAGGACAGGCATGTTTAAGAGTGGAGCACGAGGCCTGCCCTACTCATCCCCTCCTGTCCCTTAGCAGCCAGGCTTCTGTCTCTCTGCACAGGGAGCGGTGATACTTGTATTGCCGGCTCTCCTGCTTCGCAACCGTTTCCAGACCAGAAGGCCAACGGCTCCTGCTCACCTTCCCCCCCACCCCCGGCAGCGAGCTGCACCTTCCACAGACATGCTCCTGGGACCGCAGTGAAAACGTGTCCCTTTTTTTAAGGCTCTTTTCAAAAGCGCCACAGCGCTTTCTCTCATCAGGCAGAGGAGATGCCAGGCATAGAGATTTCGCTCCATGCGGGTTTTTTACACCGTGCTGAGGGGACTAGCTCAGGCAAACAGGAGCATCCCTCATACCGGACTCTGATTTCCCAAAGAATGCTGTGATTTCCCAGAGGGGATGCCAGGGCAAAGAGGCTTTCGCTCTATGCGGGTTTCTCCCATTGTGCTGCCAATACTAGGCTAAGGCAAAGCAGCAACAGCAGCCCTCAGAACCCGACTCTGATTTCCCAGCGACTGCTATGCTTTCGCAGATGTTTTCAGCTTGGCACGAACCGCACTTCGCTGCTGCTTCCTCAGAAAGGCTTTGGGTGTTCACTCTGCGCGACAGGGAAGAAGAGCCGCGGGACTTGCTATCCTGGTCTCCTAGTTTACGCCGTGGATTCACCTTGCTATTCAGAACTAAGCAGACACAGTCACAACCCTGCAGCAGCGTGCTTGGCCTAGCATGG
The DNA here is from genome assembly GCF_030435805.1 of Mustela lutreola. Lineage (NCBI taxonomy): Eukaryota > Metazoa > Chordata > Mammalia > Carnivora > Mustelidae > Mustela > Mustela lutreola. Next base: position 62,570,809 of record NC_081291.1, read on the forward strand.
CACTCTCTGCCTATTACCATCTCCTGGGCTAGGTTAGGGCTTTCCTTTTTGCTCCGGCTCTCAGGCAGACTCGGCGTCCAGGCCAGTGCCTCACCAACAGGAGAGAGGAGGAGACAGGATCCTGCACCACGGCCCGTGCACAGATTAGGGAGATTTGGGGGACTGTGCCCACTCCTTCCCCTTAAACCCCGTCCCTCCTCCAAGCTTCACATCCTGGAGGAAGATGGCATCTGACTGCCCGTAATTTTGGGAGCTGTTTCTGCGAGTTCAGCGTAGGCAACTGGTGGCTAGCGCAAGTCTGCCCAAGAGACAGGTGGCCAAGGGAGCTGCTGTCTCCTTGGCCGAGAGGCTCAGGACAGGCATGCTTACTGCCCAGACTCCTTCTAAGAGTGGAGCACGCGCCTCTGCCCTAGTCGTCCCCTCATGTCTCCTTAGCAGCCAGACTTCTATCTCACCGCACAGGGAGCGGGTGACTCTTGTCTTGCCACCGGCCTGCTGTTCGTGGCAGGGCAGGCTATCCTGCTTCCTGAGCGTTTCCCGACCGTAAGGCCAACGGCTCCTTCTCTTCTCCGGGTGCGGTGTGCTGCACCTTCCCCACCCTTGGGCTTCTCTCTCAGGCAGAGGGGATGCTAGGCCAAACACTATTTCGCTCCATGCGCGTATCTTCCACCGAGCTGCGAGACTAGCTCAGCCAAGCAGCCGCAGCAAGCCCCAAAACCAAACTCTGATTCCCAAGGAACGCTGTGCTTTCCCCAGGGGAGTTGCCAGCAAAGAGGCTTTCGCTGTATGCGGGTTTCTCCCACCGCGAGACTGGCTCAGGCAAGCAGCAGCAGCCCGCAGAACATTTCTCAGCGAATGCTGTGCTTTCCCAGAGGCTTTGGCCTTGGAGCGAAGTGCACTTTGCTGCTTGCTTCCTCAGCAAGGCTTCGAGTCGCGACAGGGAAGAAGAGCTGCGGGAGGTGTTTCGCTCTGTCGCATCAGGGAAGGAGAAGTCGCGGGAGTGCTGGTCATCTCTTGGACCTTGCTTTCCCGAGCTCCATGTTGGCGCCCTGGGTTCACCCTGCCAGGGCCGAACTAAGCAGACACAGCCACAACCCCTGTGTAGCGTGCGTAGCCTAGGATGGCACTCTATGCACACTACCATCTCCCAGTGTAGGCATCGCTTGGCCTTTTGCTCTGGCGCTCAGGCGGATTCTCAGACTAGGCCAGTGCTTTCCCCACAGGAAAGAAGAGGTGACAGGGATCCCTGCACACCGCCCGTGAACGAATAGGGAGCGAAGGGGGGGACTGTGCCACTTCTTCCCCTTAAACCCCGTGCCTCTACCAAGCTTCCACATCATGGAGGAAGATGGCATCTGACACCACGTTATTTCAGGGAGCTGTTTCCGCGAGGTCAGCGTAGGCGCCTGGTGGCTAGCGCATGTCTGCCCCAGGGACAGGTGGCCAAGGAGCTGCTGTCTCCTTGGGCCCAGAGGCTCAGGACAGGCATGCTTTCGGCCCAGACCCTTCCTAAGAGGGGAGCATGCGCCCTGCCCTAATCATCCTCTCCTGTCTCCTTAGCAACAAGGGCTTTTGTCTCTCTGCACTGGAGGCGGGTGATACTTGTATTGCCAGCTCTCCTTTTATCGCAACCGTTTTCCAGACCAGAAGGCCAACGGCTCCTGCTCTTCTCCCCGGGCAGCGGCTGCACCTTCCACTGACATGCTCCTGGGGAGTGCAGTGAAAATCATTTCCCTTTCCTTAAGGCTCTTTCCACAGGCGCCACCGCGCTTCTCTCTCAGGCAGAGGGGATGCCCAGGAATAGAGGATTTAGCTCCATGCGTGTTTATTACACCGTGCTGCGAAGACCAGCTCAGGCAACAGGAGCATCCCTCAGACTGGACTCTGATTTTCCCAAAGAATGCTGTGCTTTTACTGAGGGGCAAGAGGCTTTCTCTCTATGCGGGTTTCTCCCATAGTGTTGCGAATACTAGGCTAAAGCAAGCAACAAAAGCATTCCCCAGGACTGACTCTGATTTCCCAGCGACTGCGATGCTTTGAAGAGGTTTTCAGCTTGGCGGAAGCGCACTTCTCTGCTTGCTTTTCTCAGCCAGGCTTTGGGTGTTCGCTCTGTCGCATCAGGAAGGAGAGTCGCGTGAGAGCTGGTGTCTCTTGGACCTTGCTTTCCCGGGCTCCGTGATGGCGCCCTGGGTTCAACCCTGCCAGGCCGAACTAAGCAGACACAGTCACAACCCTGCAGCAGCGTGCGTGGCCCTAAGATGGCACTCTAGGCACACTACCATCTCCGGTGTAGGCAACGCTTGGCCTTTGGCACTGGACCTCAGGCGGATTCGCGGGACAAGGCCAGTGCCTTCACCACAGGAGAGGAGAGGCGACAGGTTCCCTGAACACCGCCCGTTCACTGAATGGGGAGCTTTGGGGGATTGTCCCCAACTCCTTGCCCTGCAAACCCCCTGCACCTAAAACGCTGTCACATGTTGGAGGAAGATGGCATCTGACTGCCCGTTTTCTCGAGGGAGCTGTTTCTGCGAGTTCCGGGTATGGCGCCTGGTAGCTAGCCCAAAGCTCCTGCCCTATGGACAGATGGTGAAGGAGATTCTGTCCCCTTGGGACCAGAGGCACAGGACAGGCCTGCTTCTGCCCACCTCCTTCCTCAGTGTGGAGCACGCGTCCCTGCCTTAATCGTCCCCTCATGTCTACTTAGGAACCAGGCTTTGTCTCTCCGA